>NC_040023.1:10686418-10761212 GCF_000972845.2 Larimichthys crocea
ATATTGGCATTAAATAATTACTTATTATTTCACAGAGCACTGGTATCCTGCAGTTTGTGTTAACTGTGTGGGGATGGGATGGTTTCTGAAACTGACTGAATATGGCACAGCCCCACCTAGAATATTTTCCACCAGCCTGCAAAAACTGTCAGAAGCCCTCGTGGATTTCCTGGACGTTTGCTGCTGTGACTATGAGAAACTGTATTGTCACCCATCAATTTTAGCAGCACACAGTTTGGAACAAACAGGAGAAGAAATGTGACAAAATGTATGAAGATACATTAATTCTTATACATTTTGTGCTGACAATCAGTGGCGGCTGGTGAAAAATGTCTAGGTGGGGCTGATGTGTAAGTATATTGTGTGCAAAATTTTTCCAACAGAGGCGCTGGTGCTGTAGAGGTGATACATACAGACTGAACAACAATTCATTTCATTTGGAACCACTTGGGATAAAAAATAAATGAGTGGAGAAACACAATGAATTCAGATGCAATCCAAAGTACAGTCACTGAAGGGTGAATGGTGTTCATCCTTAGAATCAGTGTTAACACTGAAGCTGCTCTGGTGGCTCGTGGTGACACGTAGTCCTGAATTGATGCATTTCTGCCAAAGCCGCTCACTTCCTCCTGCGAGGCACTATGGTAAATAGGAAGTTCTGTCAATCAAATATCGAACAAAGGAGGAAGCCACACAGTTGTTGCAGGCAGGCTCAGCAGATAAAAGACAATAGAAGCTGTTTTACTTTCGTCTACAACATGCAGCTACTAAAATGCATTTTAATTGTCCAACTGAGCTGTCTTTGTCAAGGTAACGTTTCATTTTTCTATAATATATATAATAATTATTAATAATTAAACAAATAATAATAATAATAATAATAATATTTATAAACCAGATGTTTAAAAGTTGGTTCTGCTGTGAGTTATTGATTTGATTATAGCTTTACTGTAACCAGCTGTATGTAGCTGAGACAATAATATATATTTTTCTGCCTATCTAAAGTTATACTTATATTTAACACTATTTTTTCCAAATGTGTTTACACCCTTAGTGGTTATCACTTAAACTGTACCTAAACGAACGGTTGTATATAACATATATAATGTATTAATTTAAAATAAAAACAACTGAAAGGAGGTTATTGTTGTTACTGAAGGAAAATGCTGGTATTGTTTTATGTTTTAATATTTTTTGCCAATACTCATCAAAGAAAAGTCTGTATACTATAAATTATGGATAAATATGGGTAAAGAAACGATTTGGAATAAAGTAGAAGAAATACAAATAACATAGCGTTTGTTCGGTACTGTATAATTCCACAAATCTTTTAGCACAACCGTAGAGCATTTCATTTCACTGCAACTCTGACAAAAACCTTTAATCATTTTAATCTCTGCTCTTGATGCTTAAAAGTGTAAAATCAAGTTTCCGTGGAGTATAGTCAGACTGAGTTCTACAATAAGAAGCTAAATGTGGTGTTAAGTCAAAATGTGTCAGATTACACAACGCACTTCACGCTGAGACACATTAAACAGACTTGGTCAAGCGGTTATTCCCGTGGTTGTTCTGTTTGATGTGGTGTGCCATGTGTTGGCCTGTATAGGTTTGATGTTTACACTGCGGCTGACAGTGATCGCTGCTCCCTCTTCTTTTCAGCTTCACAATTCATCCCACCAACAGCCCCAACTGATGTGCAGGTGACGGCAGAAGAAAAGGAATTTAACAGTAAGTTTATGTTGTTTTTCCTTGCTTACACATACACAAAAACCATAGCTGAATAGTGCACTACTTTTGTCCACAATCAGAATAAACACTTCAAGCAGAGGATGAACGAATATTTTTGCTCTTATGCCACAGGATGTGGGGTGACCTGTTTCTCACATCTCTGTGAATTTTGCATCTGCAAATCAAAAAGTAAGATAGCAAAGCATTCTCCCAACAGACTGTAGTTTGCTCTGCAAGAGACCCTTGCTGCTCTCTGCATGGCTTTGTCCAGCTGCATGCACCTGAAGTTGCATAGTTTGGTCCTAGAAACACCTCAGTTCAGTACATTCAAGTATCATATTACCTATGCTTAAGGCGATGTCAGTGATGATAATAAAATAAGCTATGATTTCTGATCTTATGATACTGCAAGAAGGAATAATAATTAACAAACATAATTAATAGAGTAACAACATGGTCCTGTTTATTTGTTTTCACTCGAGCATCAAACGTCTCAATCTGCAGTTTAAAAAATGTGCTATTTCCTGTCCTGTGTGAGTAAACCTTGCTTCAGACCAGTGCCCAGCTGCTGACTTTGGGTTGAGTGGACAGGAAGTCAAAAGATAAAGTCTTTTAATGGTGGACAATAAGAAAAATATTAAAAAATGAAATGCTTTGACATGCCTTAGATTATATTTTCCTGTGTGAGATGTTTTTTGTGTGACTACTTAACTGCCAGCTCTGTGGAATGTTACTTATGTCATTTAAAAAATATTATAGAAATAAACCACACAACGCCATTTCTTTTTCTGGAACAATCATACAAAAATCATTTTCCTTTTCTCCCTCTGTGTCTCAGGTGCCCCTTATTCCACACTTGCTGGAAGATGCCAGTTCCACACGGAAGATGCCTGGAAACATGAGCAGTGATGAGGTGCCATTAACAGCAGGCTCCACATATATGTTGGGTGGAACATCTCTGTCAGGATCTTGACGTGGGGACGTCTATGAAGTGACTAAAACCAGCTTACCTCACAATACCACCTGCTTTGACCACGGTCTGCACCAAGATGGGCGTTGCAGAACTGTTCACAGAGCAAGGGAAGTAACTGCGTGACGATTATGGAGCTGTCGGTGGTGAGAGTTCTCCCTAATATGTTTCATAGTTACACAGAAATCTGCTGGTTTCTATCATTTTAAAGCAGAACTGGTGAAAAAAGAAACTGTAAGATATTTTATTTTGCTTTTTAAATAACAGCCTGTCCTTGTTTATGTTTTGATGTGGGCATTGGTAATTAAGATAAAACTACAGGGTGTCAAGTACATGGATAGTCTATAAGTCTGCTCTAAGCTGCTTTAGATTGGAGCTTTAATATTGTAAAATTAACATATTTAATTAAAAAAGATAATAGGTATCTACTTTTCAAAAAGACAAAGGATAGCAGGAACATTTAAAGACTTAAATCTGGTGCAGTAAATATTTTATGATATTTCAGATTATTCTGCTCTAACAAAAGCATGAACAAAAGCAGACGATGGGATAAAAATAAATCAAAAGTAAAAACCCATTATAGCTTCAGACAGCTAGTACGATGGTGGCTTGGTTTGGCAGTACACTGTGTTATATATATATAACTATCAGAAACTAGAGATCCTCTTCTAGATTATCAATCCAGTCAGATATGATATTAAAATGTAGGGTGTTATGTCTCTCTTTTATTGTCTAATTGTGTATGTAATCAAATAACTGCCAGCTATCTCATTCGTTCATCATAAGCACATAAACTGACAGCATGTTAATGTCCTCAGGCCACCAGGCTGTGCGGCTGGTTGGAGGAGCAGACCGCTGTGCGGACGGGTGGGATTTGTGGAGAGATGGGAGATGGGGCACGGTGTGTGACGACCAGTGGGACTGCAGGATGCTAACTGTGGTGTGCCCAGCTCGGCTGTGGTTATGCCCTCGAAGTGACGGGACAGGGTGGCCTCCTTCCCCCCGGCAGAGGACCCGTCTACCTGGACGAGCTGAACTGTACGGGCAAAGAGAAGAACCGTGGGCCTGTCCGGATGCACAGGACGACCTGACTGTGGACACAAAGAGATGCTGGTGTCGTATGCTCAGGTCAAAGTTCAACAAACATATTCATACATATAGAAAATAAGGTTAAGTATTAAAGTGCATTCTATAAGTTTGACTAATAACTTTGGAGTGATTGAAGGCTCCTGAAGAGATAATAAATGAAATGCAAACTACCTCAAAGTTTGTAAAAGAAGACTCCAGGCTGGCTCACGGGGGAATTACTAACTTAGAATGAACTGCAGCAGATAATGTCATATTCATTTACCTATGAAAGTTCAATAGTTTGTATTTTCTGTGTGTCTCTGTGCAGAAATGAGAGCAATCAGACTGACTGGTGGTGCTGGACCGCTGCCTGGTAAATTGGAGTCCACCGTAATGGCAGCTGGGGAACAGTGTGCGATAACTGCTGGAACCAAAACCTCGCCCCATGGTGTGCTCCATGCTGCACTGTGGTGCACAGGCAGTGAAAATGTCACAGTTTGTCCTCCGCTCTGCACAACAATGGGACCTGTGGTATTACAGTTGCAATCCAGGGGCTCAGGATCTGTGGAAGTGTGCGGAGTACAACAGTGTACAGCACCTGTGCTTGTACTCAAAAGCATCTGGTGTCATCTGTAACGGTGAGTGACAACGTTTTTGTTTGTGGTGTTAATGAAGTATGTTTGGTCTGACAATAACTACATGAGTCCAACTGGCTTTGTATGAGACATCAAAAATGTAGACACAGTAAAATACTTAAAAATTTTTTTTTTTTACTTGTTGAGCTCTTGTATAAGTTGATTGCATATTTGACTTTAAATACAGGTGACAACATGGTTTATGTATTTATTATTAAAATAAGCACACTTATACACACTATAGCCACATAAATACACACACACACCACACAACACACACACACACACACCAACACACACACACCCGCATCTCATTAAATGAACAATCGAGTACGTAGGGAAGAGAAACAAATTAGTTTTTCATTATTCACCAGACATTTAGAGAAATGCAAAATGATAAATCACAATTCCTCAAGAATTCATAGCAAACATGATTTTATTGTCATTAATATAAAAAATACTTCTTCTTAATAAACATCAAACATTGTCTGAAAGACCTCCTTAAATTATCTGATTATCCAAATACTTTTACTTTTTAAAAATATTATTTTTTATTTCACTTTGGTTCCTTAAAATTTGTAGAGGCTGTTAACTGTTAACAAAAATTTCAAATGAACTTTTAGTATATTTGAACCTTATGCACTCATATATGTACTGTATGTGGTGTTATGAACCTGTATTATTCGGCCTGCTGTATAATCCTAGAAAATATTAAATATATTTTGCTTCTATAGCAGGTGAAAATATGATTCTATGATTTCAGCTCATATACAAACTGTACTGAACAAATATTTGTGTCCTGCAGGTTCCCTCGGGTTTCCTACACCCACCACAACCAGCACGACAAATGCAACTACAGGATGGACGACTGGTAAATATTCAGGTTTTTACTTTAAGTGTTCTTTCACTCATTTAAGAGTTTTAACCACGTGTATGATGTGTATCTTTTCTTTCTGTCCATCCCACAAGCTGCACTCCCAGTCCCTGCTGAAGGCCTCTCCTTACCATATAAACTTCTCAGCATGATCGCTCTGTGTCTGGTGCTCCTTGTTTTTCTGATCACAAACACGGTGCTCGCTGCCATTACAGATCAAGACACGGTTGGTTCCCCTCACTCACAGTCTGTGATTTAAAGACGAGCATTTTAATATATGAAGATGCAGCTCTGTACTTAATTTAAGATAACTCCTAGATCTCAGGTGTGTTTTTGCCATCAGGACTATAATAGTATTTTAGTTACTGATTTAATGTTGATTTAGTTCCAGGTTGGTCTTTGTAGCTTCACTGTGTGCGTGTGCAGAGTCAAACAGTAAAAGGCTGTTGTAGACTTGTATCTGCTGAAGCGGGAAGTTTCTCTCGCACCACCCAAAAGCTTGAATTTAACACTCACAACGCAGCAGCAGTGGACTTTTCAGTAAAGTATGAGATATCTTGTTTCAAAACACACTAGATCTAATTTAGTCCCATCTCTTCAGTGTATTGATAATCCGAGCTCTCATTTTTGAGATAAACACACAGCAGAGTACACTTTTCATGCAGTTATAATATATCTATATCTTGATAATAGTCCACAGCATTCTTGATCCAGCAGACGCGCACCAGCTCGCGAACTTCGTCTGAACAACATCACAAAAACTACCAAGATGCTGCCGTCAACCTCATCAAGGTCACTACCAACCCAGCTCAGACAGACGGTAAGTAGCTGTTTTCTAAATCGGAAAGTGAATGTGTAAGCAGAATTTAATACTAACACAACGCTGTCTTTCTTTCTTTAAACCTTGCATATAGTATGTTTTTTGTATTCATGCATAGTGCAGAGATGTTGCAGAGTGTTCAAAGTGTGTAGTCATCTCATCAAGTCCTTTTATGTTTTTGTGTTGTCTCAAAAAGCCCCTCCAATCCCAGGTATCTTTGGACCCAGCTTAGTAGTGTTGACAGCACGTCAGTAGATACAGACTATGAGCAGTATGAGCCAGCAATGACCCGTCTGTCCCTTTGTCCACCTTTCGGAGTGAGCTACGTTCTTTTATTCCTCCCATTGTATGTATTCCTGTGTGTTTTCCAATCTTTGCCTCTGAAGATGTCTGTCTGCTGTGTTGCAGCGTTTTGCGGTTGAAGCGTATGCTGTGTGTGTGTGTGTGCAGATCAGTGCACTGAATGTCTGCAGGATGATTTGCAAATTAAAACGATGCTTGTGTGCATCATTTTATATCCAGATTCTCAGAGGTACAAAACAGACGTGAACCCTTTGACGAGGCCTTCAGGTCTTGACAACCTCATTGAGGAAGGTGCATCGTTACCAAAGACGCAACTAGATCAGCTATGACAGAGGTGATCAGCTATGACAGAGGTGATCAGCTGTCACAAAGTGCCTCCTTTGTCATAGCTGATCACCTCTGTCACAGGTGTAAAAGTCAACAGCCTTTCCAACATGCTATGCTTTGTTAGAAATTGATACGTCAATTGTTTACAAGTTCTGTTTTACATGTAAAGCTTGTAATTGTGTAGTGTTTGTTTTTGTATAAGAATGCCTCATTTTTTTTATATTGGCATTAAATAATTACTTATTATTTCACAGAGCACTGGTATCCTGCAGTTTGTGTTAACTGTATGGGGATGGGATGGTTTCTGAAACTGACTGAATATGGCACATCCCCACCTAGAATATTTTCCACCAGCCTGCAAAGAACTGTCAGAAGCCCTCGTGGATTTCCTGTGACGTTTGCTGCTGTGACTATGAGAAACTGGATTGTCACCCATCATATTTTAGCAGCACACAGTTTGGGAACAAACAGGAGAAGAAATGTGACAAAATGTATGAAGATACATTTAGATTCTTTTATACATTTTGTGCTGACAATCAGTGGCGGCTGGTGAAAAATGTTCTAGGTGGGGCTGATGTGTAAGTATATGTGTGCATGAATTTTTCCAACAGAGGGCGCTGGTGCTGTAGAGGTGATACAATACAGACTGAACACACAGTTTATTTCATTTGGAACCACTTGGGATAAAAAATAAATGAGTGGAGAAACACAATGAATTCAGATGCAATCCAAAGTACAGTCACTGAATGGTCGAATGGTGTTCATCCTTAGAATCAGTGTTAACACTGAAGCTGCTCTGGTGGCTCGTGGTGACACTGTAGTCCTGATATTGATGCATTTCTGCCAAAGCCGCTTCACTTCCTCCTGCGATGCACTATGGTAAATAGGAAGTTCTGTCAATCAAATATCGAACAAGAGAGGAAGCCACACTAGTTGTTGCAGGCAGGCTCAGCAGATAAAGAGACAATAGAAGCTGTTTTACTTTCTGTCTACAACATGCAGCTACTAAAATGCATTTTAATTGTCCAACTGAGCTGTCTTTGTCAAGGTAATGTTTCATTTTTCTATAATTATTTATAATAATATAATAATAATTATAACATAATAATAAAATATAATAATAATATTTATAAACCAGATGTTTAAAAGTTGGTTCTGCTGTGAGTTATTGATTTGATTAAGCTTTACGTAACCAGCTGATGTAGCTGAGACAATAATATATATTTTCTGCCTATCTAAAGTTATACTTATATTTAACACTATTTTTTCCAAATGTGTTTACACCTTAGTGGTTATCACTTAACTGACCTAAACGAACGGTTGTATAAACATAATAATGTTATTATATTTAAAATAAAAACAACTGAAAGGAGGTTATTGTTGTTACTGAAGGAAAATGCTGGTATTGTTTTATGTTTTAATATTTTTTGCCACTATTCATCATAAGAAAAGTCTGTAATACTATAAATTATGGATAAATATGGATAAAGAAACTGATTTAGGAATAAAGTAGAAGAAATACAAATAACATAGCGTTTGTTCGGTATTCTGTATAATTTCCACACAAATCTTTTAGCACAACCGTAGAGCATTTTATTTCACTGCAACTCTGACAAATAAACCTTTTAATCATTTTAATCTTCTGCTCTTGATGCTTAAAAGTGTAAAATCAAGTTTCCGTGGATGATAGTCAGGCACTGAGTTCTACAATAAGAAGCTAAATGTGGTGTTAAGTCAAAATGTGTCAGATTACACAACTGCACTTCACGCTGAAACACATTAAACAGACTCGGTCAAGCGGTTATTCCCGTGGTTGTTTGATGTGGTGTGCCATGTGTTGGCCTGTATAGGTTTGATGTTTACACTGCTGCTGACAGTGAGAATCTGCTCCCATCTTCTTTTCAGCTTCACAGAATTCATCCACACCAACAGCCCCAACTGATGTGCAGGTGACGGCAGAAGAAAAGGAATTTAACAGTAAGTTTAATGTTGTTTTTCCTTGCTTACACATACACACAAACACATAGCTGAATAATTTTGTGCACTACTTTTTGTCCACAATCAGAATAAACACTTCAAGCAGAGGATGAACGAATATTTTTGCTCTTATTGCCACAGGATGTGGGGTGACCTGTTTCTCACATCTCTGTGAATTTTGCATCTGCAAATCAAAAAGTAAGATAGCAAAGCATTCTCCCACACAGACTGTAGTTTGCTCTGCAAGAGACCCTTGCTGCTCTCTGCATGGCTTTGTTCTCAGCTGCATGCACCTGAAGCTGCATAGTTTTGTCCTAGAAACACCTCAGTTCAGTACATTCAAGTATCATATTACCTATGCTTAAGGCACGATGTCAGTGATGATAATAAAATAAGCTATGATTCTCTATCTTATGATACTGCAAGAAGGAATAATAATTAACAAACATAATTAATTAGAAGTAACAACATGGTCACCTGTTTATTTTTGTTTTCACTCGAGCATCAAACGTCTCAATCTGCAGTTTTAAAAAAATGTGCTATTTCCTGTCCTGTGTGATAAACCTTTGCTTCAGACCAGTGCCCAGCTGCTGACTTTGGGTTGAGTGGACAGGAAGTCAGAAAGTATAAAGTCTTTTAATGGAGGACGATAAGAAAAAATATTTAAAAAATGAAATGCTTTGACATGCCTTAGATTAATAAGGCGAGATGTGGTGAGATGTTTTTTGTGTAATCTAACTGCCAGCTACATGTGAGAAATGTTACTTAATGTAACATTTAAAAAATATTATAGAAAATAAACCACACAACGCCATTCTTTTTCTGGAACAATCATTACATAAATCGTTTTTCCTTTTCTCCCTCTGTGTCCTCAGGTGATCCCTATATTCACAAACTTGCTGGAAGATGCCAGTTCACACTGAAGATGCCTGGAAACATGAGCAGTGATGAGGTGCCATTAACAGCAGGCTCCACAGATCTGTTGGTGGAACAGATCTGTCAGGATCTTGACTGTGGGAACGTCTATGAAGTGACTAAAACCAGCTTACCTCACAATACCACCTGCTTTGACCACTGTCTGCACCAAGATGGGCGTTTGCAGAACTGTTCACAGAGCAAGGGAAGTAACTGCGTGACGATTACTGGAGCTGTCTGTGGTGAGAGTTCTCCCTAATATGTTTCATAGCTACACAGAAATCTGCTGGTTTCTATCATTTTAAAGCAGAACTGGTGAAAAAAGAAACTGTAAGATATTTTATTTGTCCAGCACAAGCTCACTGCTTTTTAAATAACAGCCTGTCCCTGTTTATGTTTTGATGTGGGCATTGGTAATTAAGATAAAACTACAGGGTGTCAAGTACATGGATAGTCTATAAGTCTGCTCTAAGCTGCTTTAGATTGGAGCTTTAATATTGTAAAATTAAACATATTTAATTAAAAAAGATAATTAGGTATCTATCTTTTCAACAAAGACAAAGGATAGCAGAAAAGACTTTAAATGCTTGTGCAGTAAATATTTTATTGATATTTCAGATTATTCTGCTCTAACTAAAGTATTGGAGAACAAATTCACTGAAAGTTCATGGAAAAAAATCAGATATCATGAACAAAAGCAGACGATGGGATAAAAATGAATCAAAAGTAAAAACACATTATAGCTTCAGACAGCTAGTACGATGGCTGGCTTGGTTTGGCAGTACACTATATATATATATTATTATATGATTCTATATATATATATATATATATATATATTATATATATATATTATATATATATATATATATATATATAATATACTATATATATAAATATATATATATATAACATGTACAGTAACTATCAGCACTAGAGATCATCTCTTCTAGATTATCAATCCAGTCAGATATGATTAAATATGATGATTAAAATGTAGGGTGTTATGTCTCTCTTTTATTGTCTAATTAGTGTATGTAATCAAATGAACTGCCAGCTATCTCAGTCGTTCATCATAAGCACATTAACTGACAGCATGTTAATGTCCTCAGGCCACCAGGCTGTGCGGCTGGTTGGAGGAGCAGACCGCTGTGCCGGACGGGTGGAGTTGTGGAGAGATGGGAGATGGGGCACGGTGTGTGACGACCAGTGGGACCTGCAGGATGCTAACGTGGTGTGTGCCCAGCTCGGCTGTGGTTATGCCCTCGAAGTGACGGGACAGGGTGGCTCCTTCCCCCCCGGCAGAGGACCCGTCTACCTGGATGAGCTGAACTGTACAGGCAAAGAGAAGAACCTGTGGGCCTGTCCGGATGCACAGGACGAGCCTGACTGTGGACACAAAGAGGATGCTGGTGTCATATGCTCAGGTCAAAGTTCAACAAACATATTCATACATACAGAAAAATAAGGTTAAGTATTAAAGTGCATTCTATAAGTTTGACTACTAACTTTGGAGTGATTGAAGGCTCCTGATAGAGATAATAAATGAAATGCAAACCTCAAAGTTTGTAAAAGCAGACTCCAGGCTGGCTCACTCAGGAATTACTAACTTAGAATGAATCTGCAGCAGATAATGTCATATTTATTTACCTATGAAAGTTCAATAGTTTGTATTTTCTGTGTGTCTCTGTGCAGAAATGAGAGCAATCAGACTGACTGGTGGTCTGGACCGCTGCTCTGGTAAATTGGAAGTCCACCGTAACGGCAGCTGGGGAACAGTGTGCGATAACTGCTGGAACCAAAACCTCGCCTCCATGGTGTGCTCCATGCTGCACTGTGGTGCACAGGCAGTGAAAATGTCACAGTTTGTTCCTCCGCTCTTGCACAACAACGGGACGCTGTGGTATTATAGTTGCAATCCAGGGGCTCAGGATCTGTGGAAGTGCGCGGAGTACAACAGTGTACAGCACCTGTGCTTGTACTCAAAAGCATCTGGTGTCATCTGTAACGGTGAGTGACAACGTTTTTGTTTGTGGGTATTAATGAAGTATGTTTGGTGTAACAATAACTACATGAGTCCAACTGGCTTTGTATGAGACATCAAAAATGTAAACACAGTAAAATACTTTTTTTTACTTGTTGAGCTCTTGTATAAGATGATTGCATTATTTGACTTTAAATACAGGTGACAAATCTAACATGGTTTATGTATTTATTATTAAAATAAGCACACTTATACACACTATAGCCACATAAATACAATACACACACACACACACACACACACACACACACACACACACACACACCGCTCATCTCATTAAATGAACAATCGAGTACGTAGGGAAGAGAAACAAAATAGTTTTTCATTATTTTCAACAGACATTTAGAGAAATGCAAAATGATAAATCACAATTCCTCAAGAATTCATAGCAAACATGATTTTATTGTCATTAATAAAAATAAATACTTCTTCTTAATAAACATCAAACATTGTCTGAAAGACCTCCTTAAATTATCTGATTATCCAGACTGTATTAAAATACTTTTTACTTTTTAAAAAATATAATTTTTTATTTAACTTTGGTTCCTTAAATATTTGTAGATGCTGTTAACTGTTAACAAAAATTTCAAATGAACTTTTAGTATTATTTTGAACCTTATGCACTGGATATATGTTCTGTATGTGGTGTTATGAACCTGTATTATTCGGCCTGCTGTATAATTCTACTAGAAATATTAAATATCATTTTGCTTCTATAGCAGGTGAAAATATGATTCTATGATTTCAGCTCATATACAAACTGTACTGAACAAATATTTGTGTCCTGCAGGTTCCCTCGGGTTTCCTACACCCACCACAGCCAGCACGACAAATGCAACTTCGGGATGGACGACTGGTAAATATTCAGGTTTTTACTTTAAGTGTTCTTTCACTCTTTTATGAGTGAATTAGTGTTCAAACAAACACATTTTATTAACCACGTGTATGATGTTTATCTTTTCTTTCTGTCCATCCCACAAGCTGCACTCCCAGTCCATCCTGCTGAAGGCCTCTCCTTACCATCTATAGAACTTCTCAGCATGATCGCTCTGTGTCTGGTGCTCCTTGTTTTTCTGATCACAAACACGGTGCTCTGCTGCCATTACAGATCAAGACACGGTTGGTTCCCCCTCACTCACAGTCTGTGATTTAAAGACGAGCATTTTAACATGTGAAGATGCAGCTCGGTACTTAATTTAAGATAACTCCTAGAATCTCAGGTGTGTTTTTGCCATCAGGATCTATAAATTAGTATTTTAGTTACTGATTTAATGTTGATTTAGTTCCAGGTTGGTCTTTGTAGCTTCACTGTGTGCGTGTGCAGAGTCAAACAGTAAAAGGCTGTTTGTAGACTTGTATCTGCTGAAGCGGGAAGTTTCTCTGCACTCACCCTAAAAGCTTGAATTTAACACTCACAACGCAGCAGCAGGATTTAGCTTTGAAGCTAAACCTCCACTAGCAATGGACTTTTCAGTAAAGTATGAGATATCGTGTTTCAAAACACACTAGATCTAATTTAGTCCCATCTCTTCAGTGTATTGATAATCCGAGCTCTGATTTTTGAGATAAACACACAGCATGAGTTACACTTTTCATGCAGTTTATAATAATTATCTATTATCTTGATAATTATGTCCACAGCATTCTTGATCCAGCAGACGCGCACCAGCTCGCGAACTTCGTCTGAACAACATCACAAAAACTACCAAGATGCTGCCGTCAACCTCATCAAGGTCACTACCAACCCAGCTCAGACAGACGGTAAGTAGCTGTTTTCTAAATCGGAAAGTGAATGTGTAAGCAGAATTTAATACTAACACAACGCTGTCTTTTCTTTCTTTAAACCTTGCATATAGTATGTTTTTGTATGCATGCATAGTGCAGAGAATGTTGCAGAGTGTTCAAAGTGTGTAGTCATCTCATCAAGTCCTTTTATTGTTTTTGTGTTTGTCTCAAAAAGCCCCCTCCAATCCCAGGTATCTTTGGACCCAGCTTAGTAGTGTTGACAGCACGTCAGTAGATACAGACTATGAGCAGTATGAGCCAAGCAATGACCCGTCTGTCCCTTTGTCCACCTTTCGGAGTGAGCTACGTTCTTTTATTTCCTCTCCATTTGTATGTATTCCTGTGTGTTTCTCAATCTTTGCCTCTGAAGATGTTCTGTCTGCTGTGTTGCAGCGTTTTGCGGTTGAAGCGTATGCTGTGTGTGTGTGTGTGTGCAGATCAGTGCACTGAATGTCTGCAGGATGATTTGCAATTAAAACGATGTGCATCATTTTATATCCAGATTCTCAGAGGTACAAAACAGACGTGAACCCTTTGACGAGGCCTTCAGGTCTTGACAACCTCGTTGAGGAAGGTGAGTCATCGTTACTGCAAAGACGCTACACTTTGCAGATCGTGATAATATTTCCACTGTATAGTTCTGCTGTTCTTAAGAATCATCAGAGGGTAGAGGGTGGCACAAATCTTGACAGTCTGAATCATGGCAGGGACTTTCTTCATTTGTTCATAATAAACCTACACACACACACACACAAACACACACACACACACACACACACACACACACACACGTGCACACTCAAAGAAAAACAAAAAATAAAAGAAATATGACTCTGCTAGTATTTAGTATTACATCCATTGTAAAGTCTCTCGTACGCTCAAACACCTGTAAATATTTTTCGTGGGTGACAATATAGGCATTTATATTTGACTTTATAAAGAAACACCTTTTCTATTTAAAAATAGTCTGGCATTAAACTAACTAAAAGGGATGATGTAACTTATCCCTTATTATCCCTCATCATTCTTTGTTTTTACTATCATATACTGTATGTTTTCATTTTTCAGACACTGAACCCAAAGAAGAAGTGATGGGAGTCTTTTCAAGCTATAACGGTAACCCAGCAGATCAATATGCCCGAGTGTCAAAGATCTCAGTGGATTCATTTGATAGCTCCAGTACCTCCTCTGGGGAATGCTACGAAAACACAAACAACTATGTCACCCCCGGTCAGTGCAAGTCATTCACCTGCTTCCCTTCAACCAGTCCTTGTCGTATAGTTACTGCAATTAGCAGCTGTTTACTTAACTTAAAGTTTGGTAATTCCACTTTAGATGTTTTGAGCAGTAGTTTTCTTTTATAAAAGTAATAATTCAGCATGACTATGACACAGGTGTGCCTTAAACTGGTCACAGTAAAATGCCACTCTGAAATGTACAATTATTTTGAGAAATGACATTCATTGGGCACCTAATTATGAATATTTCACGTAAGATATAGATAGGCGGGAAAAGTCATGATCTGATTAGCTAGTACTCATAGGTCTCGAAATGCTAAACTATTGCTTACTACTACTACTAAGATGTAAATTAGGATCCACCATCTGAAATTGACTAATCATTTAGTTCTTTAGCTTTTTTCATCCCACAGCCTAACTAATACTTTCTGTACAGCCCCTAAACTAAATCTGTGGGTAGATTATAGTCAAAAATCCCACTCATGACTGTAAAGGAGAAATGAATTTTCACTTCTTCATGTGGGAGGATATGAAAGAAGAAAGACATGTAAACGGTCTCAACAATCTAAATGACAACCAAACGTGTGATCTGTGCTCTCTCACATTACAGAGCCAGGACCGAGCCAGTCCTACACTGTGAATGAGCCCGGTGATTTTCCGAGTGGCTACAGGAATAACCAACAAACAACAGACCAGCATTGGCTGAATCCAGGTGAATATCACTAAACAGATGTTGCAGCCACAGATGTCACATTTACTTATATTTGTTATTGTCTGAACACTAGCTGAGGTAGATGACGGCATCTACTCCCCTGTGAGCCCCGATCAAGACCCGTCATCTGATGATGACTACGATGACATCGGCGCCTAATAGTAAAAAGAAGAGAAGGTTTGTGAAATCTCCAACTCCAGAACTGCACTGAAGGAAACGTGTACTTTAAGACCAAACACCTGTTTAAAGTGAGAGAACGCAATAAGCACCAACTGAGTGATTTTCAGACTAAACTGTTTAAATTTATAATAAAAAAATAAAATAAACAACTACATTTCACGATGTACAGTAGATGGATCTGACTGAATGTGGTGTAGAAAAGAATTTCATGACCGACTTTTGTTCTACAAACTATCAGAGTACTGTTTCCTGTAAGCTGCAGTATTATTAGGTCAGTTTACAGCTGTGGTGGCCTCGAAATGTGACCTACTGTATCACAATGATGTGAGCACAAAACTGTTTTGCAAACACTTGCATGGTGCATTGAATGATGCTCAGACACCAGATAGTCAGATACGTTTACGTCACAAAGGCATCCAAGGAAAGAAGAACCAAAAATCAAACGCGGTGAAACTGAGAAGTTAAAGTATCTTTTATTGTTCTCTGAATGTAGTAAAGAAACTGTAACATATGTGTGTGTTTTTAGATTTTTAATATTTAATGTGTGCATATGAGTTTTCTGTAATAAGTAGTATGTGTTGTGAATAATGTGCTGATCAAAGTATTGAGATCCAACATAATCTCTATAGTTATGATGTACACTTCATGGCCAAAAGTATGTGGACAAGATTGCTAAGAGTATTAATCTGCTGCTTTGACAGACTCAAACTCTTTCCACAACATTTCTGTGAGGTTGGACAATGATGTTGGGCTGTTAGGGAGAGAAAGCAAGCCAAGTTTAGCACATTTCATCACAAGTCAGTGTGCTTTACATTAAAATATAAGCAAACAACCAAACCACCCAAATTATTATCCATAAAAGTTGTAAGTTTGTCTGTTTGGGCATGGGTGGGTCATACTAAAGGTGTTGGATGGAGTCGGTCAAGTTGTTCCTCACCAAACAGACTCATATCTCTACTGAGGTCACGTTGTGCTCAGGAAAAAGCCTCCAAACCGAGACAAAAGCATGTGTCCTTATACTTTTGGCCATATACTAAATTCAAACAATGTGCTAATGTTTGCAACACTGTGTAAGCAAAGTATTGAGTTCCACCACAAGGTGGCACTACAAGCTTGGAAGTAACTAAAGTGCCTGACTGAAGTGAAGCCCTCACATGTAAACTACAGAGAAAAATAAAAGTTGTAATCCCATAAAATATTTGCTAAAGCAATGTTTTCTAGGCTGTAACACTTTATCTCTTTTTTTAATAAATATCCATCCGTGCTGAGTGAAGGAGCAGTCAAAATAATGCACTGTGAAAAAATTTAAGAGGAGAACTCTAGATCCTGATCAGGGGCCAACATAAACCATCAGTGCAGTTTGAAACCAGACCTGGCACGACTCTTCTTGGTCCATTACATCTGCAGCAGCTGCAGAGCATCAACGCTTCCTCCTGATCCAAAGTGATGCCTTGAATCAAAGTGATGTCTTGTTTTGTAGAGGTAAATATGACAAACTGCTTCAAAGCACCTGTAAAACTTCTGATAGGGGTGTAGCAGTGGTGAATGCATAGATAAACATGGATTAGCTTCAGCTCAGCTAACGTGAGAAGTGGGAGTGATGATGCATTAGACTGATAAGCAGCAGAATTGGGTGTTTTTTGACTTGAAGGTATTTGGCAAGGAAGAGGAGGAGGGTAAGTGTGCGGAGGCGAGAGGAGGGGGAGGATGGAGGGGTGAAGCTGAGGAGAAAAGGAGGAGTTGGACGGCGAAGTCGGCAAAGATAAAACATGTCTGAGAGAATCATATATTACACTCAAATTTAGTCCAGAGCCCTGCATCGAGATAAACAGGCGAATTAACGACCAGATCTCCTTATGAAACTCAATCTCTTTCACATGCCAGAGAATCCAGCACACTCTCTCACACACCAACCCACACACCACTTAACAGAGATTCCATCTAAAAGTATGCAGTTTGATATATTACAGATCCTCCTTGAACAGTTTGCTTTTGTTTTATTCTGCTCTCAAAGATTGATAAGTCAGAATCTTAAAATCTGTGGATTTACAGTCCTGATTAACATCAAGGGAAAGAAATGTAGCACACTAGTATTTCAAGTAGCTTGTAGTATTTGGGGGATTAGAAGATCAACCCTCTGTTTTTACTTTGTTCATTAAATCAGTTACACACAAAGGATTACGGCTCCATAAGTCCGTAAGTTGCTTAAAGTGTCCTGACAACTGATCCAGGCCGAGTTTAAACTTTTGAACTCTGTTTGTTGCAGGAGGCCTGGAGACGACAGTACCTGCCTGCAAACAATAAGCGGCACAAACTAGAACCTGATATTACACAAGTTCACATGAAGGACACTTTTGAGATCCAAAAAATTCATATAAACAATATTGCAACAATGTCCAGCTCCATTTTTTTCCATCTTTTATCCCTTTAAAGCACGAGGGAATCTGTTGACATTAATTAATCAATTAATTAGACACTAGCTGTATCAACTATTTATTGAGTGCTCCTTGTTTAGTTGTCAGTTCATGGCCTCATTGTGTATTTTCAAGTGATAACAGGTGGTTGTGTATGAGTATTGATATATTGTTGAAAGCTCCAGAAATAGTAGAAGTAAGTGAACTTTGAACCATTCTCAAACATCAAATGAATGATGCTTTTAGCTCCACCTTTGTAGCTTTTCTGTCATTATTTTGGTTTCACAACACATTTACTGTTTGGCCAGATCTCCCACGATGACTGTGACTGTAGAGAAACTACAAATCCCATGAAAAATGTTTGTTTGGTTTCTTTTAGCTGTAACTTTTGCTGGTGGAGTCTGTTAAAGGCCACTAAACAACCATTATATTGTTTTTATAAAAGCTACAATCCTTACGTAGACGCGGAGCAGGCTACACGACATACTAACCTGTCAACTTGTTTTGGAGTTTTCTGCCTCCTAGTGGCCAAACAAGCCTGATTCTTGCAGCTTTGGTAGAACTTCTGTTTAGAAACCTTCTTCCTAAAGTATATGTGTACAGTCTGTGTCCATTTGGGGGATAAAAAGACATCACATCACATTATTGAATAACTTTTTACCAAACATACCGTTTTCAGTCTCACACCTCTGCAAATACTTTAAACCAGATTTCGTGAACAATTACAACAACAGAAAGAAGATGTCAGACTCTCACATGTCTAATTAGAGCCTTAGTTCACTGTGACCTTGTAGGTTTTGCTCTTGACTTGGCCTCTGTATTGCCACTGCTGTTTGATTGCCGGGGACATGTTGCAGGATGGACTGCAGCCAGTGAAATGCAGTGAGGTCATCAGTTTAGGTAGAGCCCCAGATGGTTACAGACCCGGGTGAAAAATCCACTCCAGCTTATTAATCAAAGCCTTTTCTCCATCGGCCTAGCAATGGCAAAGATTTATACTAAAGCCATTAAATTCACTAATATTCCCCCCTCCTGATTAGTCATTCTCACAGTGAATCAGTTGGGCTGTAAACGACATTACAGCCTGCTGGGCTGGAGCTCGGGTGTGCTTGCGAGGCCCGGTAATAGTGTTGATTACTCTTCACTCATTAGGTTGCTTTCACTGCCGCCGCTAAGCCCTCATCAGGAGGTTTTTGGCTGAGTGGCCGGGCAGGGGCCCTGATCCAATTCACCTTTAAAGTTCAGTGGACCTGTCTGGGTTGCCACGGGTCAGTGCATCGCTCTCCATGCTGTGCACTCCCAGAGAGGCCCTCATTACCTCATTTCCTGTTACTACTGTACCAGACAAGCATTTGGATCTCATGGTTTTGGTAAAGTTTGCTATGTTTGTCACAGATGGTAAATTAAAACTCCGGAATAAAGCACTTGTTGACTTTATGCCTCTGGAGAAGAATGAACATGATAATCAGTCATAATTATCAGTTGCTATGGTGGACCCGATGTGCAAAACACAACGCTGGATGAAGCACGTTAACAAAAGAAAAGTCACAGAACACAGTTATACAGAGAACAATACATACAATACATCCCTACAAACACGTCATTATAAAAAACAAGAGAGAAGACATGAACAAATCAGAAAACGCAATAACATTTTAGAAAACGCATGAACAAAACTAAAGAAAGAACAGAACTGCTGACCTAAACCTTGATTTTCTACCCACTAAAACTCACTTGGTTAAATATTTGACCCAGTCTAGGTTAATAAAGCACTGAGCCACTACTGGATTCACTTCCTGCAGTACCCATGGGTTCTTTTGGCCCAATGCTGGTGTTATTTTTTCATATTCCTGTTGGGTTACACACCCAGTTTAAACCAGGATTGTTTTGACCCAGTGTTAGACACAGGATTTCAAAGTTTTACCACAAAACTGTCACAAATAATTCTTAGTAGACACGTAAGTTTAAAAAGAGCTCACCATTCACACGGACACTGGGTTTTCTAACCATGGATACTGGGTAAACTTTAACTTAACACAGTCTTAGAAAATGTTGCTGAGCTTTCGATTTTACTAACGTGTTTCATTTAGTGCTGTTGGGTTTTGCACCTCAGGGCCATCGTACCTTGCTCATAAGACACATTTATTGGTCTGTATAAAGAAATGAATCCCAACTTGAAAGCTTGCCTGGCAGTGCAGTGTTCATTAACGTTTTTTTACTTCTTAGCACCTCGCTGCAGTTAACAGTCTGTGGCCTCTTCCCCACCAAGACACATTCATGTAGCTGCCAATCAGGTCAACGCTGCAATTAAGCTGCTTTAAACTTGTTCAGTGGTGCTTGGAGGCCGTAAAAATACTTCCGTTTGAGTGTCAATGGGAGCCTGTGGTGGTTAACGCTGCATTCATGGGAGAATACATTGTGTCTAGTTAATGTAAGTAGTCTGGTCAGCGGGTCAAAAGGGCAAGATGACTGAAGGATACGAGGATGTGCCGGCGTTTACGGCTGTCTGGGATAAACGCCAATAATTAAGTTTCAGAGTACTGTGTTTTTTTTCCTTCTTTACTCATCCAACGTTCAAATTTCTCAAGCGAGTAAGAATTTATGGACACATTTCCTTGTTTGTCACCGACCAGATGGACTGAAGTTTATGAGTGTGCGGTGCAGGTCGGACAGTGGCATCTCGCTCTGAGCACCAGTCAGTCAGAGCAGGCGTCATCAATCTTGGTCTCCAGTGAATGGTAGATTGGCTGCCATAAACCGGGCTTGATTGGAGTGCACTGTTCCCTGCAAAGGAGTTTTCAGGCCAAGGGAGGCATGGAAACAAAACCCCGCAGATACAAACAATGTGTGTGGGACACTGTGAACTGGACCACATTGTAGGGTGGTGTACTGTACGTGTTACATGCCAGTGTTCAAGCCACAGTTTAGGCATGGCCGGACTGACTTGTCCAAGAGCCCTGGGGCAAGAGTTTTCTGTGGGGCCCCTGTTGAATTAACAGGATTTTTAAGCTAGTGGTCATTTGATGTAACCCAAATTAAGTTCTTGTAACTTTTTGTGCAGAGCCATGACATCAGGTAATAAGTTGCAGCTGATATTCCACTTTAATAGTGTAAATTAAGAGAAATTAACACAAAGTTTCTGGACTTAATATGCTCATTTGGCAATCCAGCCTTTAATTTAGGACACACAATTCAGCAAAACAAATGCAAACAATCATAGCTCTGCTTTAAACATTTAAAACACCCATATCTAATTGATGGTCCACAGATTGGACTCCACTCCACCACTGCCTGACAGACCCCTTTCCCAGCCAACACTTTGACTAACTGATAACATTTATGATGACTCAGTTCCATTCAAGTATTCTCAGTGAGCCAGCATGCACAATGTGGTTTGATCCAATGCACAAAAACAAAGAGCTGATGTCACTTGTTGCTGGGTAAAATCACGACTTCCAGTCTCAGATCAGCTGGTGTGTTGCAGTCACAGTCTTTAATGAACGGATTAGTATGTTCTTCATAAGGACGGCTGTAAACCAAAAGTAGAACATGTTGACCGAGCAGGTCAAGATAAAAACAAGATATACCGTACAACAGGTCATCTTGCAGAGGACTCTTGTTAGTGGGCAGTTACATATGCATATGAGGAGCAGTGCAGTGTGCTGACAGGTGATGATCAGGTGACCATGCAATGGTGCGTTTGGTAATCATGAGTTGTATATTGTGAAAACGTGATCTCCTTAATTAATTATGAACAAATAAAATTATTAAAAGTTGAATTTAAATGTCACTAAGTTCATCAGAATATTTACACTCATATCTTCAGTGACCCAACAGGTCAAACATTTTGTTCTTCCAATACTTTGGTTCATGATTTAATACCTGCAAAACTGTGGACTGTGTTAAGAAATGTGGAGACATTTCATACCAGATTAAAATCAGGTCCAATCAGGCTCGTTTACAGTTCAGTCTCTGGGCACTGCCTTCGATGATTAAATTAATAATACATTTAAAACAATGAGTTGACCCCGAGCTGGAGATCAGTTTGCTTGCTCCATATGAAAACCGAACAGAAATGTTCTGAACACATCACTCCGTGTCAGTGAGTGTGAGTTACTGGCGCTGTAGCATTAACGTATGCACAGGAAAAGCTACACTTGGCACAGACGGCACATCAGGCCAGGTGAGGGGCTTGCTGTGGGTATGAGTCATCTCTGTTGTCATGGTTACACGGCATCGTCATTTGTTTGTGCGCCCCAGGCGAGGTCATTAATTACAGAGTCAATCTGGGACAGCCTTAACAGGTCATGGACATAAATGTGAATGCAGACGTTTGTGCCAACAGAGTTCTCGATCACGGGAGGGAAACGGAGGAAGAGAAACGGGACAAAGAAGAGGAGGAGGAGGAGGAGGAGGAGGAGGAGGAGGAGGAGGAAGAGGAGGCAGCGAAGGGCAGCAAGGACTTTAAGTAACCAGACACATACATAAGTGTAAAAGTTGAGCTTCACAAAAATATTTTAGATTATTTTAAGTGGGGAAGAAGAGGAGTTTTGATGGGTGGGAGACTTTTATATAATCTTTTACGGACAAATAATACTGACGAATAATAGTTTCTAGTTACTTATAAAAATTTCAATGATTTCTTTGCTTCCATAGAGGTGATCAGTTTTTTGTTGAGCACATGATCTCCACATCGAATGAGGTCACTGCAAGACTGATAGCATGGCATGGTAGGTGATGGTGAGTGAGCTCAGCCAGCCGAGAGTCGAGGGACTGTGTGTATATGTGTGTGTGTGTGTGTGTGTGTGTGTGTGTGTGTGTGTGTGTGTGTGTGTGTGTCTGTCCGGTCAGCCGCTCCATGCCACCAGCTTAACCTCTGGATTCTCCACATTCCAGCCCAAATTCAGGCACAAGTCTCGCCGTTGGTCCATTTAAAGTGATTGACGTTATTTGCTACCATTAGGCACTACTATGTAATTGACCTTTGACCGCTCACAAGTGACCTGTTGAAACAGCTTTAAACCAGATCGTCTAATCTCCATGGGAAAAGCCCTCAATCTAGACTTAGGGCTCTAAAAGCAATCAACACCTAAAGGTGAAAGAGGGGAGCCGAGGTCACTGCCAGCAGATCGCTCTGATCCAGTCGGGGGGCGATGACGATCATTTTGTTCAGACTCACGGAGCCGCACAAACACGTTTCATCACAAAAACAACTCAGTGCTTCATCATGCAAAGACAATCCATACTGTAAAAGTATTATCAAGGATCAAAGTTGCTACTTTCTACCATAATTCTTAAATTTAAATGAAATCATTTTGCATCATCATCTTCCTCAGATGCTTGGTGTTTTATTTTGTATCTTACACTTAACAATAATGAGTTAAGTTCATTTGCCATTTATAAGTTGGAACAAAGCAAATTTAAGTAAATACAATCAAACTTAACTTCACAAGTAAAACAAACCTGAAATTAATAGTCTTGGATTTGGAGATGAAAAGAGGACAAAACAAAAATATAAAATCCAAATACAAGTCCTTCTATAATTCCCAGATTTGTTAACAGAGCTAACTAGCTCCAGTTTGTGCCTCTTATTTATTTGACATCACATTGGAGTCAGCACGCCATTTCAAAGCCTCATATGGACAAAAACAAATGTTCACACAAGACCTCCAAGTCAGAAGAATATGTTGTTTGTTCACATCCTCTAGAATTACACATGGAAACACGTAAACACGATAGTGTGTATACAAAAAAAATCTAAAATAATAAAATGTGACATGAATATAACTCATAATAAAACTTTGTAAATTCTTGTTTCAAATTGAGCACAGACGTCGACGTCTGCAGCTATCAGTTTTGTTTGGATTTGTAAGGAGCTGTAATTTGAAAAATCTGTTAAAAGAATTCTTTTTTTTATTGTTCAGCAAACAGATTTCTTTTTCAACCAGATGATTTGAAAAGCGGCTGTTTAACAACGTTCTCTGTATTTTTGAAGGTCACCGGTTCTTATGAACTCTGAGTAAATTGTGGCATTCTGAAGAGACAGTGAGCATCTTTAAGAGACGTATATCTGGGTGGGAGAAACACATTTTAAATCTGTGAATTGAAACGTTTAGTTATGGGAATACACTTCAAATGTATAAGGTAAAAAAAGAACAGACTGAGCCTTTAATCTAATTTTAAAATCTCTCACAAAAAAACAACAATTGATGCTCATAAAAGGATGAAGTTTTCATTCCTCATTGTGCCACAGTAACATGGATATTTCCAAACACCTCAACACGTTGCATTTCTGGCTGCGGGGCCTCAGCGTGTGACACTTCTTGAAATCCACTTTGGTCAAGTTTTTAGCAGCGGACGTGATACAATCTGACAGTTTGGAGGGATTATCTGAGGTTTGACAACAAGACATTGTGTCCAGTGATATTGATCAAAGTTCACGTTAATCCTGTTAATTAAAGCAAAGAATAACACTGAACAAATCCACGACTTAAAAAAGAGCCTGGATAAAAGATTTCATGAAAGATTTTGGATTTCTTTGGTAATACTTTAGTTTCTGATTTTCTGAAATGTTGCTCCTGCTTCCAGCCAGAAATGTGAAGCTGATTGACAACCTTATCAAGGCCCGAAGAGTGAAGGACCTCGAAGTAAACCTGCTTTATTAGATGAATGCACGCGTGGTGGGAGGTCTGTCTGACTTGTTGTTAATGCTCGTAAACGCTGACCTCTCCCATGCCATGTGCCTCCCAAATCCACATATGAAAAGTGGCTTACGGATCAAAACATGCTTTCATCACGGCGCTCACACTGATAAAAGCTGAGAGAGAGAAAGGACATAAAATCATCTAACTACCGTCTGTTCAGTGAAATCACTATTAGAGTCACTGCAGATGACAGTAACTAATGTAGAGTCGCTGCACAATGAACCCTCACTTCTTCTGAAAGAAGAAAAAATTACAGGAAAAAGGCCAAATCGTGCAGTATCGCACTTAACTGAGGTGCTGGAGCTGCATCAGCTGCCGGCTGTATCAAGCTGAAAGAGTCCAGCCTGTGCAAAAATCTGTTTTATTTCTAGAGCCTTTGCTCAGAAACCTTCTTTAACAGAAAGCCTGTTCGCCTGTCTATGCAAAGATTTGAATGTACAGAAACCACAGACGAAGAAAAAATAAAAATCCAGAATGTGCACATGAAAGAAATAAGTCAATAAACTTTAGTTGGATCTAACTATTCTAATCTAAAGTATTATTAGTTTTGACTAGTGACAGTTTGTAAGGTATGATGATGTCAAGAATGTAACTATTCATTGTTAATTAATCTGCTGATTATTTGATGGTTAATTGACGTCAGAAGATTAAAGATTAAATTAAAGACATTTCATTTAAAATCAGACATTTAAGAAGTGTTTTTGCTTGATAAACATTTTATCAAGTATTAAAATAAGTTTTCTGTTAAACAAATGAATTATCTCATCTTTACATGCACCATATCCAAACATTCAGTTCATTTCAAATCGGGTACATTTGGAAACTGACTCACTCATTAAAAACTCAGTATAGAGGTAACACGTACAGAAACGTATGTCACTGTACCTGATGACATCATAAAAATATCTGTAATTGTGTGTTGTATTGTGCATTATTAATCATCAAATAAATCAAAATAATTCCCCGTGTATCAGTTTATTTACATAGTTTTGACCTGTGCACTCTTTACTCGAGAGTTCTCACAGCTGCAGTGTTCATGACTTTCATTCCTACATATCAACAACACGTACAAAAGATGATAACAAACTAAAATCTACTGTTTGTTTCGAGTGATCCACGCAGAATGAATCTCTTTGTGTGGGAGGGAAGTTAGATGCAAGCTTACGTTTTTTTGTCAACCAACATGATCTAAACTTGACCTGGACTGATTGATGATGATGTATTACACCTTGACAAACCCATAAGACTAAATCTGATGGTAACTTAATGATTCAGTTGACTAAAATATGTCTAAAACTAAAGACTAACACTGAATCAAACTTGTTGTCAGACTTAACACCGCATTGCTGCATCTATCCTGGACACTTTTCTTTTAAACAACTCGTCAGTGAAACACTAAAAACAAGAAGTTTTAATGTGAAAATCCTCGTTTAAACATGTTTGTGCTTCTGTTCTGTTCAGCATCTGCTTGTTTCCCCATCAACACTCCCTCTGCGTTTACTGCTTCTTTGTTTTCACTGCTGCATTTTTCTGTGCAGATAAAACCCAGATCCAGCAGTTTATACAAAGTACAATGCTCCTCTATTACATCCATGACATGTAAAATATTTCCTCTTGAAGTTACCACACATTTCCTCAAACTGCTTAAAAGCCGTAATTGGAAACAGACAGCTTGTGTACCTCTGAGTCACAGTAGCCTGAAATATGTTTAAATCTTTATTATTTTCTTTCAATCCAGGCGGATGATGGTCATTTCTAGACTTTAATCATGCTGCTCTGGGAACATTTGTATCACAGCAATTTGGTAAATGTTGACTGGATGGATCTTTCACCCTTCAAGCAGACCTCGAGCTTCGCTTTAAACCAAATGTTTGTGTATGTTTTCCTTAAAGTATGCATGGGAAAGTGCCCCTGCTCCAGCTTCCCTGTGAATAAATGCATGAATTTATGACTGTGTGTGTGTGTGTGTGGCATAGCAGCGGGGCTTTTCCGTCTTGTCAATGGAAAACATTAGTGTCATGCCCCCACAAACCCACCCACCACCCCCCGGCCTCTTTCCCCCCCTTGTTTAATTCAGTCCATCAACACTTCCTCCTTCAGCCTGTTAGTGTCACACTGCATTTCCTCTCCAGCCTCAACCAGAGCGACTCGCCACAATCGGCCCGGTTTTGGGTTTCCCTCAAACGGCAAAGGGCTTCAAAGTCAATAACTGCTTTTTTGATTTTTATTGACCCAAAGACTCGACTCCCCCCCCGTGTCTGCCCAAATGCCACACGCCCCCGCATTTCTTTAAGGGGAATAAATTACAGTAAGGAGGGCGATTGTGCCGAGGTCTGAAAGTGGTGTTGTCTTGCTGATTGCACCTGCAACTCATTTAACAAGGTGTTCAAAAATGTCCGGCCTCAGCACCTCAGAAGATCCCTGATCTGGTTTTCAGACTGAAGAGGAGCGAGACTCTAAGAATCTCAAACATCGGAGCTTTAAGGTTTGTAAGCTTACTGAGAAGTTACAGTTACTATAGGAAGTAAGTCAGGATGTTTACTCAAGGTTCTGGGCTCTACTTCAACATTGAACCAGGTTCAGTCGTAGAAAAAAGGAACCTGCTTCTCCAGAACTTTTAGCCACATCTAATGGCCTTCATCAGTGGACAAAGCTTGCTCAGTTGCAGTGGCGTAATGTGTCTAAGTTTACTGTATTGCATGTATCATATTATCTCATAGCAGTAGACACTTTTCAAGTCAAGACTTTACATTTTAAAAAATATAATGCGGTCTTATAAATTAAACTACGCAACAGTATACAAAGTCATTAAACTAACTAAACCATGCTTTTATTATTTTATATTTTAAGAATATATGTATACAGTATATATATATATATAAATATAGAATATAGTGTATATACGACTCTGAGTAGGAGTTTAACATTTTTCCAGTTGAATTGATTCTACATGAACTAGGTATGGACGTTTATGAAACATTGAACTTTTTATCTGACGGCTGCACTGTATTTTACAGGTTATGATTTCACATTTAACATAAGAAGGACTCATAAAGTTTTGGTTTTCTCTTGTAAAAATCTTTCAGCTCACAAAGGTCAACATTTCAGGAACTCTGTAAAACGGTCTTGTCTTAGTTTGACGACACGTTTTCTGAAGTCTGTACCGGTCTCTCTGTCTTTCTCTGTTTTTCTTCAGCTGATCTGAAAAGATGAAAATCATCAAAACTCATCTGACAGGGAAACTTGCATCTATGAAGAATTACCTCTCTGTTTTGGAGTCCTAAAATGAGTTGATGAAAATATCATTTATACACAGAAATGAACTGCTGATGTATGAAGCCAAAGTTTGGTCTTCAGAATGAATGTCATTCTTTGAACTCGTGATCATTTATTGTTTGAAACAGTTTAGCAGCTCAGTTTAATCTTCCTCATAACCCCATTTCTAAATAAATAATTCATTTTTATGTGTATTTATGAAGTCTGATTTGTTTGGGCTGTCGTGTCTGTGGTGCAGTGTGAAATATGAAGGGGGATTTTTCAAGAGGAGGATCAAGAGGAGCATTTTACGGTCAATCAGTCGATCCATTTGATTATTTAGGTGCATGTCTGAACTCCTCTGGACACATGACAGAGATTCACTGACAATAAACTTAAGTACAAACTTACCAGAAAAGGTTTCTGTCCATTATATGATTTAAGATGCGGTGTAACTGACAATCTGCTGACTCAATGCTTGTTACGAGCTTCTGTTGTATCATTCTTTAGCATGTCACAGATAAACACAATGATGTCTTTGAAGCAGCTGACCTAAATGAAGCGTTCTGGGAAATGTGCTGATTGTTTTCTGCAGCTGGTAACAGTTCAGCACAAACACTAACGAGCCTGGCTCGGCCCAGAAGTGACGAAATCCACCTACCAGCACCTCCGAGGTTCAGTCATTTACATGCTATATAAATATTGTTTTATCTGTACAAAAAGCGTTGTATCAAACTTCAAAACTCTCTGCCTGTGAGAGAATGAGTGCATTTCTCAGAATGTCAAACTTTGGCTTAAAGAGAATCTTGGGAAATGGAGGCAGACTCATTGTCCTTTATCCTGTAGTTACCACTCGTGGACAGAGTGGCCGCTGTTTGGCGAAAGTCATGAAGTCTTTGACTCGGAAAAAGAAATCTAAATATGAGCAGAATGTAAGATTTGATGATGCATCAAATCAAATCAGAGCGGCATTAAATGCTTCACCTTTTTGAGTTTTACCACAGATCTGGACTTTAAGAATAAAAGTGTGCTTCAGTGTTTCCCTGCGGGTGGAAAGGTGGAGAAAGAACAGACAATCTGTAGGTAATCAACCGCCCAATGACTGCCTGTGATCTTTTGGGGGAAATCGACTCACTAATGGCTCGCCTTGTGTCCTGTGTCATTTCCTTTTGATGTGATCGGCCAGTGATGATCAGTGATCTGGCTGCGTGTAGTAAAGAGCTCTCAGCAGGCACTTTTAATTACCGGGGGGACTGATTTTGGCCACGGAGCCCACCTCGTCTGGTTTTTATTTCCAACTGCAGACTGACTGTAAAACAACACTACCAGCGCTGTCACCCAAAACCAAAGCTGCTCATGTACAAAAGCAGCCCGGGCCCTGATTATCATTCTGTGTCGGGCATGTGAGCGACAGTTGCTCTGTTTTTACTTACACCCCCTCTCCTTCCTCCTCCTCCTCTTCTCTCTTTCCTTTAAGTATCTTTCTGCACACATAAAAACTGATGTCAAGTGCACACGCTACATGCTCTATCTCAGACAAATCAGAGCCAGGTGCGTCCGTATGAGAGAGTTCATATTAGAGAGATATTGCAAACATCTGCATGTTCTGCGTGTCCTCATCATTTAGATCCCTGTGTGACAGTAAAAGGCTGCGGAGAGGAGAAGAGGGGAACACCCGCTAAAAAGTAACTCTGCCCGGTTTGTTCTGCTGCCAAAAGGCCTGACTGATGGGGCTGTGCTGCAGGAACAGGGAGCTCACACACACACACACATAGACACACACACACATAGACACACACTTATTCCTCGCCTGCATGATTTCCTCCCTCTCCTCTCACTTTCTTTCTTTCTTTCTTTCTCTTCCCTCTCTCTCAAATTCATTCTCAAATTTTCACCATTAGCGTCAGCCTCATTAAACAGGCTTAACGTTCAGTTTATTCCTTGTGCCTGGTGCAGCACAGCCTGTGAAAACACTTCTTCTCTGTCCTAAAATGTTTCCCAGGTGGTGAGAGATGCTATTGGTTTCATCATGGGAAATGTAGGATCCAGTGTTGTTTGAGCTTCACTTATACCAGGCACAAAAATATCCAGAATGTCTTGGCCCTCGCAGCTTCGATTTGGTCTACGCCAGACTAATCTCTCACTTGTCTTTCTGTATCCGTCACGTTATCTCAGTTCACCTCTCCTCTCCTGTTATCTGTTTCTTTCCTTTCCTTCATCATGAACACACACACACTCACACACACACACACACACACACACCCCTGCTGGCTCTTGTCCTCTTTCCCTCAAGCGCATCAGAGAAGAAGGAGTGGTATCAGGACCTTTCCAATATCTATAAAACTTTACCCTTATGAGGTGTTGGGGATAATGTGAGTCTTTTAGATGTCCAGAAAAAATGTGGATCTGCCCTCGCTGCCCTCTCATGAAACCTTCACCCCGAGGCCACAATCTGTAAGAGACCAGAGAGATCAAGTATGGGAAAGAAAGAGAGCGCAGGATCTTTTTCAAAGTGCGGAAACATAACACATGTATCCAAAGTGCTCAGATAGAGATGGAGAGAGAGAAAAAGGGGTACAGCGAGGAGGGGAGAGGACAGATATGAGACGTCAGAGTTCATGTTGTTTTAACAAGTGAAATCTAATTCCCTTCTTTGAACTTTAAGAGAAGAAAGTGCAGGTATCACTGATCAAACACTTAATGCACACACATGCCTTCACAAATGTATTGAATGAATGCCATCACTGTAAGACAAAGAGATCTGAAGTCAGACTTAATGTAGTCCTAAAACCTAAAACCTGCCATCAATCCTAGATAGTCTGATCTTCAGATTATATATATATAAGTTGTCTGAGATGTAGTGGAGTAGAACTGAGTTGTATAAAATGGAAATACTCGAGTAAAGTACCTCAAATTCAGTATAGTACTTGAATAAATGTACTTAGTTACATTCTGGACGGGTAATACTGAAGTGTCACCATGCAGTCCAAATGGCAGACTATAAAAGAAGTGTGTTTTCAGTTTGTAGCACGTTCACGCTGGAGAAAAATGAATGAAACGCGCTCATACATGTCACCGTGCAGACTGAAGTCAATTCTTTCATCATGTGGTGTTGATGGACCGCGTTCTCTTAAAAAATGCTGCAGTGCAAAAACAGACATCGAGGAACTCACAGCTGATACACATTGGAAGGAGTCACGGGCAGTGCTGCGTCCAGCTGCAGAGACGTCGAGGAAAACACTTTGCAAGTTTTAAAAAGTGTCAGGGACTTTCCGGCTTCACAGTTTAACTGAAAGTATTAGAACATAAAGTGAGGGACAACCAGGATTTGTATATGTGTCACTTACCTGTGATACGTGCTTATATAACACGACCACAACAAAGTCATGAATGCAAACCCTGAGAGGACGTCTGTGCTCCAGGTGACATTCAAGAAGATGCAGTTTTTACAGCAGCAGTGACCCACAGAGGACACACCTGTCTGCAAGAATGAGAGCGAGAAAGAGAGCTGCTCTGACCTCCTTCTCCTCCATCACTTTGTTTTCTCACTCAGCTGAGTAATGCCTCTTTTCTGCATCAGTCTGACCACAGGCAGAAAGATCACCGGAATCCTCTTAGATTTCAGTCACGTCTGTGTGAAACGTCCAGAAAGAGTGAAGAGTAGCTCAGTAACAATATAACTATTTATTATAAAGCAGTCTTCTACTGTGGTTGTTTGAAAATCGTCACCATAGACATTAACAAATGACCTGTTGGTGTTGAGTTTCTAGATAAAATAAGATCAGATTAGATTAGACGTCTTCTAAATCTAAACTTCTGCTCTGATGCTATCATCTCGTTTATATCAGTGAGGGGAGGCTGAATAGGACAGACAGCTCTCTCTATATGTAAAATATTAACTTCATTAAAGGGTTTATCATCTGTTTGTTTTAGCTTGGTGCACCTAATAAACTGGCAAATGAGTGTATTATTAACTTGTATTAGGAATCCCTTCAAAAACAGTAAAGTATTCAATAAGTTTGACTTAAACCTAAAATGTTAGTAAATTGAATATTGTATGCACAGTAAGTGATTCATGGCTACATTTACTATAAATTTACTGACTATAAAACTCTTGTTTCAACAGCATTCAGTGACTATATATATATTTCAGCACCTGGATCAGTTTGATGCTGTTGAAACATAATAAATGTCTAAAAAGCTTTTTTATCCCAGCAGGACATCTAGACCTTTTTATTTTTCACCTGAAAAATCAACCAAATCAAATTTCACTGAAAGGAAAACCTGCAAAGAGCCAAACCTGCAGCAAAGACCACAAATAAAAAGTCACTTCAGTTTACTCAACAAACAGAAATAACAGGTCACTTCCTTTCGTGTGTCCGCCTGCTGCCATCTGACTCCACGCTGAGGATTTCCCCTCTAAAGCCTCTGACAGGCTGCGATCAGCAGAGCAAACACGCAGGTCAAGATGACAACACATCACTTTTGCCCTCGACTAAAAGCAAACAAGAAGACAAGTGTTGGAATTATACCGGGTAAATACTTCAGGGGAAAGTTTTTTTTGTCTTGTTGCTGCGACTGTCTGAGCACATGTTTCACTTCAGGACGTATCTTCTTCCAGATCTCGCTGCTCATTCCTGATCCCTTCTTAGCTTTCTTTTTCCTCTTGACTGCACTGTGGACATGTGTGAAACATTTAACATCACAGAAAAACTCAGCAAGAAAACAGAAAAAACATGAGCTCCGAGTTACCCCCAGCCCCACCCCCCCTCACACCCCCGTCTGCCTGATAACAACTGTTGAATCCTGCACTGGATTTACACCCGGCTTTGTTTCCCCTGCAAATATTTTCTCTCCATCTCGCAGCAAATCTGCCACAGTCAGACACAGTGCAGAAACGCCTCCGTACGCCACTATAGAGACGGTACATTCCAGGCTTTTGTCCTCTGCTGGCTGCTCGGAGCAGCTGCTTCAAACCGCCCCTTTTTTATATCTCACCTTGTTGTTTGGGGAGTGACGGCAAGGCCCTCAGAGAGCATCACACACATTCCTCACCCTCGCCCTCCTCCCTCCGCTCTTGATTGCCGGCCTTTTCTAAGGGGATGTGTACGTTGTTTAATGTCCGCAGCCCATAGAGACAATGCCCCACTTGACCTTTGACCCCAGTGAGGAAAAGGCAGGCTTAATCTGATGTTGAGATCCTCCACTGCCATTGTCTGAGGAACAGGGAGCCCAATGTGGCTGTAGACTAAGAGAAGGAGGGGTGGAGGGGTTAGTCACTACATCTGCCTACCAATTTGTTTGTCACATATTCCTCGACCTCCAACACACACACACACACACACACACACACATAAACACAGCCCACCCAGAGAAGATGGCGCTCTTTTCCACTTGCCTGCTGACCTTGTTTTCACCCTGCAGACTGTCACTCACCCTGCTCGTCCACATGAAACAGATAGCAGAGCTTCTTTCCACATATTCATGTGTTACCTGTGAACAGGGCCGTGTTGTGAATATTGATTGGAGTTCAGAGTAGCCAAAAGCGCTGAGTGTGTTATCCCATATGAGCTACTGTCAGCGTCCAGTGAACACGGCTGGACCCGGGACTGAACACGACCTCCAGTCTAGCAGAGAATACAGAAGCTAAGTGAAGTGATTAGGCTGAAGCTGTCTGTGCATCAGGAAACTCTGGACATCAGAGGAACAATCATCAAATATATCCTGTATAAATCTGACCCAGTTTCACCAAAATCTCTATGTATAAGTGCTTTTGCACAGTATGCTGAATTTCAACTGAATTCTGCTGAACAGTAAAAACTGAACTGAGGTCTTCAGATAAATAAATAAATAAATAAATAAATAAATAAATAAATAAATAAATAAACAAACAAACAAATAAATAAATAAATAAATAGCAGAGCAGTGTGTTTTAGTGGCATCTATGGTTGCTGAATGCAACCCGCTCGCCTCACCCTCTCCTACCTGGCGTGAAGGAGAAACTACATTCCATAAATATTCCAAATGAAGCTGTTAATGCCTGACGTGATTTATAACTGCTCTGCAAGGAGGACGGGGAGAGTTAAATAAAGTGCATGACATCGCGACAGAGCGCTTATTACAAAATACTATAACAATAAAAGGGTATGGTAACAATAAAAGTCTGAAGTAATAAATTCACACACACTTCAACAAGAAAACATTTGAAGTTAAAGACATTTTAATTTGCCTGTTACTCTACATATTTTACAGTTCACACAGTTTATAAGAATAGATTCATTTGGTTAAACAATTAAACTGATTATTTCACTCTGTAAAAATACATTATCAATTCGTTTTCTGCTGTCATGATGCGTCACATGGTTGGATGCATGAGAGCAAAGAGAGAATATAAACACTGTGGCATGACACTGAATTATCCATTTCATCGTACTGACAGTCAGTATAATATATTATTTTCAGATTCCAGTAAATAATGCAAAATAGAAAATATAAGAGGCTAAAATGTGCTACTAATGTTTTAAACAACAGTATAATTCACCAAACAAAAACAATGTTTTTTTTTTCTTTGGTGAAAAATTATTTACTATTTATATATCCAACAAAAACACTGATGATCGTACAGTATTTCACAGCCTGTGACCAGAACATAGCTGTCACGTTTGGTTACCAAAACATTACCCATATGTGTTTATCTGAACCTGAACATCCAGATGTGTGACTCATGCCGTCTGGAAGTTATAAACGGAACAAAGCGGACAATAAAATTGAAATAACTTATTCATAGAACATAAATTATTATCTCCCATATCAAATATTTACACATGGTACCTTTGAACATCAGTGCATCGCAGACAAAATTATGTAACTCCTCAATGGAAAAACAAAAAAAAGAAATGGTCCGTTCACTGTGAGAAACCCTGCATTGGTCGTGGTGGGAATGAACTGATGGTGGTTAATCTGAAGAAAGGACTTTACATTCTCTCCAGCACTCGAGGACGTTCCCTGAGTCATAGGCCATGTCAAGTGCTGAAAATCTGCTTTTTAATCCTGGTGAGGACGTCGCTCAAGACATAAAAATAATGTTTACCTGAAGTAGTAAAAGAAACAGGCCGCACACGTGTAATAAATCAGCCTGTTTCAGTCGTCAAATGTCCAAAATTAAAGCAGACTGACTACGCTGGATCATCTGGGGTCAGGATGATTATACTGCTGCACTTCCAGACTGCTTTGACTGCAGGGAAAGTTCATATTTAGTTTGCTCTGCTTTATGTTTGTTTTTCTTTTTAGAATTATCACAATAACCAGAAAAGAATCGTCACACATATTAAATGTTCGTATTAATATAGCAGTCCATGAAAGTTAAACATAGTGCTCGTGTCCTGTGTGTCAAAAAGAGGTAAAAGATTAAAACATTGGCACCAATTGTTTTATTTCTGCACTGGTGATAACTTCATGAGAGATTTATTTTTCTTAAATTGAGGATATTTCATTTTTTTTAGAGAAATAATTCAACATTGTTGAAGGTTATTCACCTTTTTGCTTAGATTTAGATGAGAACATTGATACTGATTCTTGTGTCAGGACATTAAATATGAAGCTACGGTCAAGAGGCATTTAGCATAGCTTAGCATAAAGACTGGGCACAGGTGGAAACTGCTAGCCTGGCTCTGCCTAAACGTACCGGCACCTCTAAAGCTGAATAAATCTCTCTGCAAGAAAGTGATTGAGCATATTTGCCAAAATGTTTGCTGACATACATCATACAGGTTTATCTCATCACATCTCTCTTTGAATATGCAGTCACTGTGGTGTCGAAGTGGCCAAGACAAAAACATACAGAAAAAAAACAAGAAACATTGTTTGAGGTATTAAACATGACCTTGCTGGATGCATGGTTAGAAAATGCATCACTACGTGTCTTCCAGTCTCCATCTTGATGAATGAATCAAGCAACTTTTCCTTATTTCATGTGCAGCTTTGCCACTGTGATGCTGTTTGATTCCCACTAACCAGAAACCTGAAGGAGGTGGAGATCAACATAAAGAACTACACCTGCCTGATCTACTACCTACAGCCACAAGACTCCACCACCATGTCCTCGTACTGTTTGTAGACCACATTGTTTCCTGAGTCGATGTAGAGGATGCTGATGGGGCTGAGTTTGGACGGGGCGCAGCAGCTGGGCGGCATGTTGCTGGGGTTCATTGAATTCATGAGAGTCTGGATGATGGCGTGGTTGGTGGGCTCCAGGTGGGAGCGTAGGGGGAAATCACAAACCCCCTCGCAGTGGTATGCCTCGTAATCCAGCGGGGCGATGATCCAGTCGTCCCAGCCGAGATCTCTGAAGTTGACGTGCAGTGGCTTCTTGCTGCACCTGGATTTGGACTTCTTGCCGTGTCTCTTCCCGTGGCGGGTTTTGGACGTGGCCGTCCTCCTTCTCCTGCTGGCTTTGGCACCCGGGCCTCTCTCTTTGGCTTTCCTCTCTAGGCCCAGCAACGCCCTCCCCTCTCTCCTCTCACTGAAGAGGGTCTGCCTCTTCTTGGACCTGGTGAAGACCACTAAGATGGCTTTTTTCTGTTGAGGCCTGCCGTGCCTGTGCAGGCCCAGAAGGTGCAGGTCCAGCTCTCTCTCTGGGTTGTCCAGCGTGGCCCTGAGCTCCAGGCAGAAGTGCTTCCCCTGGCTCAGGTGTTGCTGCTCTTTGAATATTTCCCACACGTCCAACACCTCCCACTTTGGCCTCTGGGAATCCTGCAGGTCCAGTGTTTTGGAGTCGAGCAGCTGCCGGTCGTGGCAGGAGAGGAGCTGGATGTCGACGGGCTCTGTTTCCGATATCCTGAAATTCCCAGACACTTTGGTGTATATCCTGAGCTCGGCTCCCAGCACCTCCGCTTTTCTGGAGAGTGTTGAGACGTCGAACAGATACTGCTGTCTCCTCAGAGGGGAGAGTGGGAGGTCATCTGTGGAAAGCATTAAAACAGAAGGGTCAGATGCATTCTCACGGAGATGATGTGCATACCACAGAGATGTGGAATCTGACAGGAAAAAAAAACCCACTATTGTCTGGACTGAATTAATCTGGGAGAGAAAGTATGAGTCATGGGTGTTCAATCACTTCTACCTACGTGCACACATGCTCACAGACACAGGAACGCGCCACATACCTTGTCCATTGTCCACAAAACTTGCAATGGTGTTTGCAGCCTTTGAAGAGCGAAAGAAGCTGGCGTTGAGCCCCAGCTTCTCCGCCGTGGAGAAGGTCTTGTAGATGGACAGCATGTAGTCATGAGGCTCGATGGAGTCTTTGGATGTTGCTTTATTGTTTCTGTCGATGGACGGCGGCGCGTAAAACTCCTTGAAATATTTAGACGCCTCCTGTCCATCAAAGATCATCGCCACCTTGCTGCTCTTCGGAGCAGCTGGAGGGAAAATCGCAAGAGTCTGAAAACAGGGGACTTCACAAACAAACGCAAGAGCCCAGCAGAGACAAGAGAAGTGAGAGAAATCCATCCTCCGGTCCTGAGATCAGAGCCCGAGCTGCGGCCGGGTGGTCGTGGCTGGCGGGGGGTGGGAAAGGGGGGGACCACGGGCAAAGCCGGAGCTGAACTCTGCATCCACTGTGCAGCAAGTGGCTGCTCCGCAAAGTGCGCACAGCTCCGGAGGACAGGCGGTGCAAAGTTAAAAAAGGGGGCGAGAACACGCCCACATTGTGGTGTTAACGCCGGGCTAAATGGAGGGCGCAAATTAAGGCTGTAAAACTAATTGTTCCTCTGCCGGCCGCCGCCTCCCTCCTGCAGGCGCAGATGGGCCCTGAAAAGATGCTCGGCAGCTCGTGGTGCGTTTGCAGATCCTGACGCAGGAAAACAGTTTGTGCAAAATGTCTCTTTAACTTTCTGCTTTTGTTTTTTTGTCTCTTGGTCTCCATTTTAGAACTTTCTGTCTGTCCGTGCAGGACTTTAAACGTGCCTGCAGCTGCAGCCTCGGGTCCGGGTCTCAGGGTTTTAACGCGGAGTCTCTCGCCCTCTAGTGAAGCGCAAACATATCGCACAGCTGCAGAGAGAGGAGACGAGGACATCCATCCAATCAGATTCCTTCAGCACCATGGACAGAGGGTCGAGTAGTCCAAAAAAGGATATATGAGACAAATATGACTTAATTATCAAAGTCAGGATTGAAATAATGAAGGAATAGAACAGATACTTCATTGATCCATCAAGTTTGTAATGAGGAGATGTGCAGAGGAGATGGCACACTGAATGACGTCATATCCATGTTCATAACTTCATCATTTATAATAATTTATAGCAACATTTTTTAACACCTCTGTGTGTGAACGCAGTCAGCACCAGAACAGACACGATCAAAGTTTTTATACCAGGTCTGTCCATGTTCACTCTCTGCATCACTGTCTAAACACACTGATCATGTTTTTATGTCTGGTTATGGATGACCAAATGTTTTTTTGTTTTTTTTATTTGTGTGACGGCATTACCTCCTCCAGTGTATCCTCTGCTAAAGGAAACTGAATCTCCACTCATCATTAGATAATTACTGGATTAATAAAAAAAAAAAAAACACAGAGACCATAAAAACGTGTTTAACAGTGAAAAATAGAATTTATTGAAAAGAGAATATAGTTTCAAACAACCATCAATAAAACACACACCTCTTCCTGTCTTCCTTCATCTCGGTACAGATTCAAGTTAAGCCCTATTGCACCTGTTTTATAATAGAAAGTTTATATGGGTCTCACACTGACCGTGTAATCACATGAAACAAACATTAACAAGAAAAAAAACACCCATGTGCATAATATCTTCAAGCTGGAGTTTAAGTTTGTTTTATTTAGCAGACGTGTTAAAGTGAGAAGCTGAGGTATCCTTCATTAACCCCTCTTAGTGTCACAGATCTGTCTAGCACACAGAGATGCCATCTGAGCAGCAGGCGATAGCGTAGATAACGCTGATCAGACACAGGCTGCCGGGAGCCACGATGGTGCTGGAGCCAAAGATGCTCCCGTCGGTGGTGGTCTGCGGCTCGCTCGTGGACGAGGTGGACCCGGTGGACCCGGTGGACGAGGTGGTGTTGCCACCGGTCGTCGGGGTCTGGGTGGTTGGAGTGCTTTTGACGGAGAAGCTGCGCGACTGAGCGCCCCAATCCTTCAGCGTGAAGACCATGGTCAGGTTCTCGCCTGCAGGGAGAGGAGGTGATTCAATTAAACCCTGCAGAGATCCGAGGACCTAGGACTGATTTTCTAAAAGCGTGACGCAGACGTACCGCTGTTGAGAATGGACAGGTCGGTGAAGTTTGCCCAGCAGGTGCTGAACAGGATGGTGGTGTTTCCTTCCAGTCCGCCTACACTGTTCCCACCGGAGTCCTTCAGGCTGGCTGTTACGGTGAGAGTCGTCACTCCCACAGAGACACAGTCTCCCTGCAGACAACAACAGACAGCAGACATGCAGGTTCATCTTCAAGTTAGTAGGATTTATTATTTATTTTGTGCCTTCGTTAAAAGACAGAATATTAGTATTCAAATCAGGAGCAGAATAGTAATATCCAATCCTGCGCTGCTATAAATCGCCCTCAGGTCCTTGGACTGACTTTAAAACATCAGGTTTAGCAGCGGCTAACATGTTTGATGTATTATTGCTTCACCTTCTCATCCACAGCCATGAGCCTGGGCTGCTGGTACAGGGGACCCACAAACTCTCCGGCTATGGGCTCCACCATCAGCAGCATGCTGGAAACGCTCGACACGTAGCTGGTTTTAGGCTCCTCCCTCGTCACTTCTGCTGTGGCCTCCTGAGATTTGAAGCAGGAAACGGTCAAACCAGTGAGCGCTCATGCGAAACAGACACAGATTTTACATCAGTGAAGCAGCCGCTCACCTCGTTCCAGCTGGGGTCAGATGATGAAGGCGGTGGAGGGATGACACCCATTGAAGACACGTTGAAGCCGATGGACTGACTGAGGTTTCCGGAAATGGCTGCCTGACCCAGATCATCAGCGATGTTCTTCAGAAGCGTGAAGTCATCATCATCTGAGAAAAACACAGAACAGAGAGAGGTTACGCGTCAGGCCGGCACAGGGCTGGATCTGAATGTTTAGAACGTCAGATTTCTGCTCCACTGACTGCTGGTGCTGTTGCTGGTTTGCTGGACTGGAGGTTTCTTGATCTCCACCTCCACCGTCAGGCCCGTGGATCTCTTCCTGCGTCGTGCTCCTCCATCCTCCCGGACTATCTTGGTGATTCTAATCATGTCGGCGGGAACTTTGAGGAAAGTAGCGAGGTTCTGGACCAGGTTATCTCCAAAGAAGTCCTCCTCAGTCATGGCAGGCAGCTCGAAGGAGAGGAAGAGAACCGGGGAAGTCCGGATCTCCACCGGTTTGGAGCCTCTCACCAGGACCTTCAGCATCTTGTAGTCTGGGTCGAAGTAATTGCTTCCCAAATCGGCACTGAGTTTGGGGAAGTATTGATCTGGAGAGGTGAAAGAAAGAATTTTATTAACATCTGAAGTCCTAACCAGCTTATTTTACTTATTATCTGTGAGTGTGTGAAGCATTAGTACCTGCAGAGACGGGCTTCTTCAGGGTGTAGTCAGTCTTGTCAGAGTTCCACTCAGCGTTAGTCGGAGCGACCAGCTTGTTGTCGACGTACACATCCAACCGCTGCGGCTTCGAATAGAAGACTGACACCACGACGCTCTGCACAAAGTTAACAAAAAAACAAAAGAAGAGTCACATTTAACCTGAAAATTAAAAAATTAAATATTCCGTGGCTGCGCACTCACCTCAGACTGAGCAGTGTCCAGCATCATGAGGCGAAGTTTCTGCGGGCTGACGCTGGAGAAGAAGACGTCGTAGGAGTGTCCAGTAGCCACGATGCTGTGGAAGAGAGACACTCTCTTCTGGCAGGTGTAGCCTGCACACCAACCATGATCCTGAGGACCTGGACACAAAGATACAAGACTGGATTAAAGACACTCTCTGTTTATCTGATGTTACAGAGATCATTTTGGGTAACAGAACTACAGAACCCGCCCTACCGTTGATCAGGTCCACAAATTTGTTTCCGAGGATAGCGACGGGGGACAGACGTCTGGTCTCAGTGTCAGCGTCGAGACTCTCGATCACCAGCATTGTGTAGTTGAGCTGGAAACACTTGTAGCTCTGCCAGGAGCTCATGTAAGTGCAGTCTTTCCTGATCACACCTGAGGACAAATTCAACTGGTTGTAGTTATTTGAACTTTAACAGCTACCGTTAGGATTTGATAAGAATTCATCCTCTGTCGATCTAAGCTACCTTTGTTTGGAGCGATCTGGTCCACGGGGATGCGGCTGCTGTTGGGGTAAGTGAGCATGACTGTGGGGATGCGGTAGTCACCCAGCCCCCTCCTGGGATCTCCTCCCCACTCGTACTCAGACTGGGGCACCACAGTTCCCACTGCACCCAGGAACGAACCGTCCAAGTCCTTCAACATTGTCTTCTTCTTCGCATCGCAGTCCATGTCCACACAGTCGGATGGGTTGGCTTTACTGAAGCACAAAAAACATTTTACTTTAGCAACTATGAAGACATTACATCATTACATCACGTACCCTTTCCTTCCTTACTGTTTATGTACATATAAATAACATCACAGGTTCGCCTGGTGTCTGCTTACCTCACATCAGGCCTGTGGATGAAGACTTTGGCCCCCTCTGTGCTGTCCACCACTGTCATCCTTGAAACGTGCACAGGGTGCTGCAGGTCCTCGTTCTTCGGGTTTGTCATGAACATGAAGTTCGTCTCGCTGGAGCAGACGTTTCGGAAGCCGGCGAATGTCACATCTGGAAGAAATGAGAAATAACATGTGAGTTCTTTATTTTTCAAGCATCATAACAAAACAACAGACCGGAGAGCCTGAACTCACCTTTGACTATCATCAATCCTGCGATGGCGTTGTAGCTGGTGGTCCCAGGAAATGCCATTTGTGGACCGGCATTGTGTGTAGATTCAAAAGTTGGCCAGCAGATTGCAGATCGGCCACCTGCACAGATGAAAACACAGAGTGAGGAATCTTTTCAGTTTAACCTGCAATAAAATCAAATAAATGATCAAATTCTACGACTTTTATGACATTTTAAATGTATTCAGATCCAATTAGGACAAACCCAAAAACAAAAACTAAGAATGAACTGTAATATCTGTAAATGGAAACATCACTGAAATCAGTCGACTTCAGGGGGTTTGTACTGTACCCATGGGAGGTCTTGGAGCACGATGCTCTGCGCTGTTGATAATGTTGAAATCACTGGAGGGCAAAGTGTCCGAACAGTTGAAGTTCGGGCTGGTGCCAACAAACAAGGCATTCTGGGAAAGGATGAGACAGAGGAATCTGTCAGCTACAATATAACTAAGTGATGTGTGGAAACTACGAGAGGAAAAACTCTGAGTGAATCCAAATAAACCCTCCTCACCTGAATATGAACCGTTTTGTCTGCGTATAAGTGGGCGAGAGAAGGAGGACCGTAAATCAAAGACATGATGCTCATCTTGTTGTCCACCATGGTCATATTGGCAATAATCACACTCATGCTGGTCTGTGAGGGAAGAGAAGACGAAGGAGAGGAGGAGTGTGAATCTAGATTATCTTAATCCTGCAGCTGCTTGTCTTTATTTACTCAGCTCAAGAAGTAGAAGAAGTTCAGTATTGAAACCTGGAAATAGATGCCGTAGTCAAAGCTCCTCCAGATGAAGAAGCCCTGGATGAGACTGCAGCCGGGCAGGCCGTCTTTGTTCAGAAAGATTCCGTACAGTCCGCCGTGAGCCTCGTTCTGAATCCACTGCTCGTTCTGATTCACAAAACCTGCACAGGCCGAAGCCAGAGAGAGAAAACATCCTCAGTCTGAGCATTTAATGTACAAACGGATATAAATAGAACATGACATGAGCTTTGTGTTCAGGCCAGCATGAGAAATGTAACTGAGACAACCAAACTGTCGTTACCTGGACACGGCTCACCATCGATGCGGTAAGCGACTCTCTCATAACCTGCCACAATGTTATGCTGCAGCACAACATTTGTCCCCTCATTGACCTGAAACAACAGTGCAGATTATAAATGCAGCTACAGTATATATATATATATATGTATTGATGTAAGTGGTTTATGTTTTATTTTGAGAGGATGGACCTCGATGGCAGCGTTCCAGTCGTAGTTGAAGGGCTCCTCTCGGTCCTGATACGATCCAGGCCACAGCGCCATCATCACCAGGTTCCTCCTCACTTTTATCTTGTTGCCCCAAATTCTGATACCTGCAAACAAAAATGCATTTTAATGCTTTCAATAATCTGACCCCATTCAGTTTCAGATGATGATTTTCACTGTGCGCAGTGTTTACCTTCTCCCACTGTGTGGTGGACGACGTTATCGTCGACGTTCAGGCCCTCTGTCCCGAAGACTCCGATGGCTGGAGAGAAGCCGTCGTGGAAAGCACAACCCTGAATGGACGAGTCTTCTCCTGAAACCTTTTAATACAAATAAAAACAATATTTATTACACTTTCTACACGTTTAAGTGTGTGTGTGTGTGTGTGTGTGTGTGTGTGTGTGTGTGTGCAGCTGTACCATTCCCAGATTGAGGAAGGCCACAGAGTAACGTGGGTCGGTGTCATCGGTCCAGCCTTCCTGACCAGAGTGGAAGAACTCCACGTTCCTGATGTGAGCTTTGCCTTTAGGAATAAAACACCCAACATTGATGTGTTTAATGTGTTAAGATGTAAAATGTATGAATGAATTCTGAAAATTAGAGTATTAGCAGATAAAAACCTAAAATGAATGCTGAGTTATAGATTTGAAAAACTCACCTTTATAGTCGATTCCAGCCCAGGAGTAGCTGCCCACCAAAAGTCTGGCTCCGAACGACTCCTGCATCATCTCCGGATACTCCTGACCGATGATCTTAATGTTTCGGGTCAGAAGAGCGACACTGGCTGCCAGAGTGTAAGACCGCGATGTACCTGAGACAGAGTGAGTCTCACCTGAAGAGAGAAAAAGGACAGAGGTCAGTGTGGTGAGACATTTAAACATCATCCTGATCTGTTGGAAACATTTATAACAAGACAATGAGCTGAACATCTAACGAGACCAAAAACATGTTCAACTGACCGATGTGAGTGTAAGTCAAAGGCTGGTTCAGGGTCAGGACGCGGCCGTCTGATGACACGGCGGTGATCTGGCGTTTTTCTGTCTCCCATGCGCTGTAGCTGGTGGTGGAGACGGCGACCTCATCTCCAACCTGCACACCAGGGGACATGTAAATAAACGCCTGAATAACAAAGTTTCAAAGTTTCACAGACAGTTCAGAGTGAAATGAAACCGCGCTGACCTTCCAGTCCACAGACTGTGCCAGGGTCAGAGTGTTGGATGCGGCTGCAGCGGTGGCCGACAGCTTGGTGTGGTAAACGTTGGGAGGTTGTCCGTAGAGCTCCAGAGTACCAAACACACCTGAGGTGCAACAAAACACACTGAGTCTGCTGCTGTGCGAACATTACAAATATCTTAGACATGAGCACATGACGCTGATTCTGAAGCAGTTTTTTTATACCCAGGACTTTGGATCCCTGGTTGGGTCCGCTGGGCAGAGGCCAGTCGGGCGTACGGTGGTTTCCTCTCAGTTTGATGTGCAGCTGACCTCTGAACGGCTCGTCCTCCCGTCCTACAAACAGCCTGCCGCCCTGAAACAGCAGGAGGCGTAAACATCACCTGAGTACCAGCACAGACTGTGAGCTCCTCTTTACGTAGATTATCTTTTGGTTCTTCTGCAGCATTAAGCAAGATTAGAGATCACGCTTACCTGGATGGAGATGTAGACAGCGTCTAACACCCGAGAAGATGTAGACCGAGTCTGTCTGCTGGACGTGCTGGTCATGTTGTTGGGGATCTCAAGAACTCCAATGACTGTCAGCTTGTTGAGAGGAGGAGTGTCACTGTCCAAAACGACCCACTTCCCTGTGATTGGACGAGGAGAGAAAAGTGTTATAATAATAATAATAACAGTTTATTACCAAAAGATCTGGTTCAAATATTGGCGCGTACAGTATCTTTATTCATAATTAAATCATATGAACAGTTAATCAAGAAGGAAATGATTGAATCAGACATTACCTGATGGGATGACCACATCAGCGCCCTCTGTTGGTTGAGTAAAGTTATTTTCAGCTGAACTGGTCCAGAAAGATGCATTAGACCACCGACTGGAGAGAAACAAACCAAATGATAATTTAGTGTTGAACTTGTTTGCTCCTTGTCGTAAATAACATGCTGCAGCGGAGGTTCAACGTACATGAAGTCAGCAGGCCGGCCGGTGGGTAAGGGGGCAAGTGTGGCTGGAGGTGGCGGTGTTGGTGGGATGCACTGTGGGTAGAAGCAGCGGTAGACCTTCATGTTCACAGCGGAGTCAAGCAGGGAGCGGTCCACGCTGCTACGACGCCGGCGCTGGCTGGACTTCCCAGAAACTGCAGCCGGAACAAAGTCAAATGAATGAAGATGCACAACTTAGCCGAGGTAAAATAACAACATCGTTTGTTTTTAATCTAGTGAATTACAGTAACTGAACTAATCGATTGACTGAGCACTAAAATCAACAGATGCACATGAAAGCACGCCTCACTGATGTAGTAGAGGTCGTTGGTGCTGTCGTCGAAGTACCAGTCTCCGTTCTTGTTACTGCTGAAGCTCAGCGGCGTCGACGAGCCGTTCCTCTCATCGATGATACGGAATCTGTCTGGACTCTGAGTGAAGTTGTGTCTGATGATCACGTACTGATCTGACTGTGTACGAGGAAAACGCACAAAAAAACATCAGAAAGCTGCTTTCACACATCTGCCCCTTCCATTTCTTTACATTAGCATCACGTGAAGGAGCTGTCATTTACCTTGAAGCCGTAGAATTTGGCAGCGTATGTGATGTTGGTGATGTGGTCCATGTCGTTAAAGTACCAGTTGTATGTTTGTCTCGAGGGCAGCAGGGCCATCCAGCCTAATTTATGAGTGATTCTTTTCTTCAGGTATGGAACCGCACTGCTGCCTGTAAAACAGTTTCACATTCAGGATATAAACTATGAATAAATTGTTTTAATTTAATGTATTTGTACATTTTAGATGATCACATTATTCTTTATTTCTTTCCAGGTTGCTGACTCAACATTTCATCAGAGAAATCTGCTGCAGTTCTCACTAATCACCAGTAGAGGTCAGTGAAAGTTGCAGATAACGACAAACTGACATGTAAAAGTAGTAACAGTGTGTGTTTTAATACCATGTGAGTTGGTTAAGATGATGTCCTTGCCCGCGAGAGAAGACGGTGATGGATTGTTTAATGCCAGACGATTGAATTCCACCGTCTGATCGCACACAGCGCCGGGGAAACCCACGCTCCACTCGGCACTCTGGGAACAGTGAGCAGGGTCCAGCAAGCCGCTCTTTGGCACGACTTTGTGATTGATGTTTCCTGAGAACAAGCAAACAGTGAGAGTGTAGTTGTACGCAGGGATCAGGAATAGACATTCACAGACATTCACAGACTTCTATTGTTGTCTATGAACAAAGACTACCTGTGAGGGATCCATCAGTGTCCACCAGCTGCACCTCATGCTCCCACCTGAAGCCGGCCTTGTTGGGTGAGTTGAAGTACTGGACACCGCTGAACTTCACAGCCCAGCCACCGCAACGTTCTACACACGTCCCATCGATTTTGGCCACCCCGATGGCAGCGCAAGAGCTGTGGTTGAAGTTGATGAACTTGGTGTTGAGGACACTCAGGCCATCGTCCATTGGTGCGATGATACCTCGATGAGTGCAATAATCATCTCCCAGTCCAAGCTCCTTCACGTGACCCACCATGGTGCCGTTGGACATGGTCGCCCCTCCGATCTCTCCGAAGTTGCTCACGGCCCACTGCATGATGCGTTTGGCTTCGATGCCGGCTTTCTCATTGTTGACCATAACGAAGTCAGTGAACTGCACCGCGCCCACGTTGACCCACTCGGCACCTTTCTCGCAGTTCCAGGTGGTGAGGAAGCGGAAGACAGCAGGCTCGGGGGTTTGGGAGCGGCAGCCTCCGTTTTTCATGGGGAAATAGTCTGCGAAGATCCACAGGCCGAACCAGCCCTGAGAGTGCACGGTGTTGTTGTAAAACTCGCCCAGGGGAACCCTCTTCTGGCAGATATTTCCATCAAAGGATGGGCCATCGGGGTGCTTGTGCATACGGTACCAGAAGCCGAAGTGGGTGCCTCCCGCTGCGGCGTTATGGCGGACGATGTTGTTGGGATTGGTGACCCAGTAGGCGGCGGGAGTGACGTCGTCGTTCAGTAGACTGGTGCTTTGTTTGACGAACACAGCCAGGTTATACTGCAGGATGTTCTGCGTCTCAATGCCGTCCTCAATGAAGAAAGCTCCACCCATGATGTTGTAGATGACGTTGTGCTCCACCAGCAGCCGGTGGGTGTTGTGGATGGTTACGGCCCTGTTGAAGGTCTGATGGATAGCACAACCCCTCACATATGACTTGTAGTTGATGTCTCCCATCAGATGCCAGTGAATGGGATAACGTCCCAACCTGAAGGCCTGTCCTGCATGGAAAACCTGCGGCAAAAAACTTTAGCGTTTAACATTTATCAAATCATTTAATGAGAAAAATAATAAAAGATTGTGAGGATGAGGAGCAATCTGATCAGAAGATAATGCAGAAAAAGTTTGAAGTATTTCACCTCGACATATTCGAGTCTGCCAATCGCAAGATTCTCATTTGGTCTGGGTGCATGGAACATGATGCAGCCTCCGAACTGATCACTGCCAACCTCCTCTCCAAACCTTCCCTGGAAACAGGTTTGTGTGGTGAATTCACCTACAACACAGGAACAGAAGTTTGTTAATATGGCATACTCCCACGATAATATACATAATATTATATTTTCAAGCAAAGAAAATCTAATAAACCTTCTCTAAACCAACTGGAAAATATCTAAAATACTGTCAGCTGAAATGATTTCACTTAACAGCAATCTGATGTCTTGTATCTTTAAATCCTTCTATCTTTGTAACACAGTGTTCAGTGTAAAATTAAACCCATGTAGAACACAGTACCTGTGTTAAATCCATCGGGGCAGGCCTCGATCTTATCGTTCCATTCTTGGTTTTGAGAGCCTCGTACCACGATGTTCCTGGTGAGGAGACCCACCTCGGCTCGGCCCTGAAACACGGTGCCATCAGGCAGCGTGACGCTCACCCCGAGGTGAGTGTATTTGAGCGGTTCGGTCAGAGTTAGAGTCTTGCCGTCGGCCGACACGGTGGCGATCTTCTTCACCTCGTTCTCTTTCTGACTGTGCCTGGAAACGGAAATAAAAGTTTTCTACCTGCAGCAACATCATTTTGTTTTATCATCCATAGAATATACAGCATCAGTGTAGCTTTATAAGCTGGGGCTGGAGGCAGTCACTGGATTGTACAGTTTAGTTCTGTTATTGTTATACACTGAATATAATATTAATTATTCATAAAATATGTCAGTCAGTTTACCCAATGATGGAAAAAGTTTGGGAACTACAGATACAAAGTAACAGGAAGTGACCGAAGCCTCCCACCTGTGACTTTTTCTTCTGACTGAAACATTTAAAATAATTTGTTGGAAACTGTGTGTAAAGTTATTTTCTGCTCACATTTCCCTTTCAGGCATCTTTGAGTTGCACTGTTGAGTACTGAGTGTTGACACGTCGGGTATAATCCTGACATCTCTTTAGGGGTTGTACAACTTCACACACAATGTTATGAAACAACCTGTCACACATAGCCTAGAGGTGTGTGTGTGTGTGTGTGTGTGTGTGTGTGTGTGTGTCAGTTTTTTTGTTTTCACTCATCACAAAATCAGAGAGCAGTGGCTACAGGAATGGAGTCAGTTCATTTTGGATTTGAGTCTTCACTGTACCTGTCGCCGGTAGAAGCAATGATAATTTCATGTCCAGCTTTCCACGTCACCGCCTTCATCAGGGTCAGTGTGGATGAGCCTGATGTCGCAGTCTGGGCCAAGTGTGTCCAGGGGACAGGAACAGGAATACCTGGAGAAACAGGTTGTCAACAATGATTTGCACCGGAGGAGCTGAAGGTGAGGTGTCACTAATAATAACATCCCTGCAGGACATGTGAATCAGATTACTCAGTCAGTTTACCATTACGTGACATGATGACATGCAATCAGGGGTTTTTAGACTATTTGGGTCATGACTAGTTTCATCTTCTGTTGTTTGATGCTTAATGAAGTTAACTGTAATTCAGTGGTGGAAGCTCATCCAGCTTAAGTAAATATAGTAATACAAAAAAAGTATGTATATGTAAAAGCAAGATAAAGCAGAGAGTAAGTGTGGAGTAACAGGAACAATATTGTATATGTATTTTCATGTGTGTGTGTGTGTTCATACCATGCAGGTCCAGCACTCCCTCTCTGACGGCCAACGTCTTGGTTCCGTAAACGGGAAGTTCGGGCGAACGCAGGTTTCCGTGAAGCGTGATGATGGCTTTGTGCTGGAACGGCGCCCCCTCTTGGCCGATCTGAAGTCGTCCGCCGTCTGTGATCAGGATGTTTTCTGCCTGGAGCTCGATGTCCGCTTCATCAAACATCAACGTCCCCCCTGTGCACAAAGAAACAGACAAGTTAAAAACACTAACAATACTGAAAATGCTAGAAGTACATAAAATACATTTCACTTCTTTAAAGTCAGTCGTTTCTGTACCTTGAATGAGGAGCATTTTCAGCACAGGGGTGCTGGTGTCCAGCAGGATGGTCTGGCCTTTAGTGATGACAGCAAACGAGCCCCTCTCAGGTGGAGACAGACCGCCCCACGTGAACCTGGACGACCACACGTCGATGTAGAAGAAATCTGCATTATCCTAAAATAAGGAGAAATACTGGGTTAAAACAAACATGTCACTACATCGTTGATGAGTTCTGGCTGTCGTCTGATCTCGTTACCATTTTGGCGATGCCTCGGTCTCCGATGCTGACTCTGACTTTGGTTTCCTGCGACTGGCGCTGAGAGTTCGTCACACAGATGATGTGTGTGTTGTTGGTGGACTGAACGTCACACACAGATCCTGCCACGGTCACGTTGACTTCGTTCATGTTGGTGCTGTGAGGTGGGAAAGTGACATGTTCATAAGATTCAGTGAAAAGATACAAGATATCAATAGACGTTAAATAACTGATCAGTCGATTAAGAAAGAAAGATCAAATCAACATCATAACATAACATTAAATATAATATAAAATAATATGGAGTAATAAAATCGAATAGAAACTGTATTTAACATGCAACAGTTCAATCTCATGTTATAATTTAATATAATATAATATTATGTTTCATTATATTCTAATATGGTATCAGATATTATCTTAAATGTTTTTGTATTACATTACTGAATATGAAATTATATCAAATTATAACATCCAAGAGAGAGAGTTTGTTCTGGTTACTGTACACTGAATCTTTATTCTGATGATGATGAATGAATATTTCTGGTTTGCTGTTGTTTCATTTAATCTCAGGATTTGTCTCACATATCTTTAAAGTTTGGAAATCACTCCGTGCCAAAGTTAAGAAAAAGTTCTTAAGTCTCATTAAACCCACTGAAAACAAAGATGCTCCATCAAACAAAAGCGATTGTGTTGTGTAAGTTGAGCGCGTAATTCTCAGCCAATGGTCCGTAATCTGGGTGTGTCTCTCCATTGTGTCATCTGCACACTAGCGCAAAGTTCTCTTTCTTGACTGCACCTGAAACCGGAGCCGGTGATTGTGAGCCGGGTGCCTCCAGCGGTGCCTCCTCTGCGCGGAGAAACCTCGGTGATCACCGGAGTCAGCTGAGATTTGTAGGTGAAACCATTCGATACGTTTACGGCGTCCAGCTGGTTAATGACAGCGACGACGCAGCTCAGCTCTGACTGAGTGCCTGAGAGACAGAGACACACACACACACACACACACACACACACACACACACAAGAAGAATCAAGATGCGTGCTTAAAGATAACAACATGTTTCATCGTCCATGACAAGTTATTGTCAAATCTGACAGGCCTCTATTTTACTTCAGCCATGAAAGTCTGACAGCATTCCTCGTAGACAGCAGTCTGTCTCCATTAGAGCTTTGAAGACAGGTTTGTTATAACACGTCTGGAACCAAGAATCTCATAGGTCAGCCAGGGTGAAGAAAAACTTGAAAAACGCTGTAACCTTCTGACACTTCAGCTTTTAACAGGATTTTAGGACATGAGCAGCTTCTTTCATTCACAAAAAGAAGATAATTAGTAAAATAACAGAGAAAAATGTTTCTTTGTGTTTCGTTCTCTGTTTTTGACACATACAAAAGGACTTTCACTTCAAATCGTTTAAAAATAATCTAAAATTAGTTTCATTAATAGAGACCTGACACTTAATCAAAGATTATGTTGTATTTGCATGTTTACAACATGGAGCAGCATGTTTATCTTTCACTGATGTTCAGTTCTCATTTATTTTTGGGAGAAAACCAACCTTAATTCAAATTATTTGAAACAGAAAAGTTCTGACTAACTCTTTGAGTGTCTTTAAAACGACAGTTTAATCTTATCCCGGTGAAATGAGGTGAAGTAAACTCACTGTTGTTGAACGGAGACTGGCAGTACAGGCGGCTCGATGTCGACATTTCTCTGTGAACTTCACACTCCTCCCCGCAGATCTTCACGGTGGAGTTGTGTGGGTCGAAGCCAGAACCCTGCACGGACAGCAGAGCACCGCCACCGAAACTGCCTGAATCACAGATGAGGGAGAAAGAAGTTTTCCAGCAACGTGACATAAAACTGCAGCAAAGACACAAGCACGGGGATAAAATCTGATGATGTCGATAATGAAAATGAAGTTCCTAATGGACTTGGAGACGCCTTCATTTAACACCCCACACCTCTTTAAATTCAGCGTTCTCACAATTTATTTCCTTCTATTTATTTGAATCTATTGCCTGGTTGCATTGAGCAGCAGTATATAGCCTCAAAAGCAACATATGTTGACAAAGAGTCGTATATGTTTATTTCTGGAGGTTTATTTTCAGTTTCCTGTCGTGTCATATTTACATATTGTTTACAATAAGCGTGCATTTACGTTTACACTGATCACCTGTCCTGGGCAGTGCTGTGTATTCTGTGTAGCACTGAGGGAAAACAAGGACAGTGCAGTTCAATAGATTATCAGGATTATTGTCTCTTCCTACCTTCGTTGGGCTGCACACTGCTCAGGGTCAGTTCGTACGTGAACTCGACATCTGACTGGGCGCGACCTTTGACCTGGTGATGCAGCACGACTGCGTATGCCCCGCCTGGATTGTCCCCCGCCGTGCACTGAACCTGCGTGTCCGACACCGCGGACACATTGCAGGGGACATGATTTATGGAGACGGAGACCTGCTGAGAGTCGGTGCCAAATCCTGAACCCGTCAGCGTGATGACCGAACCGCTCGGCCCTGAAATCAACAGAGAGAAGAAGACGAGGTAATGAGAGAAAGGTTACACATCAAAGTTTTCTAACCTTTGTTATCCAGCTAGAAAAAATATCTTTCCTTAAAAACAAGCCTTGTGTGCAAAGTTCAGAATAATATAAAACAGTTGCTGTTCCCTTGAGATTACAGCCATGGTCCTTGTCTCCTCAGAAAGATTACTATCAAAATGTAGGAATAAGTCTATTTCATTCCTATTATTAGAATATAAGAAACTGCTGAATGTTGAATGAAACCCTAAATAAGGTAACAAGAACATAGAAAATCCTATTTACCAGTAGCGGGGCTGATGGAGCTGATGACAGGAGTGTGGGCCGCAGAGTAGTTGAAGTTGAAGGGTGGATACTGCACTGAAAAGACCTGGATGTTGACCGTCACCAGCCCCTCGCTGTGAGCAGGTGTCAGGCAGCGAAGCAGACCCGGCTGGACCTCCTGGATCTTGCACGGTTGGCCGTCGACCATCACGCTGGTGTTCCCGGGAGCGAAGCCGTTTCCAGTGAAGACGAGAGGGGTGCCTCCTGCCAGGCTGCCAACATCGGGGTTGAGGACGGCTTGAGCTCTGCTGGTAAGGGTGACGGAACCGGACGCGAGGCCTTTACTTCTCACGATCACTTTGATGGGGTGGTCGCCTGCAGGCAGAGGGCTGACTCTCACAGAAATGTTGCCGTCAGTCACGTCGGTGACTTCCAGTTCGGTGGCGCTGGCAAACACTGCCACATCGTCCACGCTGCTGCCAAACCTAGAGCCCGAGATGTTGATGGTGGTCAGATCACTGATGCTGTCGGGGGAAATACTGGTGACGTTGGGAGTGACGGAGGAAGAGTACGTGAAGGAGCAGTTTGAATGGCAGGAACTTTGGATCCTGCCAACCTGGAAAACGACATCACCGGTGTGAGCCTGGGAAGGAGCGGTGTCACAGGTGATGGAGGTGTAATTGAGCGACACAACAGTGCACAACTCGGCGGCTGCGGTCACTTGTCCTTGAGAGAAACCAGAGCCGAGGATGAGGAGGCGCGTGTGCCCGGTGGTGCTGCCGATAGGAGGCGAGGCTGAGTTGACCACAGGCAGGACGACGAAGCGACGGGCGAGCTCGTTTGGTATGGCGATGATGGCGCTGCCAAGGTTGTTGACTCTGACGGCTACGGGAAGAGCGACGCCGATGGCGAGTCCGCTGTTGGAGCTGAGCTGGCAGTTGATCTCAGAGCGGGAGCTGTTGATCACCTGACAGGGCTGATCTCCCACTGTCACCTACAGGACACAGAGACACTCACTACAAGCTCTGCACAAGCATTCGCTGAGTTTTATGGGGTGACTGAAGTCTCTGCTAACCTCATTGGCACAGGCGATGTCACTGAAGCCACTGCCCTGAATGTGGATGACCTGGTGGTATGACCCCTGGTTGGGAGAGATGGAGCTGACTGTGGGGGTGGAGCAGGTCGAGGTGGTGAAGGAAACACCACCTGAAGTGTTATTGGTCTGTTGGCACTGTGAGGAGGCAACGCACTCCTGGACTGCTCTGGAGACACGACGTGAACCTGAAGCGTGTTTAACAAATATGTCAAATAAGATCAATAATTACAGCTGTGATCACTTGATCTTAGAAGTATTATTCTTAACTACTGGAGGAGAGAATCTTATCTACATGTATACATTTACCTCCTATAACATGTCTGGCCTCCATGCCTCCCATGCTGACAGAGACCATGCTGCTCTTCTCCTCCCGAGGCTCGACTTTCACGACTCCCTGCAGAAGCCTGGCGTTGGCATCATCTATGTAGCCGCTGCTGTAGTAATACACACCGGGCGAAGTGAAGCGGTAGCCGAAAAACCCTGAGAGGGAGCAAGAGGGAGACTGACATTAACATCACCAACTGATTATATCTGATCTAACCGAATGTTTTTTGACAGTAAATGATCATTTCTGTTGGTCACTCAGGATTTTACCTTTGGCTGTCTTTGTATTTCCACTGTTTAACGGCCCCCCTTCGTAGGCGCTGCCACTCGGGCTGGGAACACTGAAGACCCGGTACCCGACATTCTGGAAGGCCGGTGCCTCCCAGCGCCACATTACTGTGTCTCCAACAAACACCGTGAGTGAGGCGGGACTCCATGCATACCCCTGTCCATAAGCTGGAACACACAGACAAATGTTAATGTTAAGCACACACAGATAAAATAAGATAATACTTGTTGTATAATGCTGAGTATAGCTAAATATAGAAAGACTGAGGTCAAACTGGTTCTGAGGCATCTTTCTTTTGGAACAGTTTCTAGATGCAGTCATATTTATTCTGCAGGTGACAGCTTCCTCGCTCGCAGCAGTTTTCAGTTACTTAATCTCTTTTCTTTTCTCCTCTATTTTAGACTACTCAGATTCAGTTTGACACCTGCAAGAAAGATTGAAATGCAACCCTACTGTGATGAGATCCCTGGTTGGTGACAGTGTGCTTCTTCTCCTCCGACTGCATAACACACTGCAGCTCATTCTCTGAGGCGGCCTTCACTTCGCACTCAGCTCCTCCTGTCACAAACCAACACAAAGTATGTGTGAGATCATATACAGAACCTGGAGCAGCATAGTACAGCACTGCTTTATATTTGCATGTAGTTAAGTAAATCAAATGTAATTAAATCACAGTAGATTACCAAACAGCTACTGTCTCTACTAGTTTTCCCCATAACCATTCAAATTAAATAGCTTGCGAACAATGATTAATTTCTTTAGTAAAAATTTCCAAATTCTCTGATTTCAGCCTCTCGGATCTGAATATTTTCTGGTTTCTTTGTGGCTCCATGACGTAAACAGAACATCTTTGTGTTGTGGACAAAAGACAAAAGACATTCGAGAACATTGCCTTAGGCTTGTTGATCAGCGATCAACATTTTTTTGGACCAAACAACAAATCCATTCATTGAGAAAGTGATCGACAGATTAGTCGGGAATGAAAATGATCCTTAGTTGCAGCCCTGGTTGCTGTGGCAATAAGTCGTGTTTGAAATTGCCGAGCCTCCTGTTGCTTACCGATGGAGACTTTGTTGTCAGAGATGTTGTTGCTGAAACCAGATCCAGACACGGTCAGCCTGGTTCCTCCCAGCAAAGAGCCGAACAGTGGGGAGATGCTGTAGATTTCCAGGACGTACTCAATGGTAGCGTTTACACCGTTGCTATAAAACGAAAAGGCAGAAAAGTCCAATTAAGTCCTGAAATAACGACGTGTTCTGGCTTCTGGATTTTGTGACATTATCTGTTCTAACAACTGACTCGACTTGATTCCATTAACGCCTCCATTTTTTGACGGTTCATTGTGTTCAGATCTTTGCACAATATGATGAACGCTTTGATAAATATCTGGATTATCTCCAGATCTACTATTGCATCTAACCCTTGCACAACGTTCAACAAACGCTCATGTGATGTTTTTCATGTCTGAAAAAATGGTATGTTTTCAGCTGGTGTGTTAACAGATGGATTGATGCCTGTGTGTGCTGTACCTTGTCTGGGGGTAGCCATTGTTTCCAACCTGTACATCAACTTTGTGCAGCCCGGGCGGCAGCACAGGGAGACGACAGGTGATGTTTGTCGCCGTCCACTGCACAATGACACACTCCTTTCTGCCTACAAGCACCATGCTGTCATTGTCTCGTCCTCCCAGATTGGAACCCTCGATGGTGAGTATTTGATGTCCTACACAAGAAGAGACACATCAACTCATCTTTTCCATGACAAAGCTTCTGCCATTCAACTTCCACGATAATTGGCACTTGTCATTTCTTTTATTGTTCAAAGTACCACTGAGTGTCGTGCAGAGCATCAGGTATTCCTGTTGCGTGGATACTTCGGTATTGTTTTTATCGTAATTACATGAGTTGACGTGTTTGTCTTTTCAGCCCAGATTCGCAAGGTTTAGCAAGCATAAAGGCTAAAGGCAGAAAAAACCTGCAAGTCGACATTACACGGCACTACGGTACGAGAAATGAGCTGACAGTGATAACAAAAGGTTTCAACTGTACTTACATACCAAGTGTGAACAGTAAAGAACATCACATTATCTTCATTGTATAATTAGAATGATAAATGACTTCAAGTTCCCTGACTGGAGACATTTCAGGTGATCTATGATTAAGAGACTTCCACACCCTGAACCCGTGTCACCTCAGAGGCCGCATGTTGACTCGTAACCTGCTTTGTCTGGTTTCCTGACATAGGAAATGTCTGGCTAATGTTGTTCACTAGAAAAGATTCAATAACTTCTAACAATATGTTTTTATACAACTAATTCCAAATGGACTATGCCTGGAGGTAACTGAGTGGTTTCATTGAAACACAATGAATAAACATTGAATCCTTTTATTTTAATAAACAAAGGACAAACACAAGGACTATAGATTTTAGACGTCTGTTGCATTCACTCGACAGATCAGATTTCTATTGCCCTTTAAAAATAAAAACCCATTAAACCTTTCATTCATTCATAGAAAAGAACGTAATCCAAGCCGTCTTCTGGGTTTGCTCATCCCGGTATCTCCCGGTATCCCAGTGAAAGGTTATTAAATGGATGAATATAGTTCATGAAGGCTAAAATGAGTCCTAACTCACCGATCACAGTGGTGGTGCGAGGACTCAGGCCTGAGATCTGTGGTGTGAGGTTGTTATCGTAGGTGAAGGTGCTGCTGGCTGTCTGACTCGTGCTTCCCACCGTCACTGTGACCGCCTGTGATCCTGCAGTTCCCTGATAGTAATAAAAATATTTATTCATTAATTAAGTAAAAGAGGATGAATAAATGCCAATAAAACCATATTGGTGTAAGTGGCCACAGCAAAAATTAGTCTCCCTTTAAAGCATCTACATAAAATGTAATTTACTCAATGATTTAAGTGAATCTACAAGTATACTAAATAAAGTTTTGCACACTTGTGTTTTTGGCATTTTACGGACATCTCTTGTAAAATACTGCAGGGAAATAACATCCATAAAAAACAGCAGTTTGTAGCGTGCACACTTACTGCTGGGGTTTTGCATTTCAGCTCGGTGTCACTGGCATGAATCACTGTGCACTCCTCACTGCCGACTGTAACTGTGGCGTTCCGGCTGAAGCCGAAACCGCTCACTGTCAGCAGCGTGCCTCCTAAGAAAAGAATAAAAGTTAGTAGATACTCGTCATACTCTTTCTGCTGTGTGTTTGAAGGTGCTCTTTGCTTCGCATGTTCTGATGAATAATGACAGATTGGAGTATTTGGTTCAGTGCAGTGTAACTTGTTACCTGCCACACTTCCAGAGAGCGGAGCGACGGAGGAAACAATGAGCTGGTAGGTGAAGTTGAGTATGATGTCGTCTGTGTACCGTGAATTCCCCAGAGAGGGGAAAGTGACAATCACAGGGTAGGTACCAGCACTGGCGCTGCCCAGTCTGCACACCTGGGTAGTAGCTGGAATACAGTTGACAACATTTGGTTAAACTCTTTCAGCTAGACGATAAACAACAAGATGAACTTCTCTGAACTTCTTTAACGTACCGGTGGTCTGTTCAACATGACACCTGGCTGGTCCCACAAAGATGGAGGCATTTTCACTGCCGAAGCCAGTCCCAGTGACGGTCAAAAGAGTCCCCAGGCCATTAGATCCTGAAGAGGTCGAGTCATTTAATAATAGAGAACACTCACTTCCATCACCGTCTGTCATCAGCCTGAACTTTTCATGGTTTTCTATCAAATCTGACAATTCACTGACACTTTTTTTGTTATTTGAGAACTGTTACTGAGGATTTTAAACATTCTACATGCCTTAAAATCAATCAATAACCAATAATATTATGTATATCTGTTGACACCTTGAGATGGGCTGATTCCAGTCACAGCTGGAGTCCTTTCCTCGGACCATTCAAACCCACAGTCACCAGAACACTTTGAGGGAATGCCGTTGATAATAACCTCCACCTGCAAAAGACATCAGGTAACCGCAAATTAAAACAAGTCAAACGAAGTTCATGAAGTTTCGCAACATAAAGATGACACACTGGGTGGGAATCCTCACTGACGTGAGATTATTGCTACAACAGTCACAACAACAGAACAATACAATAGAGCCCTGTGGCTTTCAGCCACTCCGGAACAAAGTAGTTATTTAATAGTATGCAAACATATCATTAAAATCCTGCCCGGAGGCACGAAATATACAAATGTGTTATGCAACGTGACAGATATAAATAGCACCTGACGTGTTGATGCTTAATGAATCTCAGGTCGTACCTGTGGTTTGGTTTCACACAAACGGAAGAAATCTCCTGTTAAGCCTCGTATCAACAATCCTCCCTTAGTCTTCTCACGGGCTGAAACAACCGCGTTTCTACCGACAACCGACGAGCTGTTAATCTGTGACGACAATCACAGGATGAGAATTAACCGATGTTAATTAAAGCAATCAAAAAAATGATGTGATTAAAATACGAAGTGGAGTCTGACCTGCATCAGAGGCTGGTCTCCGGGTTTATTGAGCCACTCGACCCTCCACCTGGGGCGTCGGCAGGTGCCCTGCTTTGCAACCTTGACCTGACCCATCCCTGCGATCCCCTCCAGAGCGTACTTCAGGTCCTCCTCACTGATGTCCACCGACAGACCTGAGAACAAGCGGTGGCTGTCTTAGAGTCGTATACACATTTTTAACTGTCTCTTTGCAACTTGTTTACTTATAGTTGTGAAATAGTTGCTAAAATAATGACAGAAAATAGATGTATTTTATCATTATGATGTGATTTTAAAAGATGTGGAGAGATCTGTGACTGATTTATGATGTGATTTTAAAAGATGTGGAGAGATCTGTGACTGATTTTACATTGCCTGTGTCATTGCTCCAGCTTCTCTGTCTTTGATTTCACAGTACAATAGCTGATAGGAGAGGTGACTGTGTGCGACCAGGCTTAGTAACTGTCCAAACATCTCATGCATACCATACAACAGCAACACTGGCATACAAGTAGTTTAAAAGTCAGTGGTCCGTCTCTGATCAGCCCGGGCAGTTAACATTTGTTATAATGCAAATCCTACACGGGTCCGTCTGGGGCTACCTTCAGCTCGGCCTCCATAAATCTCCACATCAAAGGTGCCGTTCAGAGGCGGGGTGGCTCTGTGAGGGCGAGTGACGGTGACGGTGGCTGCCCCTTCCTTGAACTCAGTCATGTCCTCGCTGCTGTTGGACACCTGTGAAATACAAGTGGAGAAAGAAAGATAATACACGTGGTACATACATATGTGTTGCTTTTAACACCACAACACTAGTTTGAACTGAACTGTATTTATTCAAAATCATGTCCTTGATGTGAATGGACAGACGTCTTTCTCCCTTTGACGTCATCATTAAGTCTAATTTGCATTGACACTTTTAACTGAAACAAATGTTGCAGTCTGCAGTCACATGTTTCAGGGCCATGCCGTACAGTAGTCGGTCACTACTTCCAATGCAATCTGTTAGGCAAATGATGACTGCACAGCATGACGAGACACGAGACACACAGTCAGATCATTGTGGCGCCTCTCTGTGCTATAAGTTATGTCACCTGGCCGTGGGCTACAGAACATTTCCTCTGTTTTTATCAGTCACACTGCTGAAGAAACTCCGTCCCTTTAAATGTCACACTCCAACATTTCTGATGTTTCAAAAATCAGCAGAAAACCTGCAGCTTGGTGTTTGTTAGTTCTTTTTGTCTACTTCATAACACAGTTGCATCACAGCAAAGAGACTTAGGTTTAATTTCTGGCCTCAGCCCTTTCTTTGTGTTGATATTATTTCCCAAGAAACACAAGCTGAGGCAGATTAGAGACTCCACCTTGTTTCTTCAACAGATGGGAAAGCCCCATCTCTCATTTACATAGACCGACTTATTTTCATCAGTGAGTATTAACAGTTACAAGCGCTTCTTTAAATGAACCCTAACCCTGGCTCTAAATAACAACATGAACCTAAACTGGATGGACAGTTACCTGCATGAAGCCAACTTCGAGCATTGGGAAGCCAGAGGCACATTCTACTGGTGTGGCTTTGATCTCGTATCTGATCCATGAAGAATTTATTGAGATATTGCTAACGGCGATCGTCTGGAAGGAAAATCCCAAACTCTCAAAAGGTGGAGGCCTTCGCTTGAGGAGAACAGCTGTAAGGAAACAGGGAATAAGATAAACTGAGCAACATCTGCACACTGTAATACATAAAAAGGTAGGTAGATAGATTGGACTTCAACATTAAAGATCGGCCACCAAAAATCAACTACGATCAAGCTGCGTACCATATTCATCATTTGTGGTAGGCGCCTTTCCGATGTGAACGGCATCCACGTAGAAATCTGCACCGGACTCGTCTTTGTAGAGGTAAAACTCCAGCAGATTGTACGTGCTTCCAAAATAATCTGTCTGCAGGGAACTCTCCAGATCCATGCATTTGTAGCTCCACCTGTAAAGACACAGTCACATTTATTTAAAAGCTGCTATTGAGCCGACAAGTTTGCACATCAAAATCACGTCATGTTTTTATTTTTACTGACATGTGGCTCTTAGTGAAGACAGTGATGATCTTTGCGGTCTCGGTCTTGGTTTGGCCTTGGGTGTTGCGGTAAGTGAACTTCATCCCAATTTCATTCTTTAACATCCCCTTGTATGCAAAGCAAAGCTGCAAGGATGGGATTTAATTACACACCGGATCCAAACAGAATTCACATTCATGAATTACTTCTAACATCTGTTTTGTCCATTTGAAGTGTGAATTAAAAAATGAACAAAAAGTACAATAAATAAACATCTTGTGGGTTTTACCGTTGAAAACTTGTCCAATAAAATTGGCCCATAGTTGCCACCAGACACTTTGGTGTAACTGTCCTTGAAAAGGACCTCAGCGTTCTTCAGAGACCAATGGCCACAGAAACCAGAGTTCTTCACTGGAGTCCCTTTTTCAGCAGTGAACTGGTGAGTGCAAGAAATCACAACATGGTGATAATCTAAAATCAGACGTTGTTAAAAAGGTTACAGACAACATTCAGTGCAACATCTGTCCTCACTGACCTGAGAGTTGTCATTTTCAAAGTCATTGAAGTACTTCACGTCGGTCCCTTCGGTGGTCAAGATCTCACCGGGACACTCGGCCTTCATCGTGGCCTCCAGAGCCGCCTGCACCTGTTCACAAATCCACACAAGCTGGATGTTGGTATTGTTTCTACACAGCACAGGCTGCCACATCTGCAATAACTTCAGTCCAAATATTATTTTTTACACAACAGACCTCGTTTCCAGTTGCAGTGAGGGGGATGGGCTTTGTAGGGATTCCCCCCCAGAACAGAGTGAACGTCTTCATGTCGCTTGTCCCCTTTGTAACCTCAACAACAGTGATGTTGGTGGAACCAGAAGCCTCATAGTGAAGAGGTTTGAAGTCCCCTGTAGTCAAAAGATGACAGATGATCTATTGCAGTATTAAGTACCCAGCTTTCTCCTGACTGGCTACTTTTCTGTCCATTCATACCTCTGACAGAATTGAATGTGACGGTGAAGTGAGATCCTTGACTATCGTCCTGTTTGGTGACCTGGACTGTGTCGGGTTTGATGGACCAAAGGCTGTTCAAGGCTGCTTCCACCAGATCAGCTGAGGCGCTAACTGGAAGTGGTCCTAAAGGTAAAAAGGCAAAGCTCATGAACAAACATAATGTCTACAGTGTATGACACAAATGCAATAAGATGATGTGAAACACGTTACCAGTCTTTGCATCTCCGTAGCCCAGGCTGAAGAAGGTGCTCGCACAAAGATGGCTACAGTCGCTGCTAACGGTAACCTTCTGGACCTCTTTGACCGCCGTGACGCTGCCGGGCAAGTTTTCAAAGGTGACCACCTGTGCAACAGAGAGAGAGCAAAGGCGAGGTACAGAAATGAGAAAAAGGTGGACACTAGGTGGAAGGAAGTAGTACTGAGTATTTCCCCATTTGTGTAGGCGAGCAGTCTGTGATGGGTTTAACAGAACAAAGCATTTGGTAGCAACAGCCCAACACTTTCATACCTGTTCCTCATCAAACACTTCATAGGCAGCCAAGATAAGCTGAACCTCATTGACGGCGTCGTCACTCTGGGCCTCTGTAAAGGAGCTCTCCGGTTTGAACAGGGCGATGTTGGCGGTAGCTTTGCTGCCATAGTCTTGAAACAGCATTTCGAAGTAGTAGCTAGAGAAAAAAAGTTGTTTTGAAAGTTTTTATAGGAATTTCATCACAGCTACAACGAAGACAGTGCACTCATAATTTTGCAGTACTTACGGTTTTCCTCCCTCGAGAGCCATTACTTCAGATTTCTGTGACTCCAGTTGAGTGAAATCTCTGACATAATATGGCTGGTATGCAATTTTAACCTGAAGTGGAGGTTGTAGAAAAAAAATTATACAACTTTCTGAATTTCTGAGGTTGTCTTTAATTATGATTATAATGATTTCTTGTTCATTTTAAAGTAAACTCTCCGTCCGTACCTTATCTTCTGGGCGGCTGGAGTTGCTGAGGTAGAGGTCGCATCGGTCATCACAGTTGAGGTAAATGGTGTAGTTGCTGCTGGTTGGAGGGACAAAGAAGCCTTTGGATCGTCCACTGAAGTAAGCAATGTCAGGAAAGACGTAGGGCAGGGAGTCGATCCAATTTGTCCAGTAGCCAGTTGTGTTTTCATTGTAGTTGTAAATGTCATTCAGGTAACGGGGTTTAGTGATGTTCCACACCTCGGTCTTTATGCCTCTTCCACCTGGAAATGAATCGGGTGTATCAAAATTCCAGATGAAACGATTAATCGACTGATCATAGTTGACCAGCAGAAAATTAAAAAGAGATTATTTTATCATCTTTTCTTTGTCGTATATGACAGAATATTATCTTTTAAGACATCTAAGTCATAGATCATAGTTCATAGATAAATAAAATGTTGGCTTTAATTAAATTTATTTTGCCAACAGGTTCCACGTAATTGTATTAAGTTATTTAAACTAAGAAATGTTAAATATAGTTAAATAATCCTCATGGATGTAGAAAAGGAAAACGGGTTTCTGTGTCTGCTTTCCATGTGTCAATTCTGTGTGAGGTCTTTTCTATGATGCACAATCAGAAATATGTAACAGATTATCTCGTCACAGCTCACAGCACATCCAACACCGTGAGACCCGATGAACTGTGACAAGTACCGGGATGAACACAACAGCTTTGTTTACGGATGCTTTAAATTCTTTCAGTGATCAACGTGTCAACTGATGCAAACGTGTTGTTCTGATAATGAAGAAGACGAGGTGTGTTCACCTGGGTAGACTGTCATGTTCTTCATGTTCATGTCTTGTCTGGCAGTCCTGCACGTGATGCTTTCATCGGACACACTCTGGATTTCACAAGGCAGGCCTGAAAAAAGCAAGTTAACTCTCACGTGAACCTTTCAACAGACTCATTATCTACTCACATGTCAGCCGAAACACTGCGGAGATATGTACTGTATGCTTGAGCTTTGAAGGTGTTAAAGTATTTCCCACTGACATCATCACTTATTTGTGGTATTTTGTTTCACAACACACTTTGGTGTTACTTCAGTTTTTCAGTGTTTCATTGTGTTTATGGTTCATCAGTGGTTTCCAGTCAGGTGCAATAAAAAAATACAATTCTTTTCTAGTAAATTTATTTAATTCTCAGGCCTCAGATAATAAAACACACAACCAAGGAATATTTGGTGCATATTTTCTCCTCCCTTTGCTGGTGTGACACAATTTTAAGATTTTATTGAGCTCGACAAATTTAAATTTAAAATAAAAGATTCAGAAAGAAAACAGAAGTGTTAACTCTCTGTGTAGAAATTAAACTTTCTTCGTTTTCTTCTATGTTGTTAAATGCTAGAAATGTTAAATACAATTTTATTATCTGTGATCTAAAGTTTTCTAACTTCAGAGCATGGAAGTAAAGGCTATAATACACTATATGACTGCACATGCTTCATCAGTAATATATGAATTTCTCAGCAGACATAGAGGTCTGAAAAAAACAGGTTATATAAATGATATTACTGGATGTTTGGACTTCATGTACTATGTCTGGATTCTGTATCTGGTGTCCTTTAAGTCCATGAATTCCTTAAAATTAATCATCACGTTAATAGTGATTCATTGTGATTTTCATGCTTTAATTTTATGAATCAAGAAACTTCATATACTGTCAGACTTGTGCTGTAACTTGGAGTCTACGACATGTTGAATGACTCATGAAGTCGTACAAAACCCTCATGAGCTCGCATGTCACGGTCTGCTGTGCCTCTAAGCTTTTGGAAGATTCCTGTCTGCCGTGCCTTCCGTCGTGGTAAAAAAGGATTATCACCATTGCGTGACTTTCAGGCCCAACAATGTGTTTTGTTTCATGGAGACGCACGACATTCATCTATCCATGCTGAACACTTTGTACTGTGTGAAAACAATACCAGGTCATGTGTAATATCAGTGTCAGGAAAGCAGCTACAGGTGCCAGATTTTTGGTAATTACCTCCGACGAGAACACGTGCTGGGCGATCGGTTTGGTCGAAGAAGCGGCCGTGGATGGTCAACAGGGTTCCACCCATGACGCTACCATTGGATGGGGAGACTCCCGTCACCTCTGGACAAGAGACAAACATTTCACTGTAATAAGAATAAATTCTACTCAGGAAGTACTTCAGTTATTGAGAACAAATGTCTTTCCGTCTAACGAACCTGCAAAGGTCTGAAACATGGAGAGCTTGTCCGGGATAGTTGTGACCCTGTAAAGTTTCCTGTCTGGCAAACTCCTAAAGATTTTAAAGAAATTAATAAATATTATTTTTCATACAAGAACCAAAAGTCAAGAAGAAACCCAGTCGTTAGAAACCAGCTGTATGTATGCACATCTTAAACTGAAGCGTGTAAAAATAGTGAATATTTAAATAATGCTTCACCTTCCAAACTCAGAATCAAGAATGTAGCTCAGGTTGTGATGCCCTGTTGGAAATTTACAGTTTGTACAGTTTCAGAATTCATCTTTTTTAAAATATTTATTAAGATCAGCTGTAATGAAAGAAAACCAGCTTACCAACATACGTCCCTGTCATCTTGCAGCTCATGTATCCCCACCAGGATCCTTCATTGTCCAGTTGTAGTTTATATCTTTAGAAACATTTAAAAGCTAGTTCCATAGAAAATCATAAAAAACGATCAGTACTATTATCTTACTTTTATGTAACATGTACTCACAGTTCATCTGAATTTGGTTTAATCAGCTCGCATGGCATCCCTCCCATGTAGGATCTGCCACAAAATAGATCAAATTTATTCAATATTACACAGGTACAAGTACACATTACAAGTACATGGTTGAAATTTCAAAGTAAAGCAACCTTCAGTCTTACATTTTCTTCAAATGATCAAAGATTGATGATTAAAGATGCAGAATTTCCCCTCATCTGCTTGAGCGAGTCTAAAATTCTTTACAGTAATATGAATGTTTGGAAAGTTTATTAAAGTTTTATTTTTATACCTCAGGAATCTGACGTTGAGGCCGTTGGAGCTCACAGCAGTGTTGCTTCCGTACACATCCGTGAAAATCAACCCTCGTGTTGTCACCAAAGTGCCTGCAGGGATTTTGAAGTGGCTTTAATGTCAAGTTCAAATTGGACTCTGGGAATGAATTGCATATTATAGAAGTAAAGACGTTTACCTGGGGGACCACTGACTGGATCCAGACTCACCATAGAAGGTGTGCGATACCAGACAGTCTGAGGAGATTTACAGTAACAATGTTAGAAACCAATCAAAACTAACTTGTAAGTGAAGGTGCTGCATTCGCTGCAAACTTACATAGAAGCTGCAGTGGTAAGATTTGTAATCGCCTCTGCATATACTACTGTCAGGAATGGGAACACCATCCACACTGACATGGACCACATACTGATCCTTTGGCATGGCTCTGCAATGGACAGATTATACATCATTTTAGATAAATATATGCATGAAGTGACTTCTTGTGTATAAATATAAGTGCTATACCTGGTGTAACACATGACCTGTTTGCCGTGTGTGGAGTCTCTCTCCACGTCACAGGGCACTGACAGGGTGTCTGACACCAGCGTCACGCGGTTGCCAAACGTGTCGTCGGCTGGATTCAGCTGGAACTGATTCTCCTGGGCGAAACCTGCAAAAAACAAACAAACAAACAACTTATTGCATTATTTTCTGGATGAATAGTTTAGCGTCAAGAAAACAGGTGAAAATCACGTAGCTGAAGTCCAGCACGTGGTTAGAAGTTGTGTTTTTGCACAGCATCCAGCACTGCAGCTACCTCTTCAACCGAATCTCTGCATCTCTTATATCATAATACAAACTACTGGTTATTAGAATTATTAATATCATTATTAGGGTTATTTTTTGTGCCATTTTTGCATATAATACCTAATATAATATTACTGTATATATTCATATGTAGCATGTGTACACATACATACATGTACATACACAGTCTGTTACACTGCTACTTGCACCATTTTGTATTTTGTGTTGTAATGTGTGCACACTTTATTGTAGTCCTGTCTGCACTGTGTTCTTCTGTTGTTGGTCCTTGCACAAACACTGGTTTCATATTGTTGAAATGACAATAAAACCCCTTTGACCCTGAGATCAGGTCTCCATCCTCATGTAGCATCATTATATACTATATACTATCGGAGCCTCTTACCGTCTCCTACAATGGTGAGCCGTGTCGCTCCATTGAAGCTTCCTCTGTGTGGACTTACATAGTCAATGCGCTGAGCACCTGAAATGTAAAACAGTTTACACATTATACTGAGGCTGAGCAGTGGGCTGGAGGGGACTTGTTTGGAAGTAAACTTACATTTTAGATTTTAAAAAAGCAGATTTATTTATTTATTTATTTATTTATTTATTTGTAGTCTGCATCCGTCTACTTACTGCAGCAGCAGCAAAGTGCGAGGAGGAGAGCCGCCGGCTTCAGCTCCATCCTGCAGAGTTCTCAGATTTGTTGCTGCCTCAGCTGCAGTCTGCTGTCTGTACATTTAAACACAGAGGTTTCTTTCAACGTTTTCAAAAGGTAACAAAGAGGCAAATCAGCGGACTAAAACCACTAGAGACCAGAGACCAGAGACCAGACCCAGATCACCGTGAGATTCTACTTATAGTTCATCAATAAATCTGTAACAGTCACAAACATGTGATTAAAAGCTGCACACCTGTTGAAAACGTGATTAAAAGCTACACACCTGTTGAAAACATGATTAAAAGCTACACACCTGTTGAAAATGTGATTAAAAGCTACACACCTGTTGAAAACGTGATTAAAAGCTACACACCTGTTGAAAAGCCGTTCACTTGTTAATAACTCAGGTGCTCGTGCAGGTAGAGAGGGAGCTGTCTGTGCGCGCGGGGCACGGACCATTAACCCTTTATAGTCCGCTCGGTGTTCCGCCTCTCACCTGACACCGGCGAGGAGGAGGAGACTCCTGCTGACCATGTCTCTACATCTGTGGCTGGAACCAAAGCAGACTTGACGGACTTGTCAGTTTCCAGTAAGAGAGTAAAGTTCAGGGGTGAGAAAGGCACGATGAGTAACTTCATGGACGGGAATCTAAATGAAGGAAGCGAAGAGGAAGCAGAGAATCTATAAAAAGATTGATCTGTCAGGAGTGATGAGAAAAGTTTGAGATTCTTTACTTCAAAGAAGTAAAACTGTAAAAAAAAATAGTATAAATTATAAAGAATAATCAGGAAAATGTACTAAAACATCATTAGATTATTATAGTCTGTGAAAATATTAATAATCTTAAACAATTATCAATATGAATAATCAAATACTTGTAGTGGAAGAGAAGCAGAAATAGAATGAGACATGAAAGAAAATAAAGAAAGGGAAACAACATTTTACTTCCTCCGTTTGTTTTATTTATCATTTATGTCATTAATGTTGTTATTCCAGGATAACAACATAATTCATTTGAGACCTCAGGAAATCCAAAGGAAAGACAAATATATGAAATCACTGCAAATGCAGCATTCTCCTCTGACATCGCTGAACTCAATGATGTTTTCCTGTAATGACTGAATATATTTTATATATAGACCACAGGATCTCATATTAATTATACTGTTATCTTGGGAAAACAAAGTTTTTGATTTTATGAAAATGATCATACATTTATTATTCTGACAACATGTCATAAATAACTGGAGATCTCAAGAAAACAAATGAAATGAACTTGTTATCACCAGAAATAAAACGAATGACCGCTTAGGGCTTCCGTACTTAAGTGCTGTACTTGAGTAAATGTCCTTAGTTACATTGCATCAGTGATACAAAGTCATTGGAACAGCTTTATGCTTTATCCGTGTTCATCACAATGAACAAAACACTTTGATGTCGTCCTGTTCACACCTCTCTGCGTGCTGCATATGAAATAACACGCACACGATAAACACGTGTACACATGTTCATTGTGTGCATTGTGTGTGTTGGATTCTTTCTCTAATTCTTAAATAACATAATGATTAGTGAGAACTGGCTGACTGCCACCAGTTTGTGCTCAACTCAACCCAACCCCAACCATCAGGCCGCTGAATGGGAAGGCCTCAGGGGATCGTCATTATAAGATTTAATTCAATAGAATTACAGACATAATCACATTAATCGAGAATTAATAATGATGCAGTAAAGTGTGAGCAACATATCACATCACTACCAGAGAGGTCAGGACTCCAGGCGGTCATATTCTGAGCATTAGAAAACATCTTTAAACAGAAACAGAGAAAGGTGTTAGTATTTATTCAAATCTATTTGTTATTTATTTAGACATATTAACTATTTATTGCTCCGTTATGACTTTATTCAACAGTCTGGATGTTCCTGGAACCTGGTGCTTCTCAAACTGAGTGGAGGGCACAGCAGTGACTATTACAGTGACCTCCTGTTAATCATCACACTCAGTCATCATAACCATAATGAAGAAGTACATCATTTCCTTTCTTAAGAAAAAATAACATCATTGCGAAGGCAGTGGTGCCATCACACGATCCTCTCCAAAATGTAACAAAAGAAAAGTCAAAGTAAAGTAAAAAGACGTAAGTCTCAGAGGTCAAATAGAGCGATTAATACTTTTACTACTTACACAGCAGAACAGCAAAGTCTCTCTCAGTCAAACACAGCGTAGTCAGACAGGACTTGCTAAAGTTGATAAATCTGATGAGTTGACGAGTGAGAGAAATATGGTGGTAGTGAGAAATTAGATCAGAATCTTATACAGTCTCTCCTCTCACCTTCATTTAGTCTCTAGGGTGCAGATGGGGGAAATATGGCAGGCTCAGTCACAGTGAGCCCAGCACTGCTTTCTCCTTCTGAAATACAGAATGTGGAGGGCAAACAGGTCAGATGAACAGATGTATGTTTGTATGGAAACTCATGTCCTCAGCTTCTCCAATATTTTTCTATATTCTTTTGCAAAACATATTAATATACTGGAGAATGTTTGATAGTGAAGGTCGGCAAATGGTCTTGAATTTCCAGATGAATATGGTGTTGAAGTATGGCTCCATGAGAACACAATGCTTTAGTCCTTTGTGAAAGATATTACCCAGTATACTTCATATAATATGCATTCGATTATATTTCTTCTTCCTTTCTATATATTTCTATTTCATTTTTTTTACCCTTACATGTTAATAATAATAATGTTTGACTGACATTCACGTCACCATTTTTGCTCACACGTGCCTCTGGGTCGGAAACACTAACTGCCCCTTTACATAACCTCCATGAGAACAACAGCAGAACTCCTCAACTATTTGAGTTGAGAAGATAATAGTAGTTCTGTGATTCTTTCCCTTGCTGTTATTTTTAGTTTAAACCATCAATCATGTTGTCAAATGATGAAGGAGACGATGAGGCCAGAGCATTTTGATGGGAGACTAACTATGGAGCATGTGATCAGAGAAGTAAAGCAACAAGTGTTTGTGTTTTTCAAAGATGACATATAGTATAATAAAATGAGAAGTTATCACACAACAAACAGCAAGTCAGCAAATCATCGATCTTGAGGAAGTTGTGTTCAAATCTGAAGCCTCATTTTTAAACTGAAGGAGTTGGATTATGTATGTTTGGTCAAATATTAGGTTGAGAAGTCGTGGAGGCGTTTAAACAGAAAGGTATTTTTCCAAATTATTTTCATCATAAACAATTCGGTCGTTCTCTGTGAGCCACTTCATGTAAAAATAAAAGACAAACATGTCACACCTTATATTGCTACGTGTCCTAAAAATGCTTTAAAATGGCCAAAACAAATATGTTTTAATAGCATAGTAAAAGAAAATAAATTAGTTTGTGACTATTTCTAGGCTGGGAGCAATGAGCTCCAGTTTTTACATTTCAAGTGTTGTAAATTAAACAAACAAGAAATAATATGTTAAAGTGAGATTTAAGATTTGATCTAACTCTTGGCAAAGAAGCAAATAATTGTATTTCTCTATTTAATGATTTACTGAATTTCACAAAGCAAGTGATCTCAATTTTGCAGAAACTTCCAACATTTCAGGTATTCTGTTAATAATATGTCTAATAATAGCTAATATGCAGTTTAAATCAATTCAGATTAACTCACATTTATTCATTTATGGTATATAATATATATGTTAGCTGCTGACCGTTCTTTCAACAGCTTTCGGACCGGGACTGTTCATGGGCATCTCCCACTTAATGGTGGCTGTTCTAGAGTGCTGGCAAAACCAGGCACTGATGGCCATCATACATAACAACAAGCACATGCAGCCACACACAAAGCTCTCACACTTCCCACGCACCAAAACTAAAAACTCTGTAATTTTAAAAATAATTACCCTCATCACTTCTTTAACTGTCAGGTTGCTTTTTTCCATGACGTTTGAATAGAAAAGGAACATGGGCAGATATGTTGTCCAGCAGGTTCCAGCAGTGATGTAAGACATGTTGCTCAACTTCCTCTGTGAAAAATACTTAAGAAAGTACAATTCCCGAAAAAGAACAAATTGCGTAACAGTAGCATCATGAGCTCATGTCCGAGATGTATCTGAACCCAGGAATAGATTTGATTTTCTTCAGGAAATAACATTTACTTTAGGAAAGTACTTCTTAAAGTAAATGTATACACTGAAAGACATTCACTACTCTAAAACATAGAAACAGATTTAAATTTGTATTTTTACAAATGCACTATTTATCAGTAAGCTAAATAAATATTGCAATAATAATAAAGCACTCAGTGATAACATTAAAAATATTTACTCCAACAAATGTCTGTCTTCTTTCTAACATCCTAATTAGGGCCTCACATGGGTATGAGAGGGAGACAATGACGTGTCTGCCAAACCGTCCACAGTCTTATTTTTAGCACAAATCACTCAGTCATCGTGCCATCATGTCTGTGGAGAGAAAAAAATCTCTCTGCATTTTTTGGTTTGAAGAAGAAAATAAATGTAAAAATGAATCAGATCTTCGGTGATATTAAAGAAAACATCAGGACTCCAAATGACCAAAATAGGCATGACTTTATTATTTTTTTCCAAAACTGCTGCAAAACAAACTAAAATCAATATGAAAACACACAATACAAAATAAAAATAACACTTCAGCATTGCTCACAATGAGAACAAACATCAGTTTGCATTTTAATTGTGGATCTACAGTGAGTAAAAAAATGTCTAGACCGCGATCGGCTCATTCACAAGGTTGCGTGTTGAGCTAGAAAAGCTCTGATTCTCTGCAGGAGCTCTTTCTTCACGCTGTCTGGTACGAGTGCTGCGCAGGAGAGGAGAGAACACACAGTGGTTAGGAAAAGAAAAAGTGATATTAACCAATACAACAAGACAGGGTCCAATGTGTCAGATTTATGGAGCTCTGTTTACAGAATATGACAGAAATTGAATAAAATATTCAAACTACTTTGTGGATAATCACCTGAAAAGAAGAATCATTAATAAATCAATAAATCCCACACAGCACACAGTTAATGCTCTGACGCAGTTCAAACAGCCTCTGACTGTACGACAGAGCTGAGCCATCAGACGACCAAAGCAGCCGTCTCTATTTATATGTCCGACATTGACAAACCAGATGGAAATGAGCCAAATGCAACATTATTTATTTGATGTTAGAGCTGTCTCGTACTAGTTTAAGTCTCACATAAATACTCTGCTTCAGCTTGTTCCCGCTCTTCATTAAACGGCTGAAATATGCAAAGCCAAGACGTCATATTTGTTATGCAGCGTTCAATCAAATAAACAGTCACTTTTTATGGTGACGGCTGTTTTTAAATGTTTTTACTTTGCATATACTTGATGTTTATAATGTATATTATGTTGTACACAGTCTGTTATCTCCATTTACAGTTCTATCTCATATTTTTATTTCTACGGTCACTTTCTATTTCTTATAGTCTGTGTGTTGAGCACAGGTTCACTTCTTAAAACAGTTATCTATCTATCTATCTATCTATCTATCTATCTATCTATCTATCTATCTATCTATCTATCTATCTATCTATCTATCTATCTATCTATGTCACATTAAGCATTACTTCATCTACATTTAACCAGAATTCAGTCCAACAATCCCATGTGACCTCTTTAAAAACCCAACCAGGACTTAAAATGAAGCTGTGTGTGTGTTCTGACGTCTTCATACACCTGACCTGATGAAGTCAGGCTGAGCAGTAACAGCTCTGCTCATCATGTCTGCACTTCTTCCACCCCCTGCTGTCTGTTTGCACATTAACATGTGTCACCTCTGTGAACGGTGTGTCACCTCTGTGAACGGTGTGTCACCTCTGTGAACACGTGTCACCTCTGTGAACACGTGTCACCTCTGTGAACGGTGTGTCACCTCTGTGAACACGTGTGTCACCTCTGTGAACATTGTGTCACCTCTGTGAACGGTGTGTCACCTCTGTGAACGGTGTGTCACCTCTGTGAACGGTGTGTCACCTCTGTGAACATGTGTGTGTCACCTCTGTGAACATGTGTGTGTCACCTCTGTGAACATGCGTTACCTCTGTGAACATGCGTTACCTCTGTGAACATGCGTGTGTCACCTCTGTGAACATGCGTTACCTCTGTGAACGTGTGTGTCACTGTGAACATGTGTGTCACCTCTGTGAACATTGTGTCACCTCTGTGAACATGTGTGTCACCTCTGTGAACACGCGTTACCTCTGTGAACACGCGTTACCTCTGTGAACGTGTGTGTCACCTCTGTGAACATTGTGTCACCTCTGTGAACGTGTGTGTCACCTCTGTGAACACGTGTCACCTCCTCTGTGAACGTGTCTCCTCCTCTGTGAACGTGTGTCACCTCTGTGAACGTGTGTCACCTCTGTGAACGTGTGTCACCTCTGTGAACGTGTGTCACCTCTGTGAACAAGTGTTACCTGTGAACATGTGTGTGAACATGTGTCACCTCTGTGAACATGTGTGTCACCTCTGTGAACACGTGTTACCTCTGTGAACGTGTGTGTCACCTCTGTGAACATGTGTCACCTCTGTGAACATGTGTGTGAACATGTGTGTTACCTCTGTGAACATGTGTGTGAACATGTGTGTAAACATGTGTCACCTCTGTGAACATGTGTGTGAACATGTGTGTGAACATGTGTCACCTCTGTGAACATGTGTGTGAACATGTGTCACCTCTGTGAACATGTGTCACCTCTGTGAACATGTGTGTGAACATGTGTGTGAACATGTGTGTGAACATGTGTGTGTGTGTGTGTGTGAACATGTGTGTGTGTGTGTGTGTGTGAACGTGTGTGTGAACATGTGTTACCTCTGCCTTTCGGTGTGACTTCTGTGACCAGGTCCTCCACCGTGACATGCTCCAGGCCCTTCTCTTTGATCACATCTGGACAAAAACAGGTTCGTGATCACAGACATGTAGACACACACACACATACACATACACACACACACACACATACACACACACACACACACACACACACACACACACACACACACACAGATACACACACACACACAGATACACACACACACCTTTGCAGTGTGCTTTGAGCTGATCCTTCCACCCACACTCCACCAGCTTGGCCCTGAGCAGCTCCTTCAACCTGCGGACACATTAAAGGCTGACATGATTCAAACTGTCACCGAGCCCCGAGCAGCGGCTCACCGAGCACCGAGCCCCGGCTCACCGAGCACCGAGCCCCGGCTCACCGAGCACCGAGCCCCGGCTCACAGAGCACCGAGCACCGGCTCACAGAGCACCGA
>NC_040023.1:10761222-10840445 GCF_000972845.2 Larimichthys crocea
TATTTTTACCTGACATTTGGCTCTTCGTGAAGACAGTGATGATCTTTGCGGTCGCGGGTCTTGGTTTGGCCTTGGGTGTTGCGGTTTTTAAGTGAAACTTCATCCCAATTCATTCTTTAAACATCCCCTTGTATGCAAAGCAAAAGCTCAAGGATGGGTTTACTACACACGGATCCAACACTTCACATTTATGAAAAACTCTAACATCCGTTTGTCCATTTGAAGTGTGAATTAAAAAATGAACAAAAAGTACAATAAATAAACCATCTTGTGGGATTTTACCGTTTAAAACCTTGTCCAAAAAATTGCCCATAGTTGCCACCAGACAACTTTGGTGTAAACTGTCCTTGAAACGGACTCACGTTCTTCAGAGACCAATGGCCACAGAAGGGAAACCAGAGTTCTTCACTGGAGGTCCCTTTTTCAGCAGTGTGGGTGAAACTGTGAGTGCAAGAAATCACAACATGGTGACCAATCTTAAAATCAGACGTTGTTGAAAGTGTTACAGACACACATTTCAGTGCAAATCTGTCCCTCACTGACCTGAGGTTGTCATTTTCAAAAGTCATTTGAAGTACTTCACGTCGGTCCTTCAGTTGTCAAGGATCTCACCGGGCCACTCGGCCTTCATCGTGGCTCCAGAGCCGCCCCTGAACCTGTTCACAAATCCACACAAGCTGGATGTTGGTCTTGTTTCTACACAGCACAGGCTGCCACATCTGCCAATCCCTTCAGTCCAAACATTATTTTTTACACAACCGACCTCGTTTCCCTTTGCAGTGAGGGGGCTGGGTATGTCGGGCTTCCCCCCCAGAACAGAGTGAACGTCTCATGTCACTTGTTTCCCCTTTGTCACCTCAAACAACAGTGATGTTGGTGGAACCAGAAGCCTCATATGCAGAGGTTGACGTCCCTGTAGTCAAAAATTGACAGATTGATCTTATTGCCAGTATTACAGTAGTTTAACGACACCCAGCTTTCTCCTGGACTGGCTACTTTCTGTCCCTTCAATACCTCTGACAGGAATTGAATGTGACGGTGATGATTGAAGTGCGGATCCTTGACTATCGTCCTGTTTTGGTTACCCTGCGGACTGTGTGGGTTTGATGGACCAAAGGCTGTTCAAGGCTGCCTTCCACCAGATCAGCGAGTCGCTACGAAGCGGCCTTTCCTAAAGGTTAAAAAGCAAAGCCCATGAACAAACATAATGCCTTACAGTGTATGACACCAATGCAATAAGATGATGTGAAACAGTTACCAGTCTTTGCATCTCCGTTAGCCCAGGCTGACAGAATGTGCTCGCCACAAAGATGGGCTACGCGCTGCTAACAGTAAACCTTCTGGACTCTTTGACCGCCGTGACGCTGCCGGGCAAGTTTTCAAAGGTGACCACACTGTGCAACCAGAGAGAGAGCCAAGGCGAGTACAGGAAATGAGAAAAAAAGGTGGACCTAGTTGGTAAAAGGTAGTACTGCTGTAATATTTTCCCCATTTTGTAGTCAGGCAGAGCAGTCTGTTGATGGTTTAACAGAACAAAAGCATTTGGTAGGCAACAGCCCAACACTTCCATTACCTGTTCCTCATTCAAACACTTCATAGTGCAGCCCAAGATACAGCTGAACCCTCATTCGGCGTCGGTCACTCTGGGCCTCTGTTTAACGGGGAGTCTCTCGTGTTTGAACACAGTGCAGATGTTGGCGTAGCTTGCTGCCATAGGCTTGAAACAGCATTTCACGCGTAGTAAGTAGCTAAGAAAAAAGTTGTTTGAAAAGTTTTATAGTCATCACAGCTAAACAACGAAGACAGTGCCGCTAATTCTCATACTTACGGTTTTCCTCCCCGAGAGCACATTACTTCAGACTTCTTGGATTCCAGCTGAGTGAAATCTCGGACATAATATGGCTGGTATGCAATTTTAACCTGAAGTGGAGGTTGTAGAAAAAAAATTATACACATACATAACCTGAATTTCTGAGGTTGTCTTTAATTATGATTATGAATGATTTCTTGTTCATTTTAAAGTAACTCTCCGTCCGTACCTTACTTCTTGGGCGGCGGATTGCTGAGGTAGAGGGTACGCATCGGTCATCACAGTTGATGTAAAGGTGTAGTTTAGGGTTGCTGCTGGTTGGAGGGACAAAAGAAGCCTTTGGATCGTCCACTGAGTAAGCAATGTCATGGAAAGACGTAGGGCAGGGATCGATCCAATTTGTCCAGTTGCCATTGTGTGTTTTCATTGTAGTTAAATGTCCATTCAGGTAAGCGGGGTTCGTGAGTGTTCCACACCTCCGGTTCTTTATGCCTCTTCCACCTGGAACTTAATCGCGGGTTGTATCAAAATCCCAGATGAAACGATTTAAGCGACTGATCATAGTTGACCAGCAGAAAATTCAAACAAGCGATTATTTTATCATCTTTTCTTTGTCGTATATGACAAATTTTCTTTAAGACAATCTAACTCACGTAATATGAGTTCATAGATAAATAAAATTTGACTTTATAAATTATTTGCCAACAGGTTTCCACTGTAATTGTATCAAGTTATTAAACTAAGAAATGTTAAATATAGTTTAAAGTAATCAGGCATGATGTAAAAAAGGAAAACGGGTTTCTGTTTTGTCTGCTTTCCATGTTCAATTCGTTGTGGGTCTTTTCTATGCTGCACAATCAGAAATATGTAACAGATTTATGCTCGGTCACCGGTCACAGCACATCCACCACCGCGATACCCGATGAACTTGACAAGTACCGGGATGAACCACCAACAGCTTGTGACATCAGCTTTGTTGACGGTGCTTTAAATTCTTCTCAGTGATCAAACGTGTCAACTGATGCAAACGTGTTGTTTGATAATGAAGAATACGGATGGTGTTCACCTGGGTGACGGTCAGTCTTCATATGTCATGTCTTGTCTGGCAGTCCTGCACAGTGATGCTTCTCATCGGACACACTCCGGGATTTCACAAGGGCAAGGCCGAAAAAAAGCAAGTTAACTCTTCACGTTAACCTTTCAACAGACTAATTATCCTACTCACATGTCAGACCGGACAACACTGCGGAGATATGTACTGTATGCCTGAGCTTTGAAGGTGTTAAAGTATTCTCCCTAACACTCACAATATTTTGTTGTATTTTGTTTACAACACCACTTTGGTGTTATTCTTCCTGTTTCATTGTGTTTTGGGTTCATTCAGTGGTTTCCAGTCAGGTGCATAAAAAAATACAATTCTTTCTAGTAAAGTAATTTAATCAGGCCTCATGATAATCAAACACACAAACCAGTTGACTGTAGACTGCTACAAAAAAAGGCAATATTTGGTGCTATTTTCTCCTGCTCTTTGCTGTTGTGACACAATTTTAAGATTTTTGAGCTCGACAAATTTTAAACTTTAAAATAAAAGATTCAAAAGAAAAACAGAGTGTGTAACTCGCCTGTGTAGAAATTAAACTTTCTTCTTTTTCTTCGATGTTGTTACATGCTAGAAATGTAAAAATACAATTTTATTACTATGTGATCTAAGTTTTCTAACTGCAGCAGCATGGAAGTAAAGTAAAGGCTATAAGACTATATGACTTGACATGCCTTCACAGTAATTATGAATTTCATAGCATGACAAGAGGTCTGAAAAAAACAGATGAGATAAATGTATTTACTGGATGTTTGGACTTCATTACTATGCTGGATTCTGTATCCTGTGTCCTTTAAGTCATGAATTCCTAAATTGAATCATCAGTAGAATAGTATTCATTGTGATTTTCATGCTTAAATCCAGATTTTTAAATTTTTGAATCAGAAACTTCTAACTGTTCAGACTTGTGCTGTAACTTGGAATCCCTACGGACATGTAATGACTCATGAAGTCCTAACAAACACCTCAGAGCTCGCATGTCACGGTCTGTGTGCCGCTAAGCTTTTGGAAGATTCCTGTCTGCCGTGCCTTCTGTCGTGGTAAAAAAGGAGTATCACCATGCGTGACTTTCAGGCCCAAACAATTGTTTTGTTTCATGGAGACGCACGACATTCATCTTCCATAGCTGAACACTTTGACTGGTGGAAAACAATATCCAGGTCATGTGTAATGATCAGTTGCAGAGAAAGCAGCCTACAGGTGGCCGGATTTTTGGTATTACCTCCGACGAGAAACGTGCTGGGCGATCGTGTTTGTCGAAGAAGCGGCCGTTGGATGGTCAACAGGGTTTTCCACCGCATTGACGCTACCATTGGAGGGGGACTCCCGTCACCTCTGGACAAAAGACAAATTTCAATGTAATAGAAATACTACTACTCAAGAAGTATCTCAGTTAATTGAGAACAAAAGGTCTTCCGTCTACGAACCGGCAAAGTCTGAAACATGGACGAGCTTGTCCGGGATATTGTGACCCGTAAAAAGTTCCTTCTGCAAACTCTAAAGATTTATAAGAAAATAATAAATATTGATTATTCATACAAGAACCAAAAGTCAAGAAGCACACCCAGTCGTTAGAACAGCTGTATGTATTGCACATCTTAAAGCTGAATAGCGTGTAAAATGTGATATTATAAATAAATGTTCCCTTCCCAACATCAGAATCAAGAATGTAGTCTCAGGTTGTGATGCGCCGTTGGAAATTACAGTTTGTACAGTTTCAGAAATTCATCTTTTTTGAAATATTACTTTAAGATGAGCTGTAATGAAAGAAAACCAGCTTACCCCACATTACGTCCCCGTCATCCTTGCAGCTCATGTTTTATCCCCACCAGGATCCTGTCATTGTCGCGTTGTGTTATTTATATCTTTAGAAACATGAAAAGCTAGTTCCATAAAAAATCATAAAACTGATCAGTTACTTAAGTATCTTACTTTTATGTACCATGTACTCACAGTTCATTGAATTTGGTTTACATCAGCTCGCATGGCAATCCCTCCCATGTGGATCTGCCAACAAATAGTCAAATGTAGTCAATATTACACAGGTACAAGTACACATTACAAGGTACATGGTTTGAAATTTTTCAAAGTAAAGAAGTCAGTCTTAATTTTCTTCAAATGATCCAAAGATTGATGAATTAAAGATGCAGATTTCCCTCATCTGCTTGAGTGAGTACTAAATTCACTTTACAGTAATATGACTGTTGCGAAAAGGTTTATTAATTATTTATTTTGTTACCTCAAGGGAATCTGACCTGTTCAGGCGTTGGAGGCTCAAGCAGTGTTGCTTCCAGTACACATCCGTGCAAATCAACCCTCGTGTTGTCACCAAAGTGCATGCAGGATTTTGAAGTGCTTTATGTCAAGTTCAAAGGACTCTGGGATGAATTGCATATTATAGAAGTAAGACGTTTACCTGGGGGACCACTGACATGGATCCAGACTCACCATAGAAGGTGTGGATGACCAGGACAGTCTGAGGAGATTTACCAGTAACAAGGTTGAAAACCATCAAAACTAGACTTGTTTAGGTGAGGTCTGCATTCGCTGCCAACTAATAGACGCTTGCCAGTGGTAGATTTGTAATTGCCTCTGCATATAACTACTGTCAGGAATGGGAAACCATCCACACTGGACATTGACCACATACTGGATCCTTTGGCATGGCTCTGGCAATGGACAGATTCATACATCAGTTTAGATAAATATATGCATGATGACTTCTTGTGTATAAAATATAGTGCTAGATACCTGGGTAACACATGACCTGTTTGCCGGGTGTGAAGTCTCTCTCTCACGTCAAGGGCACTGACAGGGTGTCATGACACCAGCGTCACGCGGTTGCCAAACCGTTGTCGTCGGCTGGATTCAGCTGGAACTGATTCTCCTGGGCGAAACCTGCAAAAAACAAAACAAACCAAAACAACTTATTGCAGTTATTTTCTGGGATGAATCGTTTAGCGTCAAAAACAGGTGAAAATTAGTTAGCTGAAGCCAGCCACGTGTTAGAAAATCTTAGAAGTCCTTTTGCACAGCATCCCAGTACTGCAGCTACCTCTTCACCGAATCTCTGCCATCTCTTATATCGATGAATACAAGCTTACTGGTTATGTCGAAATTATTAATATCATTATAGGGTTATTTTTTGTGCCTTTTTGCATATAATACCTAATGATAATATTACTGTATATCGTCATATGGTACGCATGTTGTACACATACATACTACTTACAGTATGACACGTAACCACATTTGTTTTTGAATTGTGCACTAGTGTATCCTGTCTGCATGTGTTCTTATGTTGTTGGTCCTTGCACAAAACACTGGTTTTCATATTGTTGAAATGAAGATAAAAACACCTTTGCACCCTGAGATCAGGGTCTCCATCCTCATGTAGCATCATTATAACTGTGACATCTATCGGAGCCTCTTACAGTCTCCTCAATGGGTGCAGCCGTGTCGCTCCATTGAAGCGTCCTCGGTGGCTTCATAGTGCATGCGCTGAGCACCTTAAATGTAAAAACGTTTAACATTTACTAGCTGAGCAAGTGGGCTGAGGGGGAACTGTGTTGGAAGTAAAACTTCATCTTGTAGATTAAAAAAAAAGCAGATTTATTGTTTATTTTATATTTATTTATTTATTTTGTAGTTGTGCATCCGGTCTACTTCGCAAGCAGCAGCAAAGTGCGATGGAGGAGAGCGCCGGCTTTCAGCTCCATCCTGGAGTTTCTACAGATTTTTCGCTGCCTCCAGCTGCAGTCTGCTGTCTGTACATTTAAACACAGAGGTTTTTCTCAACGTGTTTCACAACAGTAACAAAGAGGCAACACAGCGGACAAAACATAAGAGAGACCAGGACCCAAGACAGACACAGATCACCGTGTGAGATTCTAGATTTATAGTTTCATGCATAAATCGGTACACGTCACAAACATGTGATAAAAAGCTACACACCCTGTTGAAAACAATGATGTGTAAAGCTACACACTGTTGCAAAACAGTGATTTAAAGCTACACACCTGTTTAAAACGTGATTACAAGCGACACACCTGTTGAAACGATGATTAAAAGCTACACACCTGTGACAAGTGTAACTAACACTGTGAACGTAAGGCTACACTGTTGAAAGCGTTCACTAGTTTATAATCAAGGTTGCTCGTGAGGTAGAGAGGGAGCTGTCTGTGCGCGCGGGGCACGGACCAATTACACCTTTTATAGTCCGCTCGGTGTTTCCGCCTCTCCACCTGAACACCGGCGAGGAGGAGGCGACTCCTGGCTGAACCAATGTCTCTACATCTGTGCTGAAGAAACCAAAGCTAGCCTTGCCGGACTGTTCAGTTTCCAGTAAGAGAGTAAAGTTCAGGGGTGAGGGAAAGCACGATGAGTAACTTCATGGGACGGGAAATCTAAAATGAAGGAAGCGACGAGGAGCAGGAGAAATCATATAACAAGATTATCTGTCAGGCGTGATGAGAAAAAGTGGTTGAGATTCTTTACTTCAAAGAAGTAAAACCTGTCTAAAAAAAATAGTATCAATTATCAGTAATAATCAGGAAAATGTACTAAAACATCTAGATTATTATTAGTCTGGTGAAAATTTAATAATCTTAACAATTCTCAATCTGAATAATCAATACTTGTTGTGGAAAGAAGCAGAAAAGAATGGACATGAAAGCAATAAAGAAAGGAAAACAACATTTTACTTCCTCCGTTTGTTTTTATTTATCATTTATTCATTAATGTTGTTCATCCAGGATAAACACTATTCATTTGATACTCAGGAATCCAAAGAAGTCATATATGAAATCATTGCAAATGCAGCATTCTCCTCTGGCATCGCTGACTCAGAATGTTTTCCTTAAGATGAATACATATTTTATATATAGACCATAGGATCTCATATTAATTATACTGTTTATCTTGGGAAAACAAAGTTTTTTGATTTTATGAAAATGATCATACATTTTTATTGTGAAACATGTATAAATAACTGGAGATCTCAAGAAAACAAATGAAATGAACTTGTTATCACCAGAAATAAATGAATGACCGCTTAGGGCTCCGTACTTAAGTGCTGTACTTGAGTAAATGTCTTAGTTACATTGCATCAGTGATACAAAGTCATTGGAACAGCTTTATGCTTTTCCGTGTTCATCACAATGAACAAAACACTTTGATGTCGTCCTGTTCACACCTCTCTGCTGTTGCCTGCATATAAATAACACGCACACGATAAACCGTGTACACATGTTCATTGGTGCATTGTGGTGTTGGATTCTTTTCTCTAATTCTTAAATAACATAATGATTAGTGTGAGACTGGCTGACTGCCACCAGTTGTTGCTCAACTCAACCCAACCCCAACCATCAGGCCGCTGAATGGGAAGGCCTCAGGGACCGTCATTATATGATTTAATTCAATAGAATTACAGACATTAATCACATTAATCGAGAATTAATAATGATGCAGTAAAGTGTGAGCAACATATCACATCACTACCAGAGAGGTCCAGGCCCCAGGTCGGTCATATTCTGAGCATTAGAGAACATCTTTAAACAGAAACAGAAGAAGTTAGTATTATTCAAATCTATTTGTTATTTATTTAGTTTTATTAACTGTTATGGACTTTATTTAACAGTGTGGATGTTCCTGGAACCTGGTGCTTCTCAAACTGAATGGAGGGCCACAGCAGTTGACTATTACAGTGACCTCCTGTTATCTCACATTAGTCATCTAACCATAATGAGAATACATCATTTCCTTTCTTAAGAAAAATACATCATTGCGAAGGCAGTGGTGCCACCAACTATCCTCTCCAAAATGTAACAAAAGAAAAGTCAAAGTAAAGTTAAAACGTAAGTCTAGAGGTCAAATGAGGATTAATACTTTTACTACTTACACAGCAAAAGTCTCAGTCAAACACAGCTAGTCAGACAGGACTTGCTAAAGTTGATAAATCTGATGAGTTGACGAGTGAGAGAAATATGGGGTAGTGAGAAATTAGATCAGAATCTTATACGTCTCCTCCTCTCACCTCCTTTTAGTCTCTAGGGTGGCAGATGGGGGAAATATGGCAGGCTCAGTCACAGTGAGCCCAGCACCGCTTTCTCCTTCTGAATACAGAAGTGGAGGGCAAACAAGTCAGATGAACAGATGTATGTTTGTATGGAAACTCATGTCCTCAAGCTTCTCCAATATTTTTCTATCTTCTTTTGATAAAAATATTAATATACTGAGAATGTTTGATAGTGAAGGTCGGCAAATTGGTCTTGAATTTCCAGATGATATGGTGTTTGAAGTATGGGCTCCATGAGAACACAATGCTTTAGTCCTTTGTGAAAGATATTACCCAGTATACTTCATATTATGCATTGGATATATTTCTTCTTCCTTTCTATATTTCTATTTCATTTTTTTTACCCTTACATGTATAATAATAATGTTTGACTGCATTCACGTCACCATTTTTGCTCACAGGTGCCTCTGGTCGGAAACACTAACTGCCCCTTTACATAACCTCCATGAGAACAACGCAGAACTCGACTCTTTGGTTGAGAAGAAATAGTAGTTCTTGATTCTTTCCCTTGCTGTTATTTTTAGTTTAAACCATCATCATGTTGTCAAATGATGAAGGAGACGATGAGGCCAGAGCATTTTGTTGGGAGACTAACTATGGAGCATGTGATCGAGAAGTAAAGCAACAAGTTGTTTGATTTGTGCTTGATTCAATATTCAAGATATTAGTATATAAAATGAGAAGTATCAACACAACAAAACAGCAAGTCAGCAAATCATCGATCTTGAGGCAGTTGTGGTGCACATCTGAAGCCTCATTTTTAAACTTAGGAGTGGATTATGTTGTTTGGTCAAATATTAAGTTGAGAAGTCGTGGAGGCGTTTAAACAGAAAGGTATTTTCCAAATTATTTTCATCATAAACAATTCGGTCGTTCTCTGTGAGCCACTTCATGTAAAAATAAAAGACAAACATGTCCACAACCTTATATTGCTACGTGTCCTAAAAATGCTTTAAAATGGCCAAAACAAATATTTTAATCGATAGTAAAAGAAATAATTAGTTTGTGACTATTTCTAGGCTGGGAGCCGTGAGCTCCAGTTTTTACATTTCAAGTGTTGTACGAAATAATCAACAAGAAGTAATATGTTAAAGTGAGATTAGATTTGATCTAACTCTTGGCAAAGAAGCAAATATTGTATTCTCTTATTTAATGATTTACTGAATTTCACAAAGCAAGTGATCTCAATTTGCAGAAACTTCCAACATTTAGGTATTCTGTTAATAATAGTCCAGTAATGCTAATATGCAGTTTAAATCAATTCAGATTAACTCACATTTATTCATTTATGGTATATAATATATATGTTGGCTGCTGACCGTTCTTTCAACAGCTTTCGGACCGGGACTGTTCATGGGCATCTCCCACTTATGTGGTCTGTTCTAGAGTGCTGGCAAAACCAGGCACTGATGGCCATCATACATAACAACAAGCACATGCAGCCACACACAACGCTCTCACACTTCCCACGCACCAAAACTAAAAACTCTTGTAATTTTAAAAATAATAACCCTCATCACTTCTTTAACTGTCAGGTTGCTTTTTTCCATGACGTTTGAATAGAAAAGGAACATGGGCAGATATGTTGTCCAGCGGTTCCAGCAGTGATGTAGACATGTTGCTCAACTTCCTCTGTGAAAAATTACTAAGAAAGTACAATTCCGAACAAAGAACAAATTGCGTAACAGTAGCATCATGAGCTCATGTCCGGATGTATCTGAACCCAGAAGAAATAGATTTGATTTTCTTCAGGAAATAAAATTTACTTTAGGAAAGTACATTTACTTTAAGAAAGTACTTTCTTAAAGTAATGTATACACTGAAGACATTCCACTACCTAAAAACATAGAAATATATTTAATTTGTATTTTTACAAATGCACATTTATCAGTAAGTTAAATAAATATTGCAATAATATATAAAGCACTCCGTGATAACATTAAAAAATATTTACTCCAACAATGTCTGTCTTCTTTCTAACATCCTAATTAGGGCCTCACATGGGTATGAGAGGGAGACGATGACGTGTCTGCAAACCGTCCCACAGTCTTATTTTTAGCACAAATCTACTCAGTCATCGTGCCATCATGTCTGTGGAGAGAGAAAAACTCTCTCTGCATTTTTTTGGTTGAAAGAAAATAAATGTAAAAATGAATCAGGATCTTCGGTGACTATTAAAGAAAACATCAGGACTCCAAATGACCAAATAGGCATGACTTTATTTTTTTTTTCCAAAACTGCTGCAAACAAACTAAAATCAATATGAAAACACACAATACAAAATAAAAAAATAACACTTCAGCATTGCTCACAATGAGAACAAACATCAGTTTGCATTTTAATTGTGGATCTACAGTGAGTAAAAAAATGTCTAGACCGCGATCGGCTCATTCACAAGGTTGCGTGTTGAGCTAGAAAAAGCTCTGATTCTCTGCAGGAGCTCTTTCTTCACGCTGTCTGGTACGAGTGTTGCGCAGGAGAGGAGAGAACACACAGTGGTTAGGAAAAAAAAAAAGTATATATATAACTAATACAACAAGACAGGGTCCAATGTGTCAGATTTATGGAGCTCTGTTTACAGAATATGACAGAAATGAATAAAATATTCAAACTACTTGTGGATAATCACCTGAAAAGAAGAACATTAATAAATCAATAAAATCCCACACACGACTCGACACATAATGCTCTGACGCACGTTCAAACAGCCTCTGACTGTACCGAAAGAGCTGAGCCAACACAGACGACCAAAGCAGCCGTCTCTATTTCTATGTCCGACATTGACACAAACAGATGGAAATGAGCAAATGCAACATTATTTATTTGATTGTTAGACTGTCTCGTACTAGTTTAAGTCTCACTACATATTCTGCTTCAGCTTGTTCCCGCTCTTCATTAACGGCTGAAATATGCAAAGCCAAGACGTCATATTTGTTATGCACCGTTCAATCAAATAAACAGTCCTTTTTATGGTGACAGCTGTTTTAAATGTTTTACTTTGCATGTACTTGATTTATAATTATATTATGTTGTACACAGTCTGTTATCTCCATTTATAGTTCTATCTCTTTTTTATTTCTACAGTCACTTTCTTTTCTTATGTCTTGTGTGTAGATGTTGAGCACAGGTTTCACTTCTTAACACAGTTATCTATCTATCTATCTATCTTCTATCTATCTATCTATCTATTCATTTTATATCATGTCCATTAAGCCTTACTTCATTACATTTAATCAGAATCAGTCCAACAATCACATGGTACCTCTTTAAAACCCAACCAGGACTTAAATGACGCTTGTGTGTGTTCTGACGTCTTCATCCACCTGCCCTGATGAAGTCAGGCTAGCAGTAACAGCTCTGCTCATCATGTCTGCACTTCTTCCACCCCCTGCTGTCTGTTTGCACATTAACATGTGTCACCTCTGTAACATGTTCACCTCGTGACCTGTGTCACCTCTGTGAACATTGTGTCACCTTGTGAACACACTTGTGTCACCTCTGTGAACCTGTGTGTGAACACGGTCACCTCTGTGAAACATTGTGTCACCTCTGTGAACATTGTTGTGTCACCTCTGTGAACAGTGTGTCACCTCTGTGAAATGTGTGTCACCTCTGTGAAACATGTGTGTCACCTCTGTGAACATGTTGTGACAGTGTCACCTCTGTGAAACACTTGTTTGTCACCTCTGTGAAACATTGTGTGTCACCTCTGTTGAACATTGTGTGTCACCTCTGTGAACACTGTGTGTCACCTCTGTGAAACATTTGTGTCACCTCTGTGAACATGTGTGTGAACATGTGTGTGAACATGTGTGTGACATGTGTTTACCTCTCGTGGAACATGTGTGTGTTACCTTGTGAACATGTGTGTGAAACTGTGTTACCTCTGCTTTCGGTGTGACTTCTGGACCGGTCCCACGGTGACATGCTCCAGCCCTTCTCTTGATTCACATTGGACAAAAACAGGTTCGTGATCACAAGACATGGCAGAGAGCGCGCGCACACACCACACACACACACCAACACACCACACACCACACACACCCACACACACACACACACACCACACCACACCCCAACACCTTTGCAGTGTGCTTTGAGGCTGATTTCCTTCCACCCACACTCCACCAGCTTGGCCCTGAGCAGCTCCTTCAACCTGCGGACACATTAAAGGCTGACATGATTCAAACTGTCACCGAGCACCGGCTCACCGAGCAGCGGCTCACCGAGCACCGACAGACCGAGAACCGGCTCACCGAGAACCGGCTGACCGACAGACCGGCTCACCGAGCACCGGCTCACCGAGCACCGGCTCACCGAGCACCGGCTCACCGGCTCACCGGCAGACCGGCAGACCGGCAGACCGGCAGACCGGCAGACGGAGTCGCTTACCGCTCGCGCTCCCCCATCTCGATCAGCTTCTGGTTGATTGCCGCCCTCATCTGCGAGTCTTTGCTCATGATCCGTCCTGAAACAAACACACACACGTTTGGGTTCAGCAGTTTCCAGGTAATGTTTTAAACAGGTGTTTAATCCCGCGAGCTCCCCGGAGGACGTTACCTTTGATCAGCTGGGGGAACACACACACACGGTCCCTTTACATGAGCGCGCCGTGTATTAAACGTTAAACGCTTAAAGGTTCCGCTTTGGCGGCGGGAAATGTTCCTTAAAACTAACTACGCCACAGATATATACATATATGTATATAAAAAAGTCAGCTAGGGGATTTTATCTACGCTCTAATGCGTTTTTATTATTACCTGCAAATAAAAACATGTATTAAAAGCACGAACGACAAAGAACTCAAACTCCCATGAGCACCTAAGAAAGGTTGTGTCCGCTGTACAAATGTCTCCGTGTGCGCCCAAACAGGGAACGTGTGTGTATGTGTGTGTGTTTTTGTGTGTGTGTCATTTAGCCTCACACCAACTTGTGAAGAATCATTCATATTTTCATATTTTTAAAAACAAAAACAAAACATGGCTGCGTCGAATTATTCCCTGAAGGTCAACAGAGAGCTGCTGGACCCGAACTTCGAGAGTTACCGCTTATCTCTGGACGCCATACCGACGTACGACGTGGAGCTGGACGCAGGTGAGTTAGCCTAGCACTGACACAGTAACTGTAACTGTAACTGTAACTAACTGTAACTGTAACTGAGCCAGTGTGTGTTAGCCTAGCACTGACACAGTAACTGTAACTGTAACTGTCACAGTAACTGTAACTGAGCCAGTGTGTGTTAGCCTAGCACTGACACAGTAACTGTAACTGTAACTGTCACTGTAACTGTAACTGTAACTGAGCCAGTGTGTGTTAGCCTAGCACTGACACAGTAACTGTAACTGTAACTGTCACAGTAACTGTAACTTAGCCAGTGTGTGTTAGCCTAGCACTGACACCCACACACTGATGTAACTGTAACTGTAACTGTCACAGTAACTAACTGTAACTGTAACTGTAACTGTAACTTAGCCAGTGTGTGTTAGCCTAGCACTGACACCGACACAGTAACTGTAACTGTAACTGTGACTGTAACTGGAGGAGTCCAGCTGTATCTCAGTGGATGGTTAGTGAGTGATGATAGCAAGGTACACGTTACACACACACACACACACACACACACACACACAGCAGGTTTAGTTCGTGCTCTGTGTGTAAGATTTAATTTGTGAAAGAAACATAACGAGGCTGTGCATCTGATTTGAATTGAATCTGGCAGACATGAATTATTGTAATGCTGAAAACAAACACAATAAACAGACAGAAATATCTAAACAGGAAAAACAATCAACCTTCAAACAGACGAGTACTCAGGATAAAAGTGGCATGATATATAAAAAGAGTTTTGTAATGTAAAGTTACCATGATATAAATAATATTACAAAAGTAAGTGACCGTGATATAAATAAGTGCAACAAAATAGAAAAAAGTTGATAGATAGTTAGTTAGTTAGTTAGTTAGTTAGTTAGTTAGTTAGTTAGTTAGTTTATTGATCCTGAGGGAAATTCAAGCGACCAGTAGCAGCATGCAAACATACATTACAATTCAGCTATAACACCTGAACCATACGTTAAAATTAAATATGTGTTGAGAGATAAAAAATGTGCAGAAGTTAACCCGTGCTAAACATCTACACAAAAGAAAACTCTATGAAAAGTAGAAAGTAACCGTATTAATAAAAATGTGAATATAGAACTTTAACACATTGAAATAGCAAAGTCAAGTTGACATGTGCTTAAAACAGAGAAGACCTGAAACTAAAAGAGACACAAGGAATCAAATTAAAATGAAAGAATGACAGAGAGGGATCTGTTTGTCTGCGTTTCTGTTGCTAATATGAAATATTAAATATAATGGTTTAAAAATGGACAGTCTCAGAGAGTAGACAGAGGCAGATACCAAGAGTTTATGTTGTTCCAGTCATCTCACGTTTAAACTACTTTATAAAAGCTGACTGAAAATGAAAATAGGTGCTGTCTTCATTTGTATGCCGTGTTCTGACCTTCCTGCTTTTTTAAATCTGTGCTGCAGCTGTGGAGGAAGTGAAGCTGAAGGACACGCAGTACACTCTGGAACATGTGCGTGCTTTCGGCATGTACAACTACCTCCACTTAGATCCTTGGTACGAAGACAGCGTTTTGTTTGTGGACTGCAAAGGACGAGTTCTCAGTCTCACCGTCACCCTGGTAAGATTTTAAATTATTATTAATTATGAATGTGTCCCTCCATGATTATCTATGAGGCAGATTCCTGGATATTAATCCCTCGTATCAAATGAGATGTGATATGATGATGCTGGTTTTGTGACAGTGGAACTGGTCGTAGGCTTTAATGCATCTGACACACCAGTAGGTGGTGACCAAATACTTGTGCAGTAGCAGCATCAGCAGCCCACGATGCATTTCTGTCAGGTGACGTCAAGAGAAAATGATCATTGCAAAACTGTCACAATATTCACGTGTCTAATTATAATTTCTCTAACTTTCTGTTATGTTGCATTCATCTTTTGTCCATCGTATGGATCCGCACAGAAGATAAAGTTCTGATGAGTCCTTCATGTGTGTGGTGATTACATAATGGACTGTTGAAGGTACTCGTACCAAGACGGCGAGACAAGGAGCAAAATCAGCCCAGTGACCTTTTCAGCAGAGACTTCTTTTATGTCCAAGACATCACATCCATGATTAGATATAATTTGCACCATTTTTTAATGTCTAAACCTGAATGATGAGCCTCAGACTTCCTGCGAGACAGTATTTATGCATCATTAAATGACTCTTTATGAAAATTCTAATTACAATCATCACACGATAATTACCATCCCCTGCGAGCCTTTTTACGTACATTTGCAGGGTAGTGTCGCGCGGCGCATTGTGCGTAGGTGATTCACGCTTCGTTCGGGGCATTAAACAGCGAAGGATGCTGGAGAAAATGATCTCAAAGGTGCATCATGCATTAGGATGTGATATGATACGTGGTGTCCCACTCCATGGCAACAGCAGGGCAGCTGCTGCCGCTGCTGCCACACAAGTCCTTTTGAAAAGCTGTTACTTTACACGATGAGTAATTGATGCTCATGTGGTTGTATATCTGTCTATTACTAATAAGGCTGTGAGAGTCGTGAATCACATGTGAAGCCAAGCCACGTGGGCGGCCACATGACTGTTTGTAACTTGGTTCCTCCTTGAAAGAAACAACATGTACTCAACATGTTGTTTCTGATTTTATTTTGAAGGGTTGTTTTATGTCGCATTTTTGGAAATGATGTTTTATTGTGTGTTTTCTTCTCAAATGTTGATTGTGGATTTGAGTGCGTCATTCATTATGAAAGCTGTGACCTTTATCTTCTTTGGTCTCTTATTGAGCGTCTCTGTGTGTCTTTGTGAGTCATGACTGCACTGTCTAAAGGATTTGATGGTTTGGTTGCAGTAACAACAGACATATCACCTGTATCACCAAAGCTTAGATTGACGTGGAAACACTTACATCCGTCTGTTTTTTTGGATCTGTTTGTCTGTGTTGTGAATCCAGGACACTGCCCTGGGGAAGCCCAGAGAGGTCTACCGTATAACCGCTGACATCAGCCAGTGTGAGGATCGTCTTTGCGCGTCCCTCAGCCTCACCTCGGCGACCTGGGCGTCCCTCAGTGATGGCACGGGCCGGTTGTACCTTCTCCGCACCGGAAAGAGGGGTGACAGCTCCCATATGAAGTGGGAAGTGAGTATAACAGCTGGGTTTAAACACATTCTCCATAATTCAGACATCTTTGAGAGCATATTAAATATATCAGCTGCAGTGTAATCCAGCAGGCAGTGAGAAGATACAGGGCAGTGACTAGCCCATGACCTTTTATGGACCTCTGTTGGTGAATAATTGGAAGAGCAACAACACTTTATACACTCGTCTCTTGCACACAAGTTTAACATGACTGTATGTTGACAGCATGTTGAAGAGGAACTGTCACCTTGTACTGCTGTAATAACTGCTGCTTTGTTATCAGCTGCTTTCTGCCTGACATCACCATTGATCAGCGTTTGTTACTGACTGAAAGCTTCAATGTGTCCAGAGCCACCAACTGGTGATGTAATCGTGTTGAGTCAATAAATAACAAAGTCGTACAGGAGCAGGGTGGATTAATTATGATACTTTAATGTTTCTGAGTGTGAAGAAACCAAAACCAGCAACAACCCATCCAATCTCATTAACAACAAACAAGTCATGTTTTTTTATGGAGACGTATCACCTCTGCTGTGCCAAGAAAACTACCCACTCCACTGTGTCCTGCTGTGTTTCTGTGTGGAAATGACAGTACAGGAGTTGGTGGAGTTATATCACATGATGATGCCATCAGGTGTGTTTTGTGTCTCTGATTCTGTCGATTTAAGATCATCTTAAAGGTGTTTGTCCCAGCTCTGGAAGCTGAAGCTCTGTCGCTTTATTTCATTTTTGTATTTCGTTCCTCTTTGTTATTGAGCTCCAGTGGTATCCAGACATGTTTAATGACACATCAGTGAGCCACACTGTTGCACTGGGTTCCTTCGTTAAGTGAGCGTAGCTCTCAGTCTGGTAGCAGTGCACGTCACTTTATATTGGCAGTGTGTTCGCTAAGACCTGAAGCTGAAACTACCTCAGGATGATTTAGTTTATGAGCTCTTGGTTGATTGCAGCGACTGTGTGAACATAGATTTGTGTCTATCTTGCAGCTCACCCGGCAGCATTATCTCTAAGCAGCAGAAACTTTAAAGACAAACTGGACAAGATGAAGGAAGAGAATGAAGCCCTTCAAAATAAACTTGCGGCAGTGAAGTTGGAGCTTTGTGTGCATGCAGCGGCTGAAAACGACGTCGAAACAGCCGCTCATTGACTGAGTGTTAAACTACAAAACGAGAAACAACACGGCAGAGTTTGATGCTCGCTCAGAAGCCGAGCAGTTGGAAGACGATCTGGCTTTTGAGAAGACTCAAGTTCAGAAGCTGCAGGAGAAACTGAGCAAGATGGAGGAAGCTCCCTGAAAACAGAAGGAGGAAGCGAAGAAGACTGTGGAGGAATCCCAGGCGCCCCATCGAGCCCAATTGGAGGAGCACAGAGCTGAAATCAGGGAGATTGCATCTGCCCTGAAAAAGGCAGAGAAACTGCTTGAGAATAAGCAAGTGACCTCAAAGTCTGAAGCTTCCTATGTTTCTCAACATGAGTAGCAGAAACAGAGGACCTCATGGCTGCTCTAAAGGAAGTTCAAATCATCCTTCATTCAGGCCATCGATTGTCTTCAGAAGACTCAGCAGGAAAAGGAAGAGGAAACAAAAAATACTATGGAACTGACTTCACATCAAATTCAACTGAAGGAGCACAAAGCAGAGGATCTGCTGGAAACTGAGCGCCTCTGTCTGAAGCAGAAGAGACTAAAAGAAGGAAAGCTGTCTTTGTCAGGAGCAGAAACAGATGAACAACACTGAGAAGGCTGAGCAGCAGTTGGAGAGTCACCGCATCGAGTGGCAGAATGATAAGTCATCTGTCATTCATGCCACATGTAGTCTTAAGAAGTGGGAGGCAAAAGAAATTATGATGACGACACAAATCAAAAATCTTTGGACCTATATCCATAAAGTGAAGAACAAGGAGAAACTTTTTTAATGCCCAGATTCACATTTCTTCAATCAGGAACAGATTCTTACACAATCAACGTCAATCATTCTCGTGTAGTCGCAGCTGTGCCAGGAGAGGCGATCTCTCTTTGAATGGCCTTTCCCGAAGTTTCTGGAGTTTTTCCTCGTCTTTTAGAAAGTTTGGGCTGGGACCTGTTTATGACCTGAGTCTGGGTAAAAAAAAATGACGTCATCTGCCGGGTTCTCACCGGGCGCTCCGGCTCCCACTGTTAAAAATCAAATGTTAGTCTGTTGTTTTGTGTAATTTGAAATGCTTTGTCTGATCAGTGGACATCATGTGTAATACAGTGTAATAATAATAAGAATAAGAATAAAAAGTTATATTTGTTGGTGCTTATTACTGGTCACATTATTGTAAATTCAGGAGAATTTTTTAAAAACTTTTTTTATGTAACAAACAAAAACGTGTCAGAAATGATCCACAACATTTTTCTACAAATACAAAATTATACTGCCCAACTGTTTCAGAAAATGAAACTTTATATTTGTTTTGTGTTTTTAAAGATTAAAGTGAAGACAAAGTTGATGAGTCAGATTGTATAGAGACAGACTAACAGTTGATTTTATATAATAGATTCCTTCCCTATAAATAGTATATGAAGTACTGTCTGCAACATTTACACAGGAACAGTGTGTTTTAATTTAAAACCACAGTTATGTTGTATGTATAGCCTACAAATGTGCTCTTGCATTATGAATTGTCCTGATATTCAGCTCAGAAATAAATAAAAGCAGAAGCATTGTTGAACTGCTCTGCAAATCGAAGCTTTTGAACCAGTCTGTGTTTTAAAAAGCTTAGCACGTCGTTGAAATCGGCTTGTAGTCATCGTAGTGAAGAGTGAAAGCTTTGATAGGACGAGTGTTTGTCCTGTTAACAGGCGTTCACTCCCTGAACAAGCACACTTGATGCGACTCTGAGAGTTGAAGTGTGGAATTTGTAATAAAGATTTAAGCCCAATGTTCACACTTTAACTTTGAGCACTCGGGATGCCAGCCAAGCCATACTGCATCTCTCACTTTGATTTGTGGTAATAAACTCATAAACCCGGATATATATATTTGCAGTCACATTAAAGTCGGGCTTCTCAGCATCACATCACCTTCTTGATGTTTGATTATGATGAAATAAAGACAAATACCTCTTTTGTAAAACACAGTGTGTAGACCATGTAAATGTGTTTGGTTCTAACCTTTTTATTAAAGTATCTTTCCCAGCTACATTAGACTTGATATTTAGAGCCATTAGCCATGTATCTAACAGTAAAATGATTATGAAGGGCACATTTTTATTACTGAATTAAAAAATGTTTCTTTGCATTTGGGAGATATTTCTCACTCATTTGCATCTGGGCGTTTCCTTTAATTTACCTTTAATCACAGCATTTATTAAATCTATATAATCTGATGTGTGAAAAAGGCGCCTCTGGCCCTTTCCCATCAGTTTTTTTATGTAATAAAAGTAAAACTTTGTATCTGTTGACTGTGTGCTCGTAGGCGCTGTTCAGTGAAGACATGGGGGAGCCTTTCACCATCCTCCACAGTGTCTCACATGTACAGGACGGAGTCCACGCCATGGAGGTCCTGCTGCTCCGCATCCAGAAAGACCCGCAGGAAACCAAAGGAAGTGGATACTCCGTGTCTCTGGAGTGGATCACAGTCGCCAACACTGCAGGACAAGGTGGGTGGTTCTCTTACATATCAAAACTTTTGTAATTAAGCATCAAGTAAGATAAAACAAGTGTGCCATATTTTTACAGTAATCACACCCAGTAGGCGACATAAGTCCTGGATAATTAAACCATAATAGGAAGCCGGGCATAGTTTGCCATTAAAGAGTTTAATTTTTGTGCCCCAGATGAGATTAGTGTACTCTGAAGGAAACATTGGCAGGAAGGATTTTCATTAAAGTTCTTGGCACTTTTTGGGAAAGAAAGAAGGATTGAAGGACTGACTAATGATTCACAGAGTGCAAAGACAAAACACAGAAGCAGCCTTCCTCATTTAGCTGGATTTAAAGATTCAGCTCTTTGATATCTGCGAGCTGTGGAAGAACCGTTTGTTGTTTGTCAGTCCGCAGAGTTTGGATATTTCTGTGGAGGGAAATTTGAGTCACATTGTAACAATATGTTTTAATGCAGGATATCAATATTCTCAGTATGTTCATGTAGAGTTTTAATATGTGGTTTTATAAATGGCTCATCCCTCAGCATTACACGGAGTTGACGAGATGCTCTTTGAATGTTTCTATGAAGTGTTACTGTATGTGCCGGCCTGTTAAATTGGTCTCGACATCAAACATCAAAAGAGTCTATTTAGTTTTTTTGAGGGAGCTTGACGTGCAAAACGTTATTACTAGAAATATGTCAGTCACTATCTAAAATCCAGAAGATGCGGTCTGTGTGACTCGTTGTTGCCTCATTCTTGAAGCTTTTCTCCTCAGTATCTACATTTTATCTTGTTGAACTTCTGACGAGGAGATCAGACAGGTAGGACAGAAATTAAAAGAAAGATAAAAAATAGATTTTTATGGACTGATACTCAGCACAGCAAGACTTACAAATGCTAAAACATCTAACTGTTTATTGATTAGTAAAGGATCAGAAGATTAATCGTTGGAAATTGATTGATCATTTAAGCTTCTTAAATGTAATCTCTTAATAACTTAACGACTTAATTTAATGTGAAACATGACAACAGCAGCATTTCTTACTTCTTACTTATTTCCTCCATATACATATCTGTTGAACCTCTGCTGTAATTAGTTACTTATTAATTTGATTAAAATTAGATATATTGTAATAATATGTGGACAGTGCGGTGGTTGGAAAGCACAAAAGAAACCAGGAGACTCGCTTTGACAACAGGTTGCAGACAGTTACATTTCGTGCAGAGTAACAGCAGATAGAATAATAGAGTGGATATTCCTCCAGGGAAGTGAAACCGGCATCCTGATGGAAGCGACCTGAACTCATTGTGTGCTGGGAGTACATAGCTCTGACATGAGACATCACATTACAGTCTGCGGCAGAGTTTAATGGAAGACAAGATTACTTTACGCCTTTGTCACACGCAGGTCAGGAGAAGAAGTATGAGGTGAGGAAGAGGAGGGTCCTCAGGGGGAAGTCGGTGCCTCACTACGCAGCGGTTGAGCCCAAGGGAACGGGGCTGATGGTGGCCTCGGAGAAGCCGTTTGTCTTCACGCACGTGGACGGTCTTCCCGTGGAGCAGGCTGACCCAGAGCCCATGGAGGTGGAGAAAACAGGTGGGTCAGAGGTGCTGCTGAGAAACAATTGATGTCTCAGCTCTACCAGGTTATTTATTTAGGCTCTTTAGCCTTCATTAGATAGTGACGGCTTGAGAGAGACTGGAAGGGGGTGCACGTTCTACAAAGGTAGAACCATCATCATCTGCAACCAGCCGGTAAAGGGAAAGGGTGACATGGTTTGGCATTGATCATATTTAATTATTTATTAATTTACAGCCTGCAGTTGGTGAGAAAGCGAGCCAGCCTGTCAGTAAAACAAAGTGAAACACAAACATCATCTGGGCTGCATTTGTGGGAGGAGACTGTTTCCGGGTCGGATGTGTCACGCGCTTGCATCTGCTTGTTTTTAGTTGAGCGGCGTTCACTTCCTCCGCTCATTATCTTTAAGAGTCACAAACTAGTTGTGCTGTAGTCATAGAAACGGCTGAGTGGGCAGATGAATATCCTAATCAGAGCGGGGTCTCTGTCAGATCTGGTCATCTGTATCTCTACATTTCCATTTTCCTGTTGAGTTGAAGAATACTCTCCAGGCAATGATGCTGTAAATCTTTTATTACAGTTACATTAATGAGACCTGGTTGTAGCTTCATGTTTATCATACAGGTGAGAGTGGCATCGATCTTCTCATCGAACTCTCTGCAAAGCTGTTTCCAACTGTTCCCTTAATCACTAAATGTTTCAGGAGTAATTATGATTTCTTAGATTCTTGATTTGGCCTCATTTTGTATTTCATATGCAACAACACTTTTTTTTTTTTTTTTTAGACCACCAGGAATTTTCTTAAATTCAAAAAACATTCTGAACCGAACTGAAAACACTGAAACACTGGATGTTATTCATTTATACTCACTGTGTGTGTGTGTGTGTGTGTGTGTGTGTGTGTGTGTGTGTGTGTGTGTGTGTGTGTGTGTGTGTGTGTGTGTGAGATGCATAAGCAGAATAATGGCAGCTGCTTTTTAGCCAATCCTTTTATCAGCACTCTGCCTTTCTGAGAGGAGGAAGTGGATTAGATGTCAAAAGAGGTGCATCTTCAAACAGGCTCGTAAGCGCTGAGAGAGGAAACGCGAAGGGGGCAAGAGAGAGATGGAGGTGTGTTAATGGTGCGCTCAGGGAGAATAGGTGCAGATGCATGCGTGTACTGTAGTATATACTTAGATACTGCAGAGATGGAGGATCCAAATGAATAGGATGGAAAGGAAATATTTAGATCACCACAGGACACAGAAAACACCTTTATCACCCATTATCCATCTGCTGTGAATGCACGGTTGGCATTATGTCTGTCTGTGTAGCAGCCTGGCCAACACAGAAGTTCAAACAGAGAGAGGTATGGAGATGAAATGGAAGATCTGGCAGCTCACCTTCTCTCCTTCTCATTAGTTTCTTTGTTGATTCAGACTCGGACAACAAAAGGTGATAATGAACATGTCTCCGTTCCTCACATGCCTGCCAGATATGGAGCAGATCTGTTGGTTTGGAGCATTATAATTGGACCAATTTCAGTGCTCGGGCTTTGCCAGTAATCACAGAGTGTCGTATATGTGACCGTTCTGGCACAGTTTTCTCTATAGGAGTGTTGTTGTATATCAGAATCAGAATATTCCCTTCTGTCTCATCTCAATATTCTGCATGCTTCATTCCATTGTTGGTCAGTCTAGGTCAAAGCATCTCTGATTTTGTTAAGACAACCTAAAAATTGATAATTTGACCTCTTTGGGCCTGAAAACAGTGACTTAAAGGATATAATTTTAGAGGTTTAGTTAGTTTAGTCTTCAGTCAAACTGCTAATAAAATCCTAATCTGTAAAGTAAGTATGAAATAGAGCTGTCAGGTAAAAAGAACGAGATTGTCCTCTGAAAGGTCGATGAGGAGCGTCAAATAAAGTACCTCAGATACCTGTGTGAATATACTTTGTAGCATTCTACCACTGATCATAATATTAGTATTCGATGTGACCACTCACAGCTCAGATGAGTGAGATCAGGGAATCTTCGAATCGATACGACTTTATCTTTGAAATAATTATCAGTGAACAAAGAGTGCCTCTTGAAAAAATGAAATTGTTTCCAATCAGATTTGTGCTTGGACTGTTTATGATTAAGTCATTATATCGAGCATGTGTGGACTGTTAGAGAGAAGTTAAAGAAGGACACGAGTCCTGCTGTTCACTTCATTTCCCAGCAAAGCTTTTAACAAACATGGCCCGCTGACTTGCTCTTCATTCTGGGGTGTACATCTGTTCTCACCATCGCCAGCGATATTCAGGAGCCAGCTCTCTCCGTGACCGTTTCATTATAGCGTAGCACACACTATAGGTGCTGTCATCGACTGCGAGAGTGAAGAAATGATCTGGTCGCAGATCACAGCGTGCTAACAGTCGAGGTGTTGAGTCAGAGCTGGCTTCTTAACAATGTGGGCAGAGGTGAGAACAGATTCCGTGTTAAGAAGGGCCGGAAATGCTTCGGCCGTGTTTGTGAAAAAGGTTTAGAAAGGAAGGAGTAAAGTGCCAACGTCTAAAGTAATTCAGTGCTCACAGCTATAACCAGTTACACCGTACAACTAGAAAGCTCAAACCAGAGAGAGCAGAACATCTCCAACCCTCTATGATAAAACACATACAGTATATATTAGTAATAGACAATCATGGGATGTATGTGGTAAGAGCATCGCCTTAATTAACGTAGCAATATAAAAAATCATGAGTCAGCACCTGGCTCGGACCCAAAACAGCTACATGTTCCTTGGCTGATGGCCGGACATTGCACTAATCTAATTGAGCTCTGTTAACGGGGTTTTTAGGTGTCATTCTCACCAGCAGATAAACAGGATTAAATCCTCTGCACTTTAAATATTTACCGTTTTAAAGGCCTCTTTGCGTAATTAGGTTTTCACTATGAGGGTCCTAAAGAGCACAATGTTTAGGACACGTCTAAAACCGTTTGTCTGTATTTGTTTGTCTGTGCTGACTGTATGTAAGTCTGTGCATCAATCAGTTTAGAAATATTCTATCTGTGTAGCCAGACAGGATGTTGGGTAAATTTTAAGGACAAAATCTGAGTCGTAGACGTACAAAGACGAGAGGGAAAATGAGACAAACTGGAGGGAAATAACATAAACATAAACACACAGAGACACAGTTATTGTGTCTTTTCTTAGTGAGCGTACAGCTGAATAAACACAAACTGTCAGTACTGAGAAGCGGACCCTCGCTCGGGCTGTTATTCAGCAGGAGAGGAGAACTGCCGACCTCGACTGGTGGATGTAGTCGGAAGGAGGAAGGAGGAAGCAGACCGACATCAACAGCCCGAAGACTCGGGGTGCAGTCAGAAGAGATTTCGCCTGGTTTAAATTTACTCGCAGGGTGTGGCCAGGACAGGAAATGGCGTGTAAACATAAACCGCTCTGACAGTAAAATTTGCATAAATGAAGCAAGGCTGAAATTTGCTGACTGGACACAGCCTCACGGGGATGTTTGCTTATGTAGCTACACCAAAATCTGATGTCCAGATGAAGTAGATATGAGTTTTTTTAGTGTGAAATTCTCTTTTATTTGTCCTTGTTGCTTATTTAGCGATGAATATTTAATGTTAGAAGTCAATGATACAGATTTTATGACATATATTTATGCATATTCATACATTTTAACTTTTGGTGTTTAATTACAAAGTGCCAGTAGCAAAAACAAAAGTTTAGAGGTCTTACGGCACATCGCTGTCAAACTGTGCAGGAGAATTGGCGTAACAGCTTCACTGTGAGCTCGGTCCCTGTCGTCCCACCTTGCGGTATGATAATTCATTTACTTTAATAGTCTCCCATCTGCATTGTTACTGAATATTCAACAGTAATTCCCTTCGATTTGTGCGCCGTATTAGATGTTTTATGTATGACTCTGGAACAGCTGGTCCAGGACTGTCATTATCTTTAGCACCATGCATTTCTCTCTCCCGTCTGAATTCAGATCCCATTTACTTCTGGCAGCAGACAGCGGAGGACATCACAGTGTGTGTGCGCATGCCCGAGGGCGTCACCAAAGAGGAGGTGCAGTTCAGGCTGATGGCGGACAACATCAGACTTGGAGTTCAGGGTTTCCCTCCTTTACTGGAAGGCCAGCTGTTTGCATCTGTAGACCCTGAGGCCAGCGCCTGGATCATCAAAAATGACAAAAGGTTTGCATCCTGGAATGTTTCTGAAAATCACCGACCAGGAAACCTCATAGCACAGCAGTATATATGTAAATGTCTGTTCACAAAGAGCCACAAACCATCAACTCCAAGGAACAGCTTCTATCTCCAGGCTTGTTTGTTCTCCTGTATGTTCAATGTCTTTCCAAATCTCATACTAAACCATAGATCTCACAAACATGAGTCTCAGACGAGAGAATCACCCAACATCTGTATGAATGTATGGAATATTAACCACATGCACACATGCAACATATTTCCAGAGATTTAACAGAGCTGAGACGCATTATGAGCTTCAGTCTTGAGTTAGATTTCACTGACCTTCTTTTGAAATGATAGTTTTCTGCAGTGCCACCGAGATATGATGGCACGTTCCTGTGCTTTCAGTCCACTTATGTCAGGTATGGAGGTACTAGCTGTAGTAGACAATCTTTACGGCCATATGGTCAAGAGAAATTCATCTCTTCAGAAGTATGAGATGGTGCAAGGCATCGGACACTCGTATTCAACTGCCATTCAGGGGTTAATATTTTCATTATTTCTCTTTTCTTTTACGACACTGAATCACAAGGTGTGCGGCTGGGTTTTTTTTTTTTTGACACCGGGCCACAGAACCTCTGTAAATTGCCACTTTATTGCGTGGCGCCGGTTGCAGTGTCCTCGTAGGGTCTCTCAAGGCAAATTGGCTCCAAGTAATGAGCCAGACCAGAGTGATTCAACAAGCCTCATGCATTAAAGCAACACCAGTGAAATGAGTCAGTCCGCCCTGAAAAAGGGAGAAACACGTGTGGTCAGGCTGGAGGAGTGAAGCTTTTAGGCGAACATCAGACAACTCGGGAAGAGAAGGGAAGGCAGAGCCTCGCTCAGGCTGTTATCCAGCAGGGGAGGAGAACCAATGACCTTGACTAGGGATATAGTTGGTCAGTAAAGCCGTAAACAGACCGACAGCAACAGTCAGACTACTTGTATCGAAATTAGACAAGACTAGCCTGGTGAAATTCACTTACATGAACAGACAAGGACAGGAGACGGAGAGCTATACCTCCAATGTAACGTGATCCAATCCAACTTTATGTTTATCGTTAACATCGTAGTAATGTTGTATTAGAGTGAAAGATGTTTCTAATATTATGATTCTCTCATCTCATGAATAAATACTAGAAATACCTAAAATATATTCCAGTTAAACACCACTGCAAACTGCAGCCTTGGTAATATACATGTAGTTAAATGAATACCTGTCTTTCTGTGTCAGTCAAAACTGAACATTATTGAATATTAACTTTAGCACTCCCTGATATTTTGCTGCGATGCGGCACATTTCTGAGCACACAGTTTTTCTGCCTGGCTTTTTACCTGTTATTGTCCTTGCACTCACTATAGCTAAGCTGCGTCCCTCCTTCACATTCTCCATCTCCTGCTTGTATTATTTCTCCAAGAAGTTATGAAACAAGAATACAAACAATCATTATTTCCTGCAAGAGAGGTCAAACTAACCCGACTCTCGAGATAGATATTGTGGAGGCAGGTTGAACTCTACACTATGTGTTCAGGAATAGCATATACGTCTCACCCCTCTCTTCATGGAAAGGAATAAGGGGACAAAATGTGGTTAGACCTTTCCTTCAGGACAATGCTTGGACAGTTTGTCTGAGTGGAAATGACACACCAGATTCAGGTTGAGATTTTTCTGGCAGCTCTTTTTCTACTTTTGCAATGACAAACCGCACACAGTGATTCAGTTTTCAAAAACAATAAAACATAAAAAACAGAGAGGGTTTGAATATGTTTCATAAGCCTTCACAGGCTTTTGGATTTGCTAATGCAGTAGTCAATCTGAGTTGAGTCATATTCTCCACTTGAAGACCTTTCATCTCTGCCTCTATCAGCTCTCCGTCTCTGCTTCCTGTTTCTTTAATATCAGTCCTGCAAAGCTCCATTCAGTGTAAAAACATGTTGCATAAACTATCTGTTAGTTTTCAGGTAATCCTTGGGTTTAAGAGCTGTTTGTGTTTGTGCGTGAAGGAGAGAGAACATGCCGACGTCTTTGTCTCGTTGTTGTGTGCAGAAGAAAAATCTAAAAATAATGCTGGGATGAGGAACTGAGGTGGACAAGAGTGTTTATTTTGCTACTTTCATTTATATATATATTTTTTTAGTATTTCATAAGCTTATCCCTGCTTATCTATTAAAGATAAAGTCCACCGTCATTTGGATGTCGGTGTGTAATAATTCCATACTGTCACAGAATACTGCGTGCATCTAGATGCCCTTTTAAGCTGCGAATATCTAAAGAAATCACGCGTCCATTCCCCGTGTTGACTGTGTTTTTCCGTAGATACACAAAGGACATTATGTTAGCCAAACAAAGCACAAAATAGAATGTTTGATTTCTTTCCACGAAGAGTAAAAGATACATATTTTAGATTGAAATCTAGCCGAGGAAAGTGTTTGTGTATGCAGCATCTGGATGTCCTTTTACAATGTAAATACACAGGAAAAAAATCACTCCTGTTGTTACTGTCGAGCCCGTTTTTCCATACCAATGGCTTCTGCTCTTTATAGACAGACAGCTGAGCGTCATTCAGCTCTCCTCTGACCGGAACTGAATTAAGAAGCTCGCCTTTGTGTCTCTTTTTCTATCTTATCATTGTTGTCCAAATATAGATCTGTTTTGTAGACAGAAGGTCCACGTTCATAGACTGAAGCTACAACACGTGCAGAACATGTCACGTTGAAGCGGAAGCTTCACTTTTATTAGGGCTAAAAAATTAATATTATTGGTACCAAAAATCTTTTAATTTTGGTCAAATCACACATTATAGATTCATAGAATACATCATAAAAACAAGGAAAAACGTATTATAGAAAATATGTAGTTAAAAAAGTATGATTCCATTTTTTATCTGGTTATTAAAAATATTCACATTTGTTCAATTCTTATGCCAACAAATCTTTTTATGAGCAAAGCACCAACATACAGCAGCTCACTATGTTTCCTCCCTTATTGGAAAATACTGAATATACTGCCAAGCTCTGCTGATGTCCACAGGATAATGTGAGATCAAACCACTCTCTGCAAACTGCACATATGCAGACATAGAAAAAAAACATCCTTGAATCCATAAAGGCTGAACTTCATTGCCGTGAGTAGGTGAAACAGAGCTGATGAATAGCCTCACGTGTCTTTGTATCGAACACGTTGCAGCTGCAGCCGATGAAAAGCGTCATCTGAAATGTTTGTGGCGTCAGTAACGACGATTGTCTGTCGCATTTATTTGATTTTCAGAACTAATTTATTTATTAATTGTTGCTAAATCTAATATCCTGAGTCCAAGCTGACATTTATTTAGTCTGAACAACAGTTCAAAACCTCAAAATATTCATTTTAAAAGCAGCTAGTTTAACTATTAAGATTTAAACAAGAGGTGTGCATCATTCTGTAAAAACTCAAACTTATAAAATAATGCTCTGTAATATCGGCAGACAATGATACTGCAGATATTTTGATGTATCACTACTTCTGTTGCTTTATTCTGCTGCTCAACCTCAAACACTTCTCAACAACCGAGGAACATAATTAGTGTCAAGACCCGATCAGCCACAGTCCCGTCTGCCTGAATAACTCGCCACATTCTGCTCCGGCTTTTCTCATCAAAACTTCATTTTAGCCCACTTCACTGCTCCTGATTGGATGTTTACTAGTTCGTTGCATCATCCTCATTCTAAGTGCAGCCTTCGCTCTGTAATTCATAAAAATCAACTCTCAGCTTTTGGCTCCTTGAAGCAGCTTTACAGTTTCTGACCCGGAGTGTCTGCATACTTCACATTTATCATTTACATGTATATGACTCCCTGATCATCAGCAGGAACATGTGTTCATCTGTATGTATCTGTGCGTATGAACGTGTCCTCAGCCTGGAGGTCAGCCTGCAGAAGCGCAGCGAGGGGCCGATGTGGCCGGAGCTGGTGACCGGTGACAGGAGAGGGGAGTACGTGATGAGCGACGAGCAAGCTGCCCTCATCCACGAGAGACTGACATACCTCACCTCTGAAGACATGGTACACTCGCTGTTTGTTCCATTTATCCCTCGCATGCATGAAAATACCTCAAACTTTGCTGTGTATCCCAAAGTTCTATATTATAAAGTGCAGGGCCAGTGTAGCTGATGGCAGTGTGGTACAAGGCGTTCATACTCTTGGGAGTCTAAAGATATCCACAGATGAAATGGTAAAGTGCCGACGACAACATGAGATACTTTATGTGCAACGCTGACATTTTATCTGGAGCTTTGTGCTGGAAAAACAAACAAATATTAGCTCATTAATCTTTGTGCTCGTTAGATTTAAAACAAAACACATTTATCAGGGCAGGTAGTGATAGACATTTTTATTCTGCAGGAAGAGTAAGACAAAGAAAAGATCGGACATTTAGTATGAAGAAGATAAAGAATGTTTTCAATACTGTTTGAAGGTTTCAAACATGCTTTATTTTCACAGGTTTCCGGGAAAGAACTGTGTGTTTTTGTACAAATTCTAGCAAAAAAAAAAGAAGATATTTCCTTCAAAGAACTGTTCTTTTTACTTTTAAACCCAAATGATTATTTATTTACTACTCATTTATAATTGTAAACTATATTCTTAGGTAATATTGAATTGTTTGCGTCTTCAGCTGACCTGCTTTGTGCCGACTGAAACACTGTCTAGGTTCAGCCGGCAGTGGCTCAGGTGACTGAGCGTGTTATGTGCTGATCGAAAGGTCGTTGATCAATTCCCGGCTCCTTCAATCCACTCAAAGTGTCCTTAGGCAAGATACTGAACCCCAGATTGCTTCCAATGGCTACTTAACTTCTTCTTTATAAATACAAATCCATTCACCGTAACTTAACTGGAATGGCAGTGAGTATACTTTGCTCGTTTTCTTTATAATTAGTACAAACGTGGGTCTTTCCTTCTTGGAAGCTTCTTAAGAAATCATAGATGTTCTTTTCTCAGAGGACCCTTTTGGTAAATGTCTGTTTAAATCACGGCAGTGTTAAATCAATCAGCACAATGTGTTTGAACATGAAACTTTGATGAAGCAGGGCTTTGTTTTCTCATGACCTCCCATACATTGCTCAGCTTTTAGCATCCCTCGTCCCCTCCGAGGCCTCTCGTCTCTGTTCTTTCCCTCTTCAGCTGCTCTGAGGCCTCCTCTTCCTGACATCTTGTACACGTCATCACACTTCAGGTCTTCAGAGTCACTCTCATGACAGCTTTTTTAACCTCTTCCTCTCTCTCTCTCTCTCTCGGCTTAACCCTTCATTAGTATCACCTGAGACCACTCGAGGCCTTCATCTCATCTTTCACATGGTAATAAATGCAAAACAAGTGTAACCGTAGTCTCTGTCTTGTTTTTCCCCTTGTTTAAATCCAGAATGGAAACCCTGACAAGGACAAGCCTCCCTGTAACTCTCAGGAGCTGGAGGACTGTGATGGGTTCCCAGAAGACAGCTTCAGTCTCACACACTTTGACGGAGAATCGCTCAAGCCCACTCAGGTGGTGAGTAACACCTCTCTCCTTCACGAGTAAACACTTTGGTTCTCCAGTCCGTCGAGCCTGGACCCTCACGTTCAGTCATTTCTGTCACCACCCTTCCATCCTTCATTCCTCTCAAGTGCTCTGTTGGCTACCTGACGCTCCCTGCCTTTATAAGACCAGTGAGCACGCCAGTGCCGGCTTTGCCCTTTTAACAAGCCACTTGACCGCAGCGCTCCACTCCAGGCCCAGCTTAGATGAAGAATCATGCATAGTAAGAAGCTGAACCATTGTACCTGACATCTATTTTTACAAACATCCAGAATGTCACTTGGCAGGAGCGTCGAGTCCTTAAAAAGCTTGAACTGTGATTGAAAAGCCACAGGTTCCCTCCGACAGGTGACGTCCTTTTAACAGGAGGTGATGCATCATGTCTCGATTCCTGATGTTTGCTTTTGTACAGAGAAAGGACCTGTGTCCAAAGATATGCTCGCTTTCCATGCTCTCTATCAAAGCACTCGTTATCAGCTTGTTGAAATATATTTTTTCTCTGCTACGTTCTGTTTAAGCTGCAGTAAGCCTCGGCCTCTTCACAGGTCACAGCGGATTTATAAACTCTTGCTGGCATTTTCAATAGTGTTTATGATCAGCACATACTCCAGCAGACGATAATTATTGCCATAGTTTATGTTGTCAGCAAGAGTCTGTGAGTACTCTGTGAGCTCAGCGGTGCCTCGAGATAAATCCTCAACCAAAGCGGTGGACCCAATTATCGCCGTCCTTACAGTCACATAACATCTAAAGAAAGACGCAGGCTGTGTCCTTGTGTGGTTTTCAGAATAAAAGACACATCCTCGAGGTAGCACATAAGAGAGTTGTCTGTTTCATGATTAAACGAGGGGTATGCAGGCTAAAATGCTAAATAAATCTTCTTCTTCCGTGGTTCCACACATTCAGGAGAAGCTGTGGGAAGAAGAAGGTTTGCAGACATTTCATCTGCAATGCTGCACAATCTCAGCCGTGTTTTCTTTTCTGTCATTTCGCAACATCTCTGAAGAACTGGGAGGTTTTTGCTCATTGAGGAAGATGCAGCCTCAGTCAGGACAAGGTTATCTATCCTCAGAGTTACAGCTCTGTTTTTCTCCCATCTTCCTATTCAGAGAGCGATATGTACGCTTTCATAATATTAAGATAAAAAGTCAAACTAGAATACTCTGTGACGTGAGCGTTTCCAGAAGCGGCTGTAACAACATCACCTCCGTGTTTTGGAAATACAGAATAATAGGTGAATGTTTTTTAAAGCAGATGTAGAGCAGTTTACAAAAGCTCTATTCAGCAGAGCGTGTCCATCGGTGACGCTTCTCCTCTTTCATTTGCACAAAATAATTTTGTGTTTATGGTTTAAGAATTCGCCGTCACAAAAACTCTGGCAGCAGTCAAAAATAAACCCTTTCATTATGTAATGAAAGGCTAATAACGAGGCGCAGTGTTTCTGCTCAGTGTGAATACAAGCCCTTTAATGTTTCTCTCTCCATTCACTCTGTGAACAGTGCAGCCAGACAAGCTGCCGGCCTTAAGTAAGGTGGATTGTAGTCGTACCTGTACCATCAGCCCTTTGAAAGGACAGTTATATGTTTGTTCACATGTGCGTGAACATGTGAGTGTATACAGGTGTGTATGTGGATTTATCTCAAGCCTTACCTCTTCATTGTATCATTGTATCCACCTCAATGCTTCAGTCGCCCGCCGGCACACTACGACATATACTGACCGTTTTTATTTTTTTTTGCATAAAGCCTTTCAGCTTAAAACTGTGTCACCGTCTATTAATTTGGCTCCTTTGTCGCCGTGCTTTTTCTCCGGTTCAGATCACGGTTGAAAAGATGAAGAATGGTTGTTACGTGTGTTCCTCGGAGGGAAGCTGTGAGTCAGATCGTCTGACCATATCTGTAATACCGTTTTACAATGGAGTGTATCTGTACATCTGTTCACTGCCGGCCTTGGCTCTGAAGGGTTTAGGAAACATTGAAAACATCCTGTGATTACTGGGCTTTACACTTTTTTAAAAGTATTTGTAGCCGCTCTTGTGGCGTCAGTCTAAGGATGGAAAAGTCTGTCGGTCGGACTGAAATAACTCAGCTATGGGATGGCTGTGACATTTATGGTCCACAGAGATTTCCTGCTGACTCTTCCACTAGAACTACCTGAGGTTTACATTTTATCCATCCACTCTGTTACCCTCTTTGGTGGTGAAAGTTGCAGGAATTGATACAATGTTTGATCTATAAAAATGTATTTGTATGCAGTTTTTGTCACACATGGCGTGAAACTTTCTTATTTGTGGTGATGACACCGTCCACCAACCAGAGCAGGTGTGACTCCACAAACCAATCAACATCACAGCAGCGAAGCCAAGACAGCAAACCGTGACACCGACCCTAAAACAATCTGGTTTCTTCAACTTTGATCCACGAGAGTGACACTTAAACTTCAATACAACCATTAAAGTGTAACTAAATGTGACACAGCGAGGGAAATATTTTCATGACCGCATACCAGACTGAATGATATCAAAGGTCATCACACCTGATCGTGTCTCCGCAGCCAAACAAAGCAGTCGGATGGATCTGAAAGACAGAGTTCAGTGTCAGGAGTATAAATAAACTATTGTCATCTGTCTGTAACGGCGAGTGAGCAGCAGGAAGGAACATGACTGAAGCGATGATGATAATGATGATGACGGAGAGTTGGCATTTCAGCTGTCATTAGAGGCTTCTGGCCTCCGCGTACAGATGCATTTCCCTTTCGTAACGCCGACCTCTCGCTTCCTGTCCTCCAGCCAAGAGTCTCTTTGATAAAAAGAAGAAGAGTATTCACTAAAAGCTTTTTTCAGACCGAAGAACAGGCACATGTGATTTATTTGAAGTACTTGTCTGTACAGAGTCCAATTTTATTACAAAAGCAACCTATACAACAAAGCAGTTTGAATGTCCACTGGCCTTGGTAAAGAAATTATTAATAATACATCCTGTGATCTGTGTGACGTTTTCTCACAGTTCAATGTAGAATGAAGAAAGCAACTTTACAGCAATATTATCCAAGGCTGCAGACTCTTACTTATGTTGCATGATCGTATCGATTTGATGGAACTCATTAAACAAAGGACAACGTGTTACAGTCAGAACATTTCCAAAGATGTTAAGATACATGAATCGAGGAACTATACAGAAAGATATTGCAGGACTCGATGGCATTCTGCAGCCTAAATAAAATAAGAGCTTACGTTTCATGTTGCTTCTCTATTTTCAAAAGCATATCTCGGTTTCACAGGCAGCAGGAATTTAGATTCAGGATTCAAGAGGTTAATCCAGCTCTTTGTCCTGCTGCTGGCGGTTCTCCTCATTCAATAAAGGCTTTGTAAAGAAGCTGAAGTAGAATAGAAATTTCTGTTATGTTTATCTTGTTAGTTCGGCTCCCATTAACTCTTTTATGGAGGTTTTAATTTCTTCTGATTGTCCTGGTCTGTGTACACATTGAGCAGAAAGAGCCGGCCGGAGGCTGTGAAATAATGAGATAAATCCTCATGATTGCTTTTCGCCTTTTTTAGAGTGTGACCATTAACGAGCCACTGAATAACAGAGGGAATTGTTTGAGCAAGGCCGCCGTACAGTAGGTAGAGCTCCATCTTAGTCATATGGTTTATATATATATATATATATATATATATATAGATATATATATATAATAGATATATATATAATATATATAGTGTTTCCCATCAATTACTGAGACTAGTCCCGCCTCTAATTTTTCATGCCACATTTTTATAATGAACCGCGGTCGACAATCGCCGTCTCAGCAGATACAATTTCAAGAGAAGAAAGGAGTGTTCAGCTCGCAGTTTAACAGTGACACAACGAGCCAACAGCAGCAAAAATTCATCCACTAAAATCAAACTGGCAGATTTTATAAAGCGGCTAATTAAAAACTCGTTTTTCAGACTGAAGTTTTAAAACGGTGAGCAGTTTAAAGCAGTTTGAGTTAAAACAAGGTGATGAAATAAAAAAAATGACCGACTAGAAATAGAAATGTTCCCCTCTCACCAGTCACACTGTCATTCTATAAGAAAACACTCAAACTGTTCCCAGTAACCAAGCGTAGGCTGCTCTGGTTTGTCTCTAAGGCAGAGGGTGGAATATGTTGCACATGTCGCCTGCCAGTAAATAAACAGATCTCATTCAATAGACCTCATGATCGTTGATCAGTATCGGCCGATGCATCTTCCAGCGATCAATGATCGGCCCCAGAAATCCTAATATATTTTTATCTGTTATATTTGAGAAGGGAAATCTGGGTGACTTTTTCTAAGCATTCATATCTATACAGCCAATGTGTTTATGATTAAACTGAGCACAGAGTTCTCCACAGATCTCACAGTGACCCAGAGGATCCGACGTCTACTCACCACAATCCAAAACACTGAGTAATGTAATTCTTAATAAAGGTGGCAGAGAGTTGCTTTTCCTGCCGAATATAATTAGCTCCAGGTTCCCAAATATTATTATCAAGCAATATCCGAGTAAACAAGTAAATATATACGCCTGCTCTTGCTCAGCATATATGAATAAGAACATTATTATATCTCAGGTGTCTGTCATGTATAGATTATTCATAAGAGACTTCATTTTTCAGACTCGGAGTGAGTGTCTACTTTTTAAAGCCTCCGTGTGTCTAAACGATTGTGATGACGTGTTTGTGGAAAGATTGACACTGGTGGTAACAGTTGGTTAAGGTGTGTTGCTTCTCAGAATGACATATTAGTATTATTGGTCAAATTAAATTGCATATTCGTGCTGCTTAAAAATCACAAACTACGTCATCAGAAACCAACCAACATGTTTTTTTGTATCTTGGTGGAGTGACCCTGCAACCCTGTCTCCACATCAGGAGCTTGAAAAACTGTCAATGAAAATTTGCCCTTGAGGATGATGGGAAATGGGAAAAAAATAATATTCACTTTGGCAGCTGTGTGTCATGAAAGGCTGACTGTTACATCATTGTCAGATTATTTCTCAGTGCAGAGAAGAAGAACTGATCATTCAGGGAGCTCTGAAACCTGCACACATGCAGTCCATGGTCAAATCTTCTGATTTAAGTCTTGTTTGTTTGTATCGTTCACAAATCATGACCCAGGCAGTCAACCGCTGTCCTCGTCAATCAGCTCGCACACACTCAGGCTCGACTGAACCACGAGCTGTGTGCTCCAAGTCAAACACAAGTGTCAGGAAAATGAGTTTTGGAGTGGAGGAGTGATGGCTCGCTAACAGGCTTGTCATTGTGTGCAACCATCAACCATCAACCACCAACATACGTGCCGGTTTATGCTGAATTTTCAATGCCTGTCAAGTGTGTATTGAGATGGGGAGGACAGCGCTGCCTGACAGCCTCGGAGACACGTTGGCAGTTGGATTCGTAGGATGTATATTGACTCGGAGTGAACAGTCAGCCGCTGAGGAGCGATTATGTCACTGCAGTGGTCATTTTCTTCCCAAAACAAATGGAGTCAGACTCGAGCAGTTACCATCAAACCGCATGCATGCAATTACATCAAGAGCATCCATGACAGTGAAGTTAATGTGGGGCAAATACATTGATCTGTTATTGACTGTTCAGGGCCGTAATGGCCACGCTGAACTTCAAGAGGGAGCTCTGCCACAAACAGTACTCTGCATCTCATCTAATGATGCTGGTCACCATGTGGGAAGAAACATGCAACAGGTAGACTGTATTCATTTAGCAATGAACAGCAAGGAAAGAGTGAAGGGAGGAAAGAAGGAAAGAAGGAAGTAACAAAGACATTAAAGAAGTAAGTAAGGAAGTAAGGAAACGGGAAGTCAGGAAGGAACAAAAGAAGGAAGGACGCAGTAAATAAAGAGGGGGTAGTAAGTAGGTAAGGAAGGATGAAGGAAGCAAGGAATTAAGAAGGAAGTAAGAAAAGAAAACGCGGCAGAAACAAAAGAAATAAGTAAGGGAACAAATAATGTTGTAAGGAAGCGGTAAGAACTGAAGGAGGTAAGGATAAAGGAAAGTAAGGTAACCAGTAAGAAATTAAGGAGGACGTGAGGAAAGAATGAAGGTAGTAGGAACACAAGAAGGAAGGAAGGAAGGATTTAAAGAGGAAATAAGGAAGTCACAGGTTTCATCCTGAAGGTAGTTAAAGTGTCTGTCTCTTGTAATTAAAGCTTAAAACAGGATGACTCCACCTCTCCACCTCTCTCCAGGTGAACCTGGGCAGCCATCAGTACCTGTTCACAGTGGACGTGAACCCGTCCGACATGCCGTGCCTCTGCCTCAGACACGACGTGGACGCTCTGGTGTGGCAGCCTCGTCCCGACCAGCCCAGTAACATGTGGGAGCACATCGCCACGTTCAACGCCTTGGGTAAGAGCTCGAACTGCGAACACGGATACACATCTCTGCACAAACTGTTGTCACAAGAGGTCTCAATATCGAGTCTGACAGGTAAGAACGTGTCAGGTATTGACACAGTCCTGTCTCCGCTGCCTCCTGGCTAATCCAAAGATGGACAAAGACGTGGAGCTGAATGGAGCCCGGTTAATTATACATAACTTTAAACCATAGTGTAATTTAAATGGTCTTCACAGCCACAGAGGTTGCAGCTCGGTGTTTAAATACACCCGATAAAACAGACGTCTGAACCCTCTGCTCGGTGTTTAAAGCTCCACAGGGAGCCTTTACCATGTGACATTAGTCACCGTGTGGACGAGGTGTGCATGTATAAGCAGCTGTCTCAGCGGAAACCTACCTTCATTTCCATTTTTGATGAATCATGACAACTCGAGTCGAAACATTCATTCTTACAGCAATTAACTTTGCTTACACCCGCTGTCATGCTGCTGCTGATGGACGACAGAACACTTGAAGCGGCCGCAGTAAAACTAGTTAATGACGAGAGCCGGGTTAAGTGGCACCGCGTGTGAAATGCATCAAGATAGTCTGAAACAGGATTATTAACAGTCTGCATGAAAACACTGAAACAGTTCTTAGTATTAAAACGCAGTGTGGTGTTCCAGCTGTTAGTTTAGTCTGATGTTTTCAGACTGTTGCGTTCATTTAACTTTAAATCTCAAATCAAATTGGCCGTCGGCCAGCGCGCCCGTTTCTACAGTGTCTCCGCCTTCATCTCTCCTCAACGACGGCAAGATTTATTTCAATCTTTCCACTTTGACAGGTACGTCGTCTTCATTTGTCTTTTCTTAACACCGCAGAGTTTTCAATCTGCCTCAGTCTCTGTCTGGAATACATCATCCAGTCACAGAGTGCAGGTGGATCGCTGTGATGAAATGAGGATGAAAACATGTTTGAGCATCCAAATCAGGCTGGGATCAAAACTCAGTGAGTCTATTAAACCAGCATCTAAACATTCAAATGATGTAACGCTCTCATGTCTTTGGTATTGACTGTGCTTATTGATTGAGCCTCTGTAACATTATTTTGTAAAACTAATCTCGTTAGTCTTAATGACAGAGTTGAGCAGCATCGGGAGAGAAAAAGGTCCCGTCTTCCTTTATTGAGACGCCCCGGTGTCAGATAGGAAATCTCGGCTCGCAGGAAGTGGATAATCAGATTGTGAGAGAGAGAAAAGATAATGTGTGTTTTTACAGAGACCAAACAAAAGCTCACTTCACCGACATCAGGTCTTTTGTCTTCTGTCTCGTCGTCACGAGCGCTGTGTGGAATTTTCAAATCCCTTTTTGTCACCGAGAAGCTGAAGAATGAAATGAAAAGTTTGAACGTGATGTCTACATCTTCAAATGACTCGTTTTGTCCGTCCGATCAGAAATCCAAAGGTATTTAATTCACACTGATATAAAACGGAACAGATCCTGGAACTGGAACCAGCAAATGGAAACGAGCAACGCGTCAACTCACTGTGTTAACGCTAATTTGTAATCTGTAGATGCATTTCCAGTATAACTGAGCAAGAGAGGACAGCGACGTCAGAGCCTCTAAATATCAGACAGGGAAATCTCTGCAAGCGTGACCTGAACTCACTAACTGCACCTGTGTCATCTGTATTTAAACCCCCTGAAATCATTAAAGTGTGCTACTAAATTTAAACACGCCTGAACTTTTTAAGGAGTTTAGCCACATGTGGAGCTTTTAACTACTTCACATCTGAGAAATGATTCTGTTGGCTCGATATCGCTTCTGTCTTTTAAGTACTGCAGTTTAAAAACTGTCACAGAGAATCAAACACGTCGTCTCTGGAGTTTGTGAGATGCAGCAGGGGTTCGAGAAGTTGGCTCGTTCTGTCCTGCCCATGAGCAAGACTCTGATGTAACTGTAGTGAAACTACAGCTGTGTGTGATCCTCTGTCAGATCTTCCTGTTTTTCTTTTGATGCAGTGCTATATAAATAAATTTATTATTATTATTATTATTTCATAGGTTACGTCCAGGCGTCCAAGCGGGATAAAAAGTTTGCGACCTGCGCTCCGAACTTCTCCTACGCCTCCCTGTGCGAGTGCCTCCGCCGCTCCTTCATCTACCGACAGCCGTCGCCGGTGGAAACCGTCCTCTTCAACAGGAAGCAGGGCCGCCAGGTAGCGCAGGTTGCCAAGCAACAGGTGGCCAGCCTGGACTCGGATAAGCCAATTCTGGGCTTCAGGGCGACCAATGAGAGACTGTACATCCTGACCTCCAGTAACCTCTTTGTTCTAAAGGTCAATAATAATTAGATTTGGGACTCTTAGTTTTGGACGTTCACCCCCTCAGGCTGCGATCATTCCTCACTGAAGAAAAACTTCCTTATGTTTAAAATGATGCTTTTGCTGTTCAGTTCTCTCTCTCTGTTTCAGCTTCACCTGTCGTCTGTGTTGCAAACCGTCTGTAAGGTCAATGAGTAAAAATCTTATCGACAAATCATGGAAACAAACGTTGGCTAGAGCAGAATTTTTCCAGGATAGACCAAGAAAATAAATGTAAATGATGCTTTAATCCGACACGCTGTGTGTTTCATGAATATACATTTCATACATGTAGTTCCCTGTGTGTGCTCTGCATTATTAAAGATCTCTGTGAATTCCAATTCATAAATAGAATCGGCTTCCTTCCTCCTGATGAATGGACGTATCGAAGGCTGGGTGTAGTATTTTTTGTCAGATGGTCAGTGGGGAGGAGGGCGCGGAGGAAATCCCTCGCCAAGGCTCATTTCACAATCATCGCTGTGGAAGTATGAAGCGAACATTCATTTCCATAAATTTCCATAAACATGTTTCACACATCTCACTGGCTCCTGTTGCATTAGCCTCGATCTTGGACACATCAGATGGACTCGAAGCCGAAAATCTCAGGAGACCAAAAAATTCAATCACGACTGTGATCTTCTTTTTAAGTGGTGAATGTTGAAATGGAAATACAAGCTAAGAGTATATTTATAAATACTGTCCATGGCGGCTCATGCATTTGAAACCTGGACCAGATGATGGAAGAAAGTTCACCCTTTAAACTTTTTCACATTAAACAGATTTTTATTTTGAAGTCCTTCCAGTAAAACAACATTTCTGCTTTGATTGTTCAGCTGTGACATTTTCCATTTTTAAGAAGCCGACCAACTAAATATGAAAAGATTCAAGAGGGGCACTAATGGGCTTTTGTTTTTAAAGAAAAGGACGCCGCACTTCGTCTTTTTTCTTTGATTGTATCGTAAGGGGAAGGCGAGATGGACACGAGCGGGAGGGACGGGATCCAAAGAGGCTTAAACACAACGTCACCTCCGACTCTGGCGAGGAATAATTCATATCTGTGTCTTTTCATGTTCCATGTTCTGTGTTTGCTTGCAGATATTCTGAAATTACAGGAGCACAAACCAATTTTATTGATCAAGCTTCAAATTTCCAAACAACCGAGTGCAACGGTGCATTGATGTGAGTCCGAGTCAAAGGCACTTTGGGCTTAACAATCCAATTGGGCAATTTTGTGAAGACTATCTACTATTTAATTATCAGTGTGTGATTAAATTAGACTGCACTGCTTGTTTTTATTATCTGGACCAGGATCCCTAGATGACTTGAAGGCGGCCTGTCGGAGCCGTTAATCTCTCTGAGGACGGGCTCTGTCTTTACTCAGACAAACACGTTGTCAAGCCGTCCGTCCACGGGGGATTGGATAATGAAAGATGGTTACTGCTCACCGTCTGCATTTCCCCGAACCTTCACGAAGTTTACCTTTTAAAAAAGGTTGCTTTGTCAGAACTTTATGAAAAGAGCGTTTTCACGATGGCAGCTGTGCTTTTTTAAAGAATCCAATCAGCCTCTGAATGAGTTTCATTGGCCGCGCGGTCAGGAAACCTGATCTGGCTTTAAATTAAAAATCTAATTTCTTGAGGCGACAGCGATCTGCAGCTGGCTCCTATTTCATATCACAGCAGTGTTTGTATTTGTGTAGCTGCACACTCGGTTATTCAATACAACATTATTAATGCACGAATCATAACCAAATGATAAGTAATTGAGACATATTACATTTCAGTTTAATTGACAAGCAGCTTTAATAGACTGATTTCAATTCTTAATTATGGTGTAAGGTAGAGATGAACTGACAGCGGCCGAGGTAACGCAGGAAGCATCATCTGCCTGCATCATGTTTTCAGAGTGACTGCAGTCTGAGCTGTGATGAGTTCATTTCTTTACATTTAAGATCTGCATGCACTGCATCACGACACTGCTCTCGCATCTCGATCTGCGGTTCGATCCCCTCCAGTCTGCGTGTCGAAGCGTCCTTGGGACAAATTGCTCCCGAAGGCTGCACCATCGGTGTGTGGATGTGTATGAATGGTTAGCTCCTCAAACTGATGAGCAATGGCCACCAATGCCTTCAGTGTATGGATGTGTGTAAATGGGTGAATGAGATACGTGATGTAAAAGCGCTTTGAGTGGTCGGAAAGTAGGAACACTGTATAAGTAGAGTCCTTTCACCATTTAACACGTAGCAACGTTCAGCAAGAAGACAGAAGTGCAAAACTGCATCTGCACAAGAATAAACTGTACAAAGAATAAAACACACCAGCTCATCAGAAATAATAAAATAAAAACACTGTGCTGTGAGCGATGTGAAGGTTTCAAGGCCTGATTCTGAAAACCAGTATGTAGTGTGTCTGTACTGAATACTGCTTATGTAATACTGCATATTTCACAGTGGAATATAGTTTGGAAGTTTTGTTTTTGAGTTTCTTGTGAATGTTCAGTTGTTTTTTTTTCATGGTCAGTTTCATTCATCCAGTTTATTCCACGCAGCAGAGTGAAAAATGTAGATCACTGCAGAAATCAGAGATATTTATGTCGTCAGCAGAACAATACATATGACGACGATTAAGAACTGCTCATATGCTGATGTGAGATCCTGACTGCGGTAACGTTGGAGGAAGCGTTGTTGTTTTCATCTTTCAGAAAGAGAGAAGTCAAATTCAGCGAGGCGATGAATGCAGCAGAGAGGAGGCAGCTGTGGGTTCATGGTCAACAGCTAAGGCACAAAACTCAATCAAGACAGGAATGCTGGATGTTAAAGTCACGTGGACACAAAGCTGAATAACCTGAGATAACAAAGAGGATCTGGGTTAGGATGTGTGCGACATACTCGAGGTGGAGTAAATACGTTAATAATCATAATAACATTAATTTAACCCACTTTGTTGCTCTGGTTGTTTTACTCTAATTACAATAAGCATTCATTGCTTTAGTTTAAATGTGTCTTTATCAGAATATAAGAGTGTTATTGTGTCATCCTGTCTATAAGAAGTGTTTGTGATTAGAGCTGGGCTCCTCGTGGCGAGGCTGCTTTTCTCTGCTGGTGTAATTGGCACCTTTTTAAATGATTAACTGATTAAAGTGAACAAACCCACGTATTTGTGCAGCAGGAGAATCGTAAAGTAAAATTGTTACTGAGCTGATTGCACATTCTTTGGTAATGAATAGAGCTCCTCCCCGATGGGGTCGCTCGATGGAGGGATGGTAATTAGATGTTAAGATGTCGGTCGTCTCTCCGCGGGCAGCGGGCGTTACGTCAGCGAAGGAAAGCGGCAGAAACTTAAAGATTCATCTATTTTTATCAGTAAAACAAACTAACTCTCATTGACAGATTCATGCTGCCAATGTTCCCATGCTTTTAAAATACATATCGTCAGTGTACAAATGTACAATGGCCACGGCATTGCCTGCACCCAAAGAATGAAACTCTGAACGAGCTCCACAGGATCTTACGCCTTACTTATACACCCATGGATATTCTGCGGATGGTGGTGATTGGTCAGTAGTTGCTTTCACACGTGTTCGTCTGTCATCCCGAACACAACCTGCTGCAGCTGCTGTTTCTATATCGATAACTATAGAGGTCCCAGATTTGCCTGGGATTATTTTCATCCCCAGATTAATGCACATTTGAAGCCATGCTGAGTATTTAAGGCAACAGAGCCGTGCACGTGTGATGGACTCAAAAAAAACTCCAGCGCCCATGTTTGTCGAAATAAAGGACGATTAATTATATGTATATGCAGTGTATATATATAATAGCAAAGCTGATCAGGCGTCAGTAGCTGCTAGTAGGATGAATTGGTTGGTCTTGATGTTTCGTTGGGCTTCGTTGACAAGTTGCCGGCCTTCTCCTTGAAATATACGACCGTGTAAATCTTTGGCCGAGGTCTTTCCAGCTCTTTGTTTCCTGACTGTAGCTGTTTATGAAAAACTCTAATTTTCCATCACGATCGTTGGAGACAAAAAAAAGCGACTTCTCTCGACTCGCCACGTTTTCGTCCATGTGTAATTATTCATAAAGGCTGAGGCTGCTCTCTCGTTGCTGCAGAGCTGTAATTACATCACCCCTTGTCTCTGTCCGCGGTGTCATAACGAACATTACAGTCCCATTATTGCAGAACAGCCTCTTTTTATTGTGCTGAAACACACTTGTTGCAGAGTTAATGATTCAGAAAATTTCTTATGTCTACCTGAACTCGTCCTCCCTCATTTTCTCTTTTCTCGTACCGTATTTCTCTCGTGTTATCTCACTTCATCAGTTCCTCTTTTTGCACCTTGTCTGTTTTGACACTTGATTAAATTCCGACTATTTAATGTTACAGCGACGATGCACCGTTATTTAACTTCCAGAGGGACACTAATGTGATTCATCTAGTTTGAGTCCTGCATCTCACAGACTGTCTGCTAATGACAGCCTGTCATACAGGAACGTAGTTTTAGGTGGTAATGTATTTTTTTTACTTTGTCCTTGTTGCTAATGGATAATTGCTGTGGTGTTTCTGCTCTGCAATTGTGAGAAATCATCTGTCAGTCAAACAGTGATGGTTTGTTGATGAAGCTGGGTTTTTAAGTAGTGCTGGTTATTGTGGTAAAAGAAACATTGTGTAGAAATTGCTGCTTTTCTGATTTAGAAAACTAGCGAGTTGACAACTTTGCCAACAGCCAATCATCAAGCAAGGTCAACAACACAAGAAGCCTTTGTCTTTCAAAGCGCTCGACAACATTAAAAGTCCCAGATTCACTTGGTTGGCTTCCTGTCCTCCGTCCACATCTGTCTCCGCTTGCCCAGCTCCGGTTCTGGCATGACACTGACTCTGCTCCTCGCCAAGCCTTGGGGCTGAAGATGTCTTCCTGGTGATCCAGAATACTTTTGGCACATACACCAACAATCAGTCTGGTTTTAATATTAGCCTGATAACTAGTTATGTTCTTGCACATAGTGCACCCATAACTGTGCTAAAATGTTTGGCACCAAATTTAGTCACAAGATATTTCCAAAATAAAAGTTATATAATAGTGGGGGGTCTCCAAGGAAGAAGGATTGGGAACTACAAGAATATGCAATGTGTTTTTGTCTCATTTAAAGTGTTAACAGTCGCAGACATGAAATATGCTGCAGGAGATAAACAGTGTCCCCAGTGATGGCTTAGCTTTTGTGGTGAATGATTCATTTTTCTTTTTTACACGTTTGTGCGTCACATACATTACCGCCTGTCTTTTTCTTCCAACCCCGCTCAGGATGCAGATCAATAGCACAGCCTCACAGAGATGTCAGATCATTACAGGTGGCGTTACAAGTGCTCAGAAAACACGCTGGCATTGATCGATACTGCAGACGCACAATAGCGGAGCTGTGAGGGCTTTTAGTTAGAGCCGAGTCCCAGAAAACATTTTTCCTGCAGGTCAATCCAAACATCTGTCCATCTGTCTGCGTGTCGGTTCAACTGCTTGTTTGTGTCCTGTGAGGGCTGCAAAGGGTCAATTCATCCTCATAACAAGACATTTTTCAGCCTCTTGATGTCAGTTTTCTTGTGAAGAAACAGCTCATATGATACTTGAGAGCATTCTGTAGATTAGACAGTGGCCTTCTCAGACTGAAACATCACAGGAACCTGAAGGATTATCATTCTGTACAGGTCTATCTGGTTCTCAGAGGAAGGATCCTAATTACGCTGTAGAATTGGGCACCGGTAACAATATGATCTGATCTCTCTTTTGTGTGTGTGAACAGAGACGTGACCACATGAGACTTTATTAGTTGTTGTAGCCTGCGGTTAGCTCGCAGCAAACCTCAAACACACTTAAAATTCTGAGCTAAACGGTTCAAAGTGTGAATGTTTTTCACTGCAGGTGATTCCAACACTTAAAAAACGTTTTGCTTGGATGGAATAGAGGAAAGCATCTGGCTTCCCTTCACGTGCATCCCGGTGGGTGTGATGTGTCAGGATGACTTGTCACGTAGAGCTGATGATGATTATGACAGCAGCTTCTCCTCCAGTTCTGATTATATTCCTGCAAAAGAATTTGGGTTAGGTCAATTTTTTAATGTGAATTTTGCTAAATATATTAATATAAATGATGTTGTTGAGGTCTGAAGTCTTTCCCACCATTAACTGATATTCATGTTACCCAGAGGATACACTTTAATGACTCTGACTTTTCACTCAGCGGCGTCACCAGATTAAAGTTTTAGTTTGTCGTTGATACTTTGGTTGACCATGCAAACCTCAGCTTGGTGTTTTTGTATGTACAGCATTGTACTATGTTTATAGGTTGTATGTTAACATGCTGAGATAAGATGGTAAGCCTCACAGAGCCATTAGCTGTAGACTTTGAGTTCATTTCGATCCTTTGAGCGTCACTAAATTCTGTCCATCTCTGCTGTGTTGAGGTGTATCTGAAGTAACGTCTAAAAGTCTCAGGACATAAGCCTGAAATGAAGTGAGCTGACCCTTTGAATGAGAGTAAATGAAAGTTATTGTTTATTGTTGGAGCATCCGGACAGAAACCTAAGACTGAGGATGTTTGACAGGCCGACGTCAGGACCTGGCTGAAGCTTCACGTCTCCCTGAGGACTGTCTGTCTTATTTAAGTGTTTTATAGCCATTCTCATCTGGAGCTGACAGCACAGCAGCGTCTGCGTACAGGGGGAGGTGGAGCAGGGACGGAGGCTGAGGGTCTCTTATCGAAACATTTTTTACACTCCACAGAAATTGTATGGACCCTTTTTGAAATTCCACTCACGCAGCTTAGTCCTGGCGACGGCGGTAAACGAGCAGTTAACTGAAACGGCTCTCAGGCGGAGTGATACTGCGTGACGCTCGGTAACAGAATTAACATTTATTGGCAGAAATTCAGTGTTTACGCCTTCACATGCGCTCTTAAGGTAAATCAAACGAGGGACGGGCGACTGTGTCAGATGTAAAGTGATGGATGGGATGAGAGCCACATTTCCATACTAAACATCAGCTGATTTCCATCCTGTCAGAGGAGCTGCCTGTCAACAAAACACTACATGAACCAGATTTATTGTCTCTATGGAATATATAAATAAATCTACCAAAATCATATGCTGTGTTTACAATGAAGGGTATTATGGTAAGGATGTAGATGGATAGAAAAGTGTATTATTCCTTTAAGCAAACATGACTGATGTTCTTTATGGAAGCGCTTGTTAGAAAACAGTCGCCTAGTTACAGACATGGAACGACATTAGCATTTTTATAGCCACCTCACAAATTCACGTCCAATGTCCACGCTCCTTTTAGCTCTGCTTTGGTCTCCACCAACTCCTGAGGGACGTTTCTGGATGCTGATAAACGACTTTGTCTTTGCAGCGTAGAGTCTGAACTATGTACTAATATCTTTTATCATGTGGGTTCTACATGCAGAGCTGTCTGAAGGGTCAAAGGTCTCGATGTTGGTTTCAGCCTTGGCCCTCACCTGCAGAGATTTTCTCTCTGAATGATTTCACGGTTTGTTGACGGTGAAATCGATAAAATTTTTTGCAAATGTCAAACCCTTTGACCCGTTTTTCACCATCGTCCCAAGACTTTTCATTTCAGGACGTTTGGATTTGTCATTTTCCATCTTCTCCCTCCCGTCCTTTGACTACAGTCCAGCTCTGCTAAGTGTGGGTGGTTAGTCGTTATGAACAGGAAGAACAGCTAACAGAAATGAAACAGTTGAAATGAGCAAAAAAAAGATTCACCTTGAAAAAGTGCATTGACATAACTCCAGGAACAACTTTATTTGGAACAGAAAGATAAAATGTAGCCATCAAACACACTCACAGGTTCACGTTATTCTAGAAAGCAAGACGGCGGCGGCTGTTTCCAAAGTGTACGTCACAAAATAACCAAGTGTGGCATAAAAATATAAAGATAACTTCTCTTTTCCACTTCACAAACAGAAGAGTTACAATAAATAATCACTTTAAATACACAGAGAACAGACACGAGCGCATGAATCTACTGATACTCAAGGCCGATACAGCACTGCTATATTCATTAAACACAAACTAGCTGTGACATTTCTCACATACAGATATGAATGAAACTCTGAGAGGGAGAGCTTCATCCTCCTCCTCCTCCTCCTCTGCTGCTGCCCAGTTATATCACCCTGTGTGGTCGACTGTGTTCAGAAATTCACAACCAGTCACTGATCCGGCAGAAAACGCCACAAAACGTCAGAATATCTCGACATCACGCGTCCGTCTGGCCACATTCGCCGACGGCGTTCACGGTTAAGAAGCAAGACGAGAGCCAGGCGATGGTTTGATGAACCCACAGATCACATGACACGAAGCACGGACCAAAACATCCACTTCACTGCGAACGGATGGATGGAACTTCTATACCAACATATTCTACATATTCATATTCTCTAAATCTCTGTAGCACTATATACACTTCACACTGTAAAACACTGAGCGCTGCTGCTGCTGTGAGGGAGGTACCGTCGTCTAATAAGGCATATTTGATAAAGTTTATTAACAGACTATTAGAGAGCTGGCTGATGAAGGTTTGACATTCTTTGTTAATGAGTGGAATAATACACTCATTGATTAATGCAACTCAACTCAGTACGCTGTGACATCACAGGTGGGTGTGGTTACAGGCTCAGAGAGCAGTGAATTTAACCAATCGGTGGCGACTCGCGGCGGTTGCTGTGATACAGTTACCCTGATGTTTGTCTTCAGTTTAAGAGATATCACATCCATATGTGGACTCACAGCAGCTGTTCTGGCATTAACACACCTGTTCAACGACTGATATCAATGTTAGTAACACAACATTATATTATACATGCATCATTTCCCAGGAATCCCTCTTGTGTTTGTTATCACTGATCTGTAAGCGCAGTGAAATGATTTCCTGCCTGTGCTTGTAGATAAAGTGAGTTAACTTATAATAAATGATGCCTTATTAGAAGCAGGGTGATGCTGTGGAAGCTACAACAACACATCATAAACTTCATTATGGCACATTTTCGAATTGAAGTTACAAAGTGTGTTATGTACTGTTATATCCTCACAACACTTCACATTTCATATCAATCGAGACCTTACACTGTAAAGGCTTAACTCCGGCCTCCGGAGCACACTCGGCTCAGTCTGCCTCAGGCTCCACATTGTGCTCGAGGTCGTATTCGCGTCCTTCACAATAAAAATAGGGCCTGTTTTGTCCGTGAAGGTTCAGGTGTCCTTTAATGGACCGCCGGGCCTGGATGGCATGCAATTATAAAAGCTGCACAGAGTGGGTGAAAAAAAAATCTCTTTTTCTCGTCTTATATCCCAAAGTCTGTTGAAGCTGTGTCTTATGTACAGTGCAGTCACTTCACTGATGAATGAAAGCAGAAAGACTCGAGCCGGACATGCTGCTGTCGTCTCTTTGGTTTCCTTTGGTATTAAAGCCCGGCTGTGTTGTTTGCCCACTCTCGTGTTGCAGGATTTCTGGGTATTGGAGTTCACACTGGGTCAGACAGTCACCTCGTCTGTGCCGTGCTGCCCTGTGCGGCTTTAAAGATCAGAACTGAGATTGTTCTGGACTGTGCTGGAGTTGTCAGAGTGTTTTTGTTCACATTCATGTTTTATTGACTCGTGCGCAGTTTATTACGTGGGTAGGTCTGAGATAAGATAAGAGCTGTGCAATGAAAGAGTGCTTATCTGTCCGTGTTTGTTTCCGTACATTGTCCAGTATCATTCTCGGTGAAGTGTTGTTTGGCTTTGTGCCTTAAAGACTGTCATTACGCATCAGTGGCCGTCTGTGTTTACATCTCTATCTACAGCCGGCTGGCTTGGAAAAAGGTCAGCAGGCACTCAGGAAACAATATCCCCACTTAACAGCCTCCATTAAATAACATGTTCAAACTCTTTAACCCTCTATTGACACTCAGCGTCTCACGCATCGCTGAAATTCACCTTCCCGTAAACACAAGGGTCCGGGAACATCATCTTCTGATCAGACAGCAGCTCGTCGGTGACGGTGAGCTCCTCCAGCTCTGTTGTGAAGTGATCGGTGCTCTCCACCATGGACGTGTCTTTGACCGCGCTGTACGTGAGGGCCACGCTGTAGGTGGCCGGCTTGTCTGAGCTTTTCCTCCCACAGCGGCAGATCTTGCGGAAAGCGGCGCGAAACTTCTGAGACATGGCGTTGTAGATGACCGGGTTGATTGCGCTGTTGAGGTAGATGCAGATCCGGCAGAAAAGCAGGAACCAGCTGTCCAGGTAGGGCTGGTCCAGGAAGGAGTTGACCACCACGAGAGTGCGGTACGGCATCCAGAGTGTGGCGAACAGGATCACCACCACGGCCAACATCTTGGTCACCTGCAGGGGGGAAACATGAGAGCTGATGATCTACAGTCCGAATCATCAGAGGTTAAAGGGTCACACATGCTACAAAGCACTAATGGTCAAACAAACCTGAACCACAGTGATGTAACATCACAGAACAATTTCGTTCAGATTTTAAATTAGGCTCTGAATCTTTATTTATACAGCCCGAAAATCTCGAATCCTAATTTCCCTTTGGGGGATTTTACAATCTGCACGACATTCAACACCTTCTGTTCTTGGAAGAAAAGCCCCAGAGGACGCAGCTCTCTCCCAGGATCTCAGAACAAACCAACAAACTCACACCGTCTACACGTTTGGACGACAGATAGAAAATTATAAAATGTATTTGTGACTAACGAGGATCCGGGAGGACATTCGTTTATTTTTAATCTGGGTGAATCGCCTTTTAAAACATATTTATGTTCTTTGTTTTCATCATTATCATCATTAATTGCTTCTTTTAATTCAGTTTTTTTCTGTAAAATTAGGAACTTAAAGAGGTTACTGCAGGATTCAGTGTTTATGTAATGAATATGTAGCAATGCAGCAGGTTTTCATCCACAGCCTTCAGTGCTGCGTTATTGTTCTTAATTAAACGTGTGACTGCCTTATGCAGAGACAATCTTGATTATTTTCCTCATTTTAGGGGCTTGTGGTTGATTTTTTTCAGCCTTACTCATCTTATTTGGTTCATGGAGTAGGCTGGAGGTTTGTATACCAGTTCACATACAGAATACTCCTGAACGTGAGTCCCTGTGCAGGATATTCTACTTAAATAATGCTAAATTTAAGTCTCTGCAGTTTGTGGACAAACATGTGGACATGGACACGCACCTGTCTGCGGGAGGTCGCGGTGGAGCTGGAGTGGCGGGAGTTTTTGCAGCTGGTTCTGTCGTTGACGTTGTGGTTGTTCTGTCCGTTCTTCCTCTTCTTGTCTTTGGGGTCGGAGGGCAGCGGGTTGAGGAAAAGGATCCTGCCGATGAGTCCGTACAGGACCGCAGAGAGCAGCAGGGGCAACACGAAGAAGACGCCGAAATCAAAGAAGTAAATGGGGAGATAAAACTTCCTGGGGACCCTGTAGCCGCAGGTGATGATGGTGATGTCGTTGTCGTACACCAGCTCCTGGATGTCTGACAGGTAGAACCACATCACGCAGTAAAGAGAAGTAAAAGCCCAAACGAACAGAATGATCTTCTTTGCTCTGGACAGGGTGCACAGGAACTGAGCTTTGATCGGGTGACAGATGGCGATGTATCTCTCAATGGTGAACGCTGTTATGGAGCAAGACGAGGCGTTGATCCCGAGGTACTGAAAGTAGGTGATGCACAGGCACCCGTAGTGACCAAACACCCAAGACCCAAAGATACTGTCCGTGATGGACGGTAACCCAGCGGCTGTGAGCACCATCAGGTCAGCCACAGCCAGACTCACCAGGTAGCAGTTGGTTGGAGTCCTCATGTGTTTGGTGGTGAGCACCACCAGGATGACCATAACGTTGCCAACGAGTCCCAAAGCGCAAATCAGGAAAAGCAGCGAACTGCTTATGACTTTGTACTGGATACTGTAGTCCGTCCAATTCCCCAAAGTGTTGTTGAGCTCTGGAACCGTCGTAAAGTTCTCCATCTTCTTGTTTTAGCTCAAATATCCGAGAGAAAACGGCTCAGTCGTTCTGTCGCTTCCTGACGCACCGAGCAGGTTTTACGCACGAACGAAGCGAGAGATGAATAAAGTCTGCATGTCCGGGGAAAGTCTGCATCGATCTTAATAAAAGTCAAAACCTGGACCGAGCCGCGTGTTACCCGTTAAACCGTCACACCGTGACAGAGAGCAGCTCGGACCGTGGTGTCACTCCGCGGCCGTGCCGTGCGTAAAAAGCGATGCGTCGCCGCGCTCTCGTCAGAACGAACTGTGTCTGTCGGACAGATGGAGGTCTGGTTTTGATCCGTGCTCTTGGCACCACTTCTCGTTACGCAGGCGAGAAGGGATTAGCCCGTCACAGAGCAGACCTCCCGCCCATCAAACACAAGAACATTTCTGACATTCACATGATTTTATTACGGTGCAGATCAGTGTTGGTGTTATAAAGATGATTTAAAGGCGCAGGCATGTTTGCGGGTGCAAATCTGAACCTTAAAGAAGAAGATCTGTGTTTTTACAGAGCAGCAGTGCCACTTTAATGAAGTGAGCTGCAGTATGGAGTGAACGGAAGTCTCTGAAGCAACATTTGAATGCCTCCAGGCGAAGCTACAGGCACTCTGTCATTTGGAAGCTGCCTCAGAGACGCTGGACTGACCTGTACACGACTCTTACCGGACTGCAGTGTCAAAAACAAGTGGCATTAATCCCAGAACTCAGAGTTCTTTCCAGGTTAGAGCTGGAAATAAACCAGGAAATCTGACTGACTTTGAGTAACGTGTCAGTATCATGGCTGTGATTTGTTATTTTTCCTTCCACTTGTAATTAAAATCATTACCTCAGCCTGAGTCAAAGTTCAGCCCCAGGAGAGCGAGACCAGACACCAAAGGAAAGTCTTGATATTTAATGAGTCTGTTAAATGTTCATAGTTTCCTCAACATTTGATTTAATTAATAATGAAATATTGAATCATTACTATCCAATCCAGCGTTATTGGCTTTAAAGTAGTCCGATTTAAACATACGTGGCCTAAAAACATACAAAGCATGAACAACATCTCATGACATGAAGACATGATGTCCACACTGTCTTCTCTGGCAGCTGCAGTTTAAGACAACAGACTGAAGAATGACGGAGATCACACGTCCAGCCTTAAATGTTACAACACCTCCTGTCCCCATCGGATCTGAGACACATCTGAACTGTGAAGAAGCTTTATTTCAGTCCCAACATGTGAGCCAGTGTTTCACATTTAAAGACACTGTGACTGATTAGACTTTCAGCCTCTGTATGTTACATTCAGTCACCTTATTTCATGTTGTGTTTCCCTGAATAGGACGCAGCCACAGTGTATTTCAGTACGTGACAAACAAAGCAGCGCTCTGTATGAAGCCAACATGAAAAGCACAAAAACACAGATCTGCAGGGACCTGTAGCTGCCATGCTGTCCAACAACATGGGAATCTGCAGTTGCTTGTTCTCTGCACAACAACACTGTGGAGGTGGGAAACTCTCCTCCACACCAACTGTGCCACATTCTCCAGGACCCGAGCTGAGAATGGCGATGATCACGCCAACACGCACTTTATTCACGAGCATTGTGCCTGCGAGCTCCGGAAAAGTTGCCAGCCGTCCATCCTGAGCAACAGGTGGACGAGGACGACGGGGAATTACATAATACATTTTCTCCCATGATTCCCAATTATCTCCCACCACTTAGTTTTATTGTATCCATTTTTGTTCATCTGCTTTTTTTGTCTTGGGTGAAAGTAGCAGACACAAATCTGCTGTAATTATTATTCTGCTTGTTTTTTTCTGAGCTGATCCTGACGAGTCGACTGTCTTTATGAAGAACGGTTTGTCACTTAGTGAAAAGCTTCTGTCATGTCCTCAGATCTGACTCTCTAATGAGTTCCACTGTTTGCGTGTTCAGCTGTAATTATCAGACTTATTATTGTCATTGTGTTACAGACCATGGCAGCTGAACCAGTGAAGGAGGAGACAAGTGAAAGAGTTTTACTGCCACCCAAAGGACACACCTGACCAGCACCGAAGAGAGGAAGAACCAGAGAAGACATCTCTGTGTGTCTCTGTATCTCATGAAGAACCAGAGAAGACACGTCTGCGTGTCTCTGTATCTCATGAAGAACCAGAGAAGACATGTCTGTGTGTCTCTGTATCTCATGTAGAACCAGAGAAGACATGTCTGTGTGTCTCTGTATCTCAGCGTCTTTTCACGTCACAGTGTGACACTTTGAAGGTGGAGACAGAGATGGAGGCTTTCCCTTATCGAACAGTAATCTGTACAGCGAGGGCTGGATTTATGGAACGGTTGTATCGAGGAGCTGAAAAACTCATTGCTTCTTATAAAAAGCTCAATGAGCTCTAGTTTCTGTGACGACCCTTCGTGGTGGTTTGGCCCCTCCTCGGTGACAGGTCTTCATAGCACAGTCACCTCCTGGTTCCTGGCCTAACACAGCACGGTTTGACGGGTTTGCAGTTGGTTGCAGTCTGCAGCCTCGCCACTAGATGCCACTAAATCCTACACAGGTGACCTTTAAGTAGACGTTGGAATAGCACACTATAAAAAATGTTTCTACAGTCCTGCATTGAAATCTTACAAAATAAAAGTGTGTCAGTGTTATCAGCAACATGTATTTAAAGTATTAAACGTCAAAGTAGCCTGCTCATTATGCAAAAACTGTTTATTTTATGGTGTCATGGTATGATTGACACTTCTACTATTCTAACTATTTACAGTATCTCCCTCTGAAATAGTGCAGTAGTAGTATAAAGCAGCTTGCAGCAGAGGGCGATATATCATGATTTTTAGTCACTATGAGTCCAGCTCTGAATACCCTGGATCCTACACTTCCCATAGTGCACCTCAGTGTCTCTCATTAGTTGTTTTTTTAAAAGGCAGGTTTTCTCTGTGACATCTTCTCTGACAAAGCTCATGCAGAGCAACAGAAGACAGAAGCTGTTCTCACAGTCGGACTCCTCGTGAGGAATAATCTTTCAAATCCTGTCAGTGCAGAAAAGTACAAGTGTGTAATTTTGTTTCTGTCAGATTTATATTTAGAAAGCCGGGACGAGAACAGAGGAGACAGATTAAGCTCTGCCTGGTTCCAACCTGAAGCCAGCAGGGGGAACATGTGTGACACAGATCATTACCTTAGACCATCAACAACATAAACATTCAGCACGAGCACCGCTTAAGTCTGACAAAAATACCATCAGATATCACAGCAGAGGAAAGATTATGATGTCCTCTGCAGGTACCTCATGAATATGGATGGACTCGATGATATTTTGCACCATGTATGCTGATAATATATCTGTATGTCTGTCTGTATCTCTTCCCAAAGAGCTTTAAAACCATAAAATGTGTCAATTCCTCTGAGTTATGCTGCTGTTTCACCCTGTGCACAGCAATTGAACACATAAGCTTTGCTCTTATATTGTAAAATAAATCAAAACAAAACTACTTTTGCTTTTGCAACTCTCCAGACATTTACTGTTCTGCATAATAACTCACAGAAAGCACAACAACAGTCATTTAAAATGTAAAATGAGCATTTTGATTTACTGAGATGATGACAGGTCAATTTAAAGGAAGTCAGGCCCATATGGCTGTCAACCTCACACACACACACACACACACACACACACACACTACAGATCCATGATTCAAGGTCGGTCGTAAACAAGCTGCCCGCTGCTCCGATTCTGACCTCTTTCAATTAAAGGGAAGCACACTGTGGGGTCCAGTCCATAACCTGCATTGACAGAAAGCATCACTCCTGTTGCTTGAAAGGCCGAGCTCTGTCTTTTCGCACCACGCACCACCTGTTTCTTGTTCCCATGCACACACACACACACACACACACACACTGCATAAACATTGTTTGTTCAGGGCAGCTTCCAGGTGTGACAGCGTGGCAGTTTGTGGGTGTGAAGGGGCATCACATTCATAATTCATCAAATGCAAACGAAGATTTGTTTTTCATTCAAAGGTAACATATTCTTTCAAAAGGCTTGTTTCCATTGTTATGTAACATTTCAGAACAGGGGGTTACTTTCTGTTCTTTCACAGTAAAAGCATGAAAAAGAATGTATCTAAAAATACAGAATACAATAGTGTGTGCTCAATGGACAAAGAAAAAAGATACAGCTGAAGGAATTTTAGTCTCAGCAGCAGCAGCATGTGCACAAATCTGAAGCTCTGACCTGCGAGAAGGAGCCAAATGTCTGCTAACGTGGTGTCTGTAAATATCTGATGCCTCTGTAACACTTCGCAGTATGAAATGTTATTCGTGAGCTCAGTTTTAAGACGGCAAAGACAAGATGTTCCTGAGGAGATCAGAGAGAAAAACACGGTGATTTGAACAATGTGTTCAACAGCAGCTTGAACCTCGCGGGGAGACAACAAGCCGCCAGGTGTGTGTCAGCTGTCGTGTGATGAATGTTAGAAAGTCACTTTCTTTCAAATCCTCCGATATATAAAAAAATAGAATCAGCTGACGTCTGCTCTCCTGTGTTTGTTGTATTCTTCTGGGATGCTGAAACTCAGTAAAGTCAGATTGAGGCTGCTCTACTTAACAAAACCAAAAACGAAATGATAAACGGAGCCTGTGGGCCGAAGCCCCCCAACCAAACATTAAATGGCCCCTGACGGAGGCCGGAGTTGTTCTCATCGCTCTGCTGTAACTTCACTGTGCCTCGAACATGAAATGAAACCTAATACACTTTCAGTTTAAATGAAACACGTACAGTGTGAATTCATTTCACAGCTTTTGTCAGTTGGACTTCAGGTTTGTGTCTCATGAACAGAAACAGGCAGCAGCACGGCGACATGAATGATGTCATCATGTTCAGATAACCAATCAGTGACGTCTCTGCAAAAGTCTTAATGCAACTCAAAATATAAATCTAAGTACATTTACTCGAGTACTACTCTGAAATACAAGTTTCAGGTACTTGTACTTGACTGTTTCCTTTTTTTTAGTAACTTTCTACAACTTCTGCTCCGAATGCAGCAAACCTGTGTCTGTAGAATTATTGTTAAAAACATCAACACTAAACATGTGACGACCATGAAAATTAAACTACCCAACAGTTTATAAAGTCGTAAAATGAGCTCAGCCTTGAATGTCTACAGCAGTGAAATGCAACATGCACATTCATGCAGCAGAGATATTAATATAAAATCAGATCAGATATAATAGGACAGTTTAATCCTATGTTTAATACACAGATGTCAAAAATTACATTTCAACATTTAATCTGGTAACTGGCAACTTAAAGTTTATTAAATCTTTCTATAACAGCTTATTGTGATGCATGTTTTCATACTCATCATAACTCAGTGTAAGCCGACACCAGCACTTTCATTTCACACTGTCCTCGTTCAGAAGCAGGATTTGTCTGGATTCTGCAAAGCTGCAAGCAAATAAAAAAAAATCTTTCAGAAATATGATGCAGCAACTATTCAGACAAAAAAAAAGAAAAAACAAAAACAGATTTTTGTTTCTCCCATGACAGATTCTGTACAAGCAGCTGCAGCTCAAAGTTCAGTTACGCTGAAATGTAATCAAGAACGTGTCCGATAATCCTTTGTTTGTGGACGGAGATGGAGATGTTTGTTCTGGATGGATCAGGGGCCTCCTGTGCACGGTCGCAGGGCCAAAGTCTGCGTGTTTGGTGATTTACCTGTCTGAACCTCGTCCAAAAGATCCTTTAAATCGTGCTGAGTGACGCCAGGGAGAGAAATCAGATTACTCAGCTCGGCTTAGCATTGCGGCTTGACTCAGCTCTTAGGTACCCTGCCTCTGGCTGGTGACCAGAGCACACACACACACACACACACACACACTATGTGTGTTTTTTATCCCTGCTCTGTCCAATCAAAGACGTCCTCCCTGCCCTCCTGAAAGGCCGTCTGACTCACCGGTGTCTTCCTGTCTGCCTGTTTTCCTCTGTCCTAGTCTAACCTTGGACCAGCGTTACTTCCCTCTGCTGCTGCTGGCTTCCCATCAGCTATTCTTAGCTTTACTTGTGCTTTGGCTTCACAGCAGATCCGTCAGTGTAAAATGCCACACTTCGCCGGATGGCTCAAATAAAACGGGGCCTGTTGGTTGGGAGCATCTCTGGAGGAAATAACAAATCATTTTAGATCATAAACAAGAGAGCAGCAGTGTTACTAGAAGGGTATCTCATGGGAGCAGTCTGTGCTGTGATGGAGCGCAGTGTTTGCAGGCCCCTCGTCTCAATGCGTCTCTCACTGGATAGTTTTCATTTCCCTGCAGCGCTGCACTTAAAGTCGTAGTTAGACTGATGAGTTTCCCCTTTTTTCTCTGTTTGCTGCCTCGGGTGGAGGATGTGGTTTGCTCAGGGAAATTGTTACAGACACTCACATCCCAGGAGAACACATCACTGCTAAAAACACTGTCACTGTCAGCTGCTGCTTTGCTCAAGGGCACTGACGGCGGCCTCTGCAGACGGGGAGCTTCATCTTCAGTTAGTTTTCTTTTAAATCTGATACCAACACTTCATAAATGTTACTGCACATGGTCAGAATGTATTCATTCGTGTTAATGCATAATATAAAATACAATAAGAATGTGTACTTACACCTCATGTATACTTTTGTTTCAGTTTTGGCTACACATTGGACTAATGAACCAACGTGTTGTCCTCCACCTCCAGCTGCAGTTTGGCATGTCGACCATGTTGTTACATGCTGTGGACCAATGACAGCGACCCCCTCAGGCCCCTCTGTGTGTGTGTGTGTGTGTGTGTGTGTGTGTGTGTGTGTATGCGTGACTCTTCCTGACATGGCACGGTCAATTACCGGCTGCTCTGGGCACAAAGTGGCATTAATGTTGCAGCATCATGTTCCCATTGTGGGTCATTATTTCAAGAATTAAGGTTTGCATTACTTCAAGTCTATAGCATTTCTAATAAATTATTATAATTCTGATAACGCTGATATGACTGCAGTGTTTCACAGACTGCAGCACATGGGAAGGACGAATGCAGGTAAACAATAAAAACACGGAAACTTGAAGTGTAGTAGTCAAGCGTTGCCTGGAGTCATGAACCAAACCTTGGTTAACGCCCACATCAGCACGACCATGAATCCTCCTCGATTGCCTGGAGAGAAGATGTAAGTGCATGGAGCTGTTGGTTGAACAGCGTCCACCACAAGCTGCAAATAATCTAAGATAATACTGTGAGATTCAGAGGTGGACAGTTTGCTTGAGGATCCAGATTTAGAAAACTGTCACAGTGATGTGTGTAGAAGAGTGTTGCAGGGATCCATTCACTCCCAGCCTGCATGTCTCTGCACACTGTACATCTATACACTGTGCTGTACATCTGTTGCTGTACATGAGAGTCCCTGCATCTTTCTCTGTGAGAAATGTTAATGTAACCCTGAAGCATCGCCTCTCTTCTCCGTCTGAAAAGGTCGTGACGGCTAAATGACTAAATGTACAGCGATACACCGGCGGCATGGTTGATCTTAGAAAAGAAGAATGAATTACCTCGAATCGTGGAGCACTGAAGCGCTTTATAATCATGACCTTTGGCTGCCTATAGCCTACATATGCTCCAGTGCTCTGCAGAGACAGAGACCGACCAGTGCGAGCAGCAGGATTTCTATCCGGAGCTCAGCAAGTGGAATATCTCCGTTCCTGCATAATGTTGCTTTCATGTCAGAAGATTATACCCCTCGATGTATATGTTGCCCTCCTGGTAAACTATTAAATGCATGGTGAGATGGTGAAGTGGATGTATTCATTTGTTCCTGAAAAGCTTCCAGTTTGGAGCTGCACAGGATTTAACATTCTTTTGATTGGATATCAAAGTGGAGTTTTCTTCTGGTGCTCCTTTTGAAAATGGGCCAGTAAGGAACACGATTTGCATTTCAAAGGAGAATTCTCTTTTTTCTGCACTTAAAAAAGTTTCTTTGTCACAGTGATAGTGTTTGTTTGAATGCCTATTATATCGCTAATGATGTTAAATGTTTGTCCTCCTACAGAGAAGGATGCTCTGGGCAGTTTCTGGGGACGCGCTAAAGGAATAGCTCAAAATGACTCTGATTCGTTTATTCAAGATTCTCTTCAGTGTGATCGGTCTTTGCAACCACATGTAAACCTTCAGTCATCAAGAATACGAGTCTGTGGTTGGGGCTGAATGCAGCTGCAGCCATGGTTGAACGTGGTGCTTGTTGCCTCAGCTGCACAGCTCCTGCTGACCTCTGGCCACCTTAAAAAAGCATCATGTCTGAAAAGACACTTTGTCTTCAGCGATCAATAAAGCGTAAACCTCATCGCTGCCATCTCCCCAAAACAGTCTCATTTCTGTAGCCCTGCACTGTTCTTGCTTTATTAGTGATTAATAAATTATTCAGATTAAATCAGATACACACCTTTGTTAAGAACGGCGTTTGGTTGCCAGGTTGTGAAAGATCTCCCTGTCTGGTGTTTTTCCTCCTCCAGCAGAACGCCTGCTTTGTTGTTTTAGCTCTAATTCATCATGCAGATCATTTTAATGGATCATTGACCTCTGACCTCAAGACCGAAATCCATTTATTGACGCTTGGAGCTGCAGACCAGATGATTTATTGCAAAAGCACTTAGACTAGACTTATTAGCAACGTTAGCAGAGCAGCTATATTTACAGCAAAACCAACTGATCAGTCCAATAATTTGGACCTACCTGAGAAATCTCAACAACTAACGGACAGAGTGCCAAGTACAGACATTCATGGTACCCAGAGGGTGAATCACAATGACTTTGGTGATTTTGCTCTAGCACCTTCATCGTGTCAAGTTAGAAATATCTCACCATCTATTCGATGGATAGACACTATTGACATTCATGGTTCCCAGAGGATGAACCATAATGACTTTGAGTGTATGAGGTTGACATTTGTTGTTTTGAGTGAAATGTCTTGACATCTATTGGATGGATTGTCGTGGGCGTTTGGTGCAGACATTCATGCTCCCCCTGGGATGAATTGTAATAACTCTGAAGATCCCCTGACTGCTCTTGTGTTGCCACCAGCAGCTTTGTTTGTTTGTTTGTTTGTTTTGGTTCGACATTCCCATCAGCCTCAGCTGTACCTTGTGTTTAGTGCTAATTAACAGATATCAGCATGCAAACATAAGAAGGTGAATGTGATAAACGTCGGCCAGAGATCTGCAGGTTAGCACCGTCACTGAGCAGATGACTTAAAACAAACAAAAAACTGAATTATCGGACAGATCGCCAAGATATCTAGGACAGATATTCATTGTACTCAGAGGATGAACCACAGTGACTTTGGTGATCCTACATTTTGCTCGAGCACCATCAATAGGTCATAGTTTGTACCTTCCCTTAGAAATATTGCATCATCTAATAGATTATCATTGACATTCATGGTTCCCAGAGGATGAATCATACTGACTTTGGTGCCTAACTTGCAGTCAGTGTCAACCCTGCACACTTTATATAATATATATACTTCTATACATGCATGTAATCAGCATATTGCACTAATTCACCAAATGAATCATCATCTCCATGCACGTAAACATTTCTTTGCACTATTTCTCTGTGATTTGTAAACAGACATTATATTTGGTGCTTTTTATAAACAGTATATTCATACATATATTTACTGTGTCTTGTGTACTTGTTGTTGCTTTGTTGTCTGTTCCAGTGAGAGCAACACAAAAAGTCCCTGTATGTGTGGACCTTCTTATTTATGGCTTAATGCAGATCTATAAAACATGCATTAGTTATTAATGAAGTTACTGCTCATAAAGCCTTTACAGAGAGTGTCTTATGAGAAGGTGTTACTGTCATTTGAAATATCTCCACTCTCTTGGCCACAGTGCAATCCGCCGCCTCCTGGTCTCATCTGATTAGTGTGCGTGTGCCGGGGAACACTTTGAGTTGGCTCGGTAATAAGCATTACGAGGCGGTCTGCCGGAGCTCAGTCCGTGGGAGGGGTCTGCCAAACCTTTCCCTCTAATTGACCAGGGAGCAGAAGCAGCCGGGGGATGCGAGCAGCCGCAGCCGGGCAGAGAGGTCCTCAGCAGGCGGAGTACTGACACATGAGGTGGGGTTAGATTAAGAAGCATGTCGCATTGTTACCGTGTGTGGGTTTTTTTTTTTGAGCTTGCAGAATCCAGAAAAGACAAAAGACAAAGAGTTAGTGTTGTAGCACCGCGGGGATTCATTTAAAGACTTGCTCGGCTGGACTTTGAAATGCTTGCGCTGCACCCAGGAGAGAGATGCGTGATTTTGTGCTTGTGCAAAGACTTCAGGCTCAGATGTAACGTGTGCATGACATAAAGTCAGCTGCGGGAGCTGAAACATTTGGTTTTTCTCCTTCTTCACTGGCAGAAACGGACGCATGGGCTTAACTAAACGGGGGAGCCAGCCTGAGGTCCAGATGGCTGATCTCGAACTGTTGTACTTTGATCAGCCCGATCCGAGAGACGCCTCTCTGGGTTTGAATCAGCAAAGTATCAACGAGACCGAGGCTCTTGATCCCGGCGGAGGAGAGCGTCCAGCACCATGGACAGAGACCCGGAGAGCCGCGTGGACCGAGGACGAAACGGAAACATCTTTCACCTGCAAACCAGCTGAGGAAGAAGAAGAAGAAGAAGAAGATGTCCAGCTGATAGAGACAAGTCCACAAAGCTGCAGACTGAGTCAGAGCTCCTCAAGTGAACTGTACGAGGAGGAGGAGGAGGAGGAGGAGGAGGTGTTGGAGGAGGAGGACATCCCGGAACTTTACTTGCTGTCCGATGAAGACCTCTCCACCGACGGCTCGGGGAAGTCTGTGGATTACGGCTTCATCATTGCCGTCACATGCCTGGTGACTGGCATCTCACTGGTCGCCATATCCTACACGGTCCCCAGGGACGTCCGGGTGGACCCGGACAGCGTGTCCGCCCGGGAGATGGAGCGTCTGGAGAGGGAGAAAGCCAAGGTGGGTGCCCATCTGGACCGCTGCGTCATAGCGGGACTGTGCCTGCTCACCCTCGGGGGCGTGCTGCTGTCCACCCTGCTCATGGTCTCCATGTGGAAGGGGGAGATGATGAGGAGGAAAGCCTTCGCATATTCCAAACACGCTGCAAAGTTGTACGGCTCCATCAGTTTGAGAGCAGGATCCAGCCCGACTCGGGAGTCCTGCTCGCATTTGTCAGCAGCTGATGAGGATTTAGAAGTGCTCAGCTGAATCTATGGACAGGACAAGACTCTGAAAAGTGCTGAGGAAATCCTGCCAGTGCTGCCCTGTACCCGGGGGTGTAGTCTGGGTTTAAAGCTTTTTTATTTCAGTGTCTGCTTGTTTTTAAAGGACAGCTTCACTTTTTTTCAAGTCTCAAAGCAGTTTTCATGTGTTGTGCCCTGAAAGAGTTTTTATTTATTTGCTGTAACTGCTCCTTCCTTCCATCCTCAGTCCTAATCCAAAACATGCATTTGTAAGTTCAGCTGAAGCTAATATGAGGATTTGCAGACCACAATCAGACCTCAGCTGAAGCTAATATGAGGATTTGCAGACCACAATCAGACCTGCATCGTGCCAGAAATACAATAAAAACACAGCCCAGGACAGTTTGAAGGCTTACCAGATCCCTAAACCTCCCACAGAGGCATAAAAAATCTCTGACACAGGATTTTATAACTGTGGAAAGTGCATGAGGACAGTGGAATTTTCTTTCCTCCTCCATCATGAGGCAACAGTGGAAATACAGTAACAAAGAAATCTACTGGGAGTCTGAGATTACTCAGCTCAGACACAGAGGACTCAGCTGCGTTTGTATTATTAAACTGTCTGATTTATTTATTAACATCATCACTGTAATTAAAGTCAAACTTCTAATAACTCATTTCTCTTTGAAAGTTTTGGTACTGTAAACTCACCATCGCTGCACATGCACTCAAACAAAGTGAATGATGACCGACAAATCTTCGAACATCACAATCTGCAATGCAGCACGCAAAGGACACACACAGCGGTCTGTCATTAGTGCACACAACCATCAGCCACCAACACATTGAGTTCAGAGTGAGGATGAGCTGAACAGTTTTCCTCTGTGGATGCTGCTTTGCCTCATGACGATCTCTGACCTGCCTGTTGTTGTTTACCCCCGCATCACTGCTTCTAATGATGCTGCTATTCCACTGACTTCAGTGTTTGCATGCAGTGCAGACCTGTGTGTTTAAGGCCTGTGTGTGTGTGTGTGTGTGTACAGCAGCTGCGAGGGGGGAAATCAAACCAGCATCCTCTCATCATCCTTTGCATCATTTGCTTTTCCACCCCGTCTCAAACAAGTCTAAGGAAAGCTGCACGGATCTGGTTTCCAAATACAACCGCCGCGCGTTGAACTCCAAAGAAATTCTGCTTAATGTAACTGTGACATGCTGAAGTGATGCTTGTATTTGCTCGGGTTTGTTGAAACGCGTACCACAGGAGGCGTAATTAGATTTTGTGGTTGAGCACCGACAACGGGGGAAGCTCAGTTTACCCCAAATACACTCGGGGGTTTTGACTGCAGATGTTCAAAAGCACACAGAGAGAGAGAGAATACACAGACCCCGGGGCAAAGCTCTCCTGGTAATTGATGTTACTTAATTGCTCGTGGGAAGCCTGTGAATCAGTGGGGAAAGAAAAACCTCAGAGCATTTTAACAACTGCCTTAATCAAGCCCGCTTCACCCGCTTATCAAAACCAGAACCACTCCAGCTGCAGTGTTAAAGTAAAATGTTACACAGCATTCGAGGGGAGGGAGGTAATGGATAGCCTGCTCTGACAGACAGGAGATGCTGTGAATGAACAATTGCATCCCTCTGCTTACGCTGTGCAGAAAGCTGGGCTGTGCTGGAAGTGCTTACAGCCGGCAGGATCACATTATCATCCACACGACCTTCACTCACTCTCACCTCGTTAATGTAATTAAACATGTGCAATCAGCTGACCTCGTGATGAAGTATTAGGTTGATTTCTCGAGCTGTCATGGAGTAACAGTTTACATCTTGAGGATTGTTTCCTGTCCACGCACACGGATGAGCGATTTCGTGAGAACTCTCACACTTTCCCATATTTACCTTTTCGACAGCTGTGAGCTCGTTGCATTAAGAACGTGGGATCGCACAGAGAGTGGCATGGCATAGTAAAAGCAAGAGAGAGAGTTTTCACATGAAAGTCAGCTAATCCACCTCCGGCCTTCTGAGGCTGCTGTCCGTGGGGATGTGTCAGTCTTTCCGGCTCGTGTTCAGTATAATAGATTTACCCCAGTTGATGTTAATTGAAGATTATTCAGTCTGGAGAGAAAATGATTTCAACACTTTTCATTTACTGCTGCGGTGTTAGATTCTTTTTGTCTCTAACCGAGCTGGAAGTGTCTCATTTTGTCTGTCTGTGTTCGAAATTAGAGCCAACTCGACGGCCTTTGAAATAAAAGAACGACTTTTTAACAACACGACGTCTTTAATCTCACTTTGTTGTGCTGAAATCAGTTGGTTATTTTTTTAAGCAGCCAGTATGCTTGTCAGTTATTCATGAATCCGTTACTAATGCTTTGATATGTTTGTGCTGAAACATCTAAGTTACTTTAGCATCATGAGCATCTGTGACAAACAACTTGGATTTAAAATAAAGTCCAAAAGTTATATTTAACTTAAAAATCCATGTGGGTATGTTTTATGTTCAGTTGTTTAATGGGACACATCTGCTAACATCATCTGATTTAGGTTGATGGGGCGTTAAAGCAGCATAGAAACGGGTGGAGTAAATCTGTTCAGCTGTACTCGAGTATTTGTTCTGATTACATTACTTATGTCAACAACAGCAGTCAGCCCAGCTCGGCGTCTGTCAGTCCCAGATTTACTCCTCTCGCTCCTTTTTCTCTTCCCAGCTTCCTCCGTCAACATCCTCTTCAGTCTTGTTACCTCTGCCTTCATGTCTGTATACATCGCTCGCTTGCCCAGCTCCGGTTCTGGAACGACACCAGCTCCACATTCCTGAAAACCTCCTCTTCTTCTTCCCGGGGGTCCGAAACAGCTGCGGTACAAACACAAACACTCCCCCTCAGCCCGGCTAACAAGCTGAGATAACATGAGCTAACAGCAGCTGCAGCTGATCACAGGTCAGTGCAGATCAGCAGGAGGTAACAGACGTGAAACAATAATATTATTAATATACATTTTAGTTTGAACACAGCATAGCATCATCAACAGCAGCGTTTCCCTGGTAACCAAAGCAAACAATCTAATAACTTCTTCCCTGTGTGGTTAAAAGCTGACGTCACCTTTTCTCATCTCGCCCCCAAAATCCAGCAGAAACAACAAATACACAACCAGCGTGCTCCTAAAGTGTGGCAGATAGAACATGTGAGGCGTGGCTGAGCAGGTTCAAGAAGCTGCTTCATCATCAGGGATGTAAAGGGGCTGGGACACTGCAGCAGCTTTAATGTCTGTGTTGTTTCTGCCCGGGGACTCTCCCAGACACAAAATCAAACCTGTAATAAAACACACACACACACACACACACACACACTCTGTAACACACACTTACACACACACACCTACATAAACTACCAAAGCGTGGAACAGAATCCCACGCACACGAACTCACCGTCAGTCGCTCGGGCTTGTGCACAAAATATGTGTTTCTTGCAAAAACACACCATGACAGACGGACACACACACACACACACACACACACACACACACACTCAGCTGGCACACACTCATATCCCTCTCTCCCCCTCCCTCTCTCTCTCTCTCTCTCATGAATGGAGTTAGTCAGAGTAATCATTCAGGGCAGCTGGCAGCAGGAAATGGAATTGGATTGCTGAAGGGGTCACCTGGGGTCAAGAGCTGGGGTGTGGTTCTGGACGCTCGGGGGAGCCGGGAAGAAGAAAGGCCTTTGTGGCGATGCTTCACATCAGCGTCTGGCAGCCACTTATCATCAGCTGTCATAAGCACTCATCACACTGAGTGGCAGACCGCGCCACACGTAAAACCTCTCCGGGTGTCACGCAATCTCGTGTTGGCTCGGCCATTTAGGAGTGAGATCATGTCTCCAGGTCTGAAATGCCTCTCTTGAACTATTGCCTTAAGTTAATGACTTATTCAATAATGATTCTCGTTACTCCGATTGTTGCATAGCAACGGCAGGCAGACTCTGTCACAGCTCGAAGGAAGAAGGGACTGAGCAGAGCCTCGGCTAAAGAGGGAAAAGAAAGGACGGGGAGGAGAAGTAGAGGAATAAGTTGGAGAGTAAAATCTCCATCCACATTATTTATCAGCTTTATTCATTCAGCTCGGAGGTTTCAAAGCCTAAATCCTGCACACACTGACATCGCCTCCTTTCAAACTGTCCTTCAGGAGGTTTTCAGAGCTGAAAGCCGTCGAGGTGGAGTACACCTGTAGGCTGCATCTTAACCTGACACTCTGAGCAGCAGCTATCTGAAGCTGAAGCTGATGAATCACGTTTGTTTGAACTTGTCACAGCCCTTAACTCAGCGCTGAGAGGAGACGTGAACTGATCCTACTCCAGACTCAGTTATTAACCGCCACTATCTCTCTTTGTTTGTGGTGACGAAGTGAACCACCTGCTGTAGGTTCAGCAGCGCCCACATACTCATGTCCCTGTTTGGTGTTTTTTTGTTTTTTTCTCCTTTCGCCGTCGTTGTCCTGGAAGAAACGCAGAAGGGACACCATAACCATAGAAACGGGGTCAGCCTGTTGCTACGGAGAAACGCCTGTGTGTGCCACAGAGTAAGGGAGTTAAAGATGCTCTTCTTCTTTAGATCTGCCGCTCTAACGGCAGCCGTGTGCCGGCAGCTGTGTGTGAGCTGACACACTCCTTCTGTTATACGCGCTTTGAAGGGGATTTCTGAACCACACGGCTCGTCTATAGCAGACATGTCACCGCCTATATTCTGTCAAACATCTGCAGAAATGTGGGAAAGGAGAGAAAATACTTCTGCAAACCTGCGCTCCATTTAGATCAAACATTAAGCCGGAGTGTGGAATGATGAAGAGACGACTTACAGTGTTTTGCTGTGGAAAAACATTGTTATGCGTACAGGCATACTAGACCTGGGTCAGGACTATGTTTGGTTTTGTCACTCTCCTCTCTGGATGTGTGGGATTGTTGGCATGTACAGAACAATGTCCTGATCCTGATCTTGAGCAAACAAACCAATAAAAATGTTTCAGACTCGTCTCTGTTGTTGTCTCCTTTTGTTTCAGTGTCCACGTCCAGTGTGTGTTCAAAATGTGTGACGATGAGAAGAACACAATCCACAGCCAATTCATCCAAACACATCTGCACCCATCTGTCAATCAAAGCGTCCACGCTCTTAATCCTGCATAACTTTAAGCCTTAATATAATGTGAACAGGTGAGTTGTATATAAATTCACCCTCAGTACAGTTGTCATGAACGGGGAAATTAGCTACAGAGACCAAAACTGTTTTTTGCACCAGGCTGTCAGAATTCTTTGTTGCAGATTTTAGCAGCATGCGTTTCTGCTGCAGCTTCTTCTGAACTGAAAGCATCCACTCCCGTACTGTAGGACAAAGCTTTCACAGGTTTCCATCCACACACTGACATTTTGTTGTTGTTGTTGAGTCTCACAGGTGATTTCCCAGCAGTCTCTCGTCTTCTGACATGCCTATGCTGCAGGATAAAGTCTGTGCAGGTTTCCATCTCCTGATTTCCCACAAGTCTATCTTCTTCTGACATGTGTGTGTAAAGCTCAAATATTCCCACAAATACGACGCAGTAATTGCACCTAAACTCGCCCAAAAAAACAGCCAAAACTTTATTTAATTTTCAAATAAAACTATAGCCAATCAGATTGCACCTCTAGTAATCGTCCATTTACAAGCTTCTTCTGCAGCTTTCAGCCACATCTCAGTTTTAGGGTTTTCCTCAGCAGACAGACTTTTGTGCTGAGTTGTTCTCATGTGACTTCCATAATAACGACTTAATGGCAACTGATCGATTCCCATGACAACAGAGTAAAACTCCATCCACTGAGGAAAAACTGTTATTTCCAAGGTCAGGAATGAACTTCAGTAAAAATGTGCTTTTATAAAGGTCATCCATTATAGAGAACGAGGTGACACATGCATTCAACAATATGTATTTATACGGTACACTATGCAGACTCATTTGCAGGGTGATGGCTTGTTCTATGTAAAGATGTAAAATGTCCATAGACCTTCAGATGTTCTGCAGACATGCTGTAAATGGATTCATGAATGTGGCAATAAAAAGTCTGAAGTGTTGAAAAGGCTGTTGAAAATAATGAAATGAATCAAGATGATATAATAACAGTCATGTTAATGTTTGAAACGAGTTCACAGGTTTCACAGTTTAACCTGCACCCATTTGGTTTTAAACACTGATCCATCAAATACAGATGCATCAGGAGCGTCTCGGAGAAAAACATGATGTAGCCTCTGTCTGTGATTCCACTGGATAGATATTTCAGCACTTTGGGGGTGAAGTGGAGGGAGGAGGGTGAATTAATCTCGCAGCAGGACAGTTTTGCTTACCTTGTCTCTGATTTATGCTGCAATTTATCCCACGTGCCACGCTTCTCATATCTGTACAGAATGCACCTGAGTAAGAACATAAAGGTGGCCATGGAATACTAATTTCTCCTAAGTTGCTGTTTAAGGCTGAATCTATATCTTCAGGCGGGTTTGACGTCACTTTGACTGACTCAGTGGAGATTTTCTGAGAAACAGGCGTGCACACAAAAGCCTTGGGCGGCTTTATTTCAAGTGAATCAATTGAGTGCAATCTCTCAGTATCAAACACTACAAGAGGCTTCTTTTTTCTGTAACATTGATTGTGTCTATTCTTTTTGTGCTGCTCTATCGGAATCAATATTTTTATATTTCTGGCTGCAGTGTCTGAGCTGTGGCTTTTCTTCACATCTGACACAACAGTGGTTACCTGCAGGTTTAAAGAGTGCACTGGCACTCTGCAGTACTGTACTACTACTCAATATCTGCATGACTCTCCTTCACAGACTGGTAGATGTTTGCTGGGCAGCGCATCACCACGGAGTTCAAGAAGCGTCATGTGACTCACGAGCTCGTCAGTGACTCGTCGTGACAGCGTATCCATCGCAGACTAAATAAAACACACGCATGTGTATTCTTTCTAATAATCTCAACAGTACTGTGTTGGTTTGCATGAAATACAAAGTACACCATGTAATGATGTGCACGTTTCAGATGGCACTGTCCTTGAATAAGAAATCCAGCTGAAATATTTCAGGTTGCAAATCCAGAAACAAAACAACAACAACAACAACAACCTTTGTTCTCGTGCACCCGAGCCCTTCCCGTTCTCCAGGGTGCATTGTGCCTCCTGTCATTCAAGCCAGATCAAACTGAGGTGAATCACATCTGCATCATGAACAAACACAAGGCAAGTGATGCAAAAAAAAAAAAAAGTCTGTGTGGGTACAAACTCTGCACTTTGTTTCTCCTCCTTTACACAGGAAAAATAATGAGGCTGCATTTCCAGGCAGGGAAGCTTCACAGAGCTCCTCCAGGCCTCCAGGTTCCTGCCTTTAACTCTCTTGTAATGCAGATTCACTCTGATGTGCATCCCCCAGCAGCATAATTACAATATATATATATTTTTATTTCAACCCAGTCAAGATTCATTTCTCCTCTGCATATATTAAGTATGATTTCTGTCACGTTTGTCTGGATAATTAGCTGTTTGCTAATTAGAGTTACTATTTTATCTCAGAGATGTCAACAAGGAGGATTTATTTCGTCTCGCCTCCTTCAGGTCATGTTCTGACAGAGGAATAAAAAGCCATACAGATTTATTTGAGGTATTTATCTTGTTGATTATGAGTTTTCTGTACATGGTGACATGTCATGGTTCCAATAAATCCATAAATGATACACACAAGGATATTGTAATGTTTCAGTGTTTGAACTCTAAAGATCCCAGAGGGGAGTGAATGATGTGTAAGCCATTACTATGTAACAGAGCAATGCACAGATTCACAATACTCCATTCAAACCTTCATTAAACGTTTGCACATCACAGCCGTCATACAACAACTTTACACAGAGAAAGAAGCTGAAGGCACACTGACATCTCACATTAAATCTGCAGTACTTTAATAATTAAATATTCATATAAATATAACTAAACTCTGCAGATCTAGACTCTTTGTTTAGTTTTTTACAGTCGGCTGTCATTTGATGACGATGTATCCTCTGGGGGCCAGGGCCAGTGTTGGTTGGCTTCCAGTGTAGCTAGCAGATATCCAAGAAAACAGAAAACTGGGCCCAGACCTCCTCTGCAGTCCAGTTAACAACTTGATATGTCAGCATGGCGACACATTTTATAGACAGACCGCATGTGAATGCAAAGAAAAGCTAAATAGTCAGATGTCAACATGTTCCACCTGGTTTACTCCCCACACAGATCATACTCAAACGTGATTGGTCAATACTAACCAGACTACAAATGGCATTTGTAGAGATTAACAACAAGTTGGTTCGTCTTCATCAGCCTCATTTTCACGGCCGGCTGCTTTGAGTGAAAGAAAAGTGTCTGCTCACATACGTTATGGGTTGTTCGGTACAAAGCGCTCTGCCCCTCAAGCTGCCGCTGTACATCTACCATGTTCACATCGCACAGAATATTCCAGTGGGACTGACAACGAGACAGCGAGAGGAATAAACATGAGCCATGTTCTTCTGTATTTATAAGCATGTTACTATTACCAAGCAAATCATTTTTATAGTTTCTGCGCCCATTTTATAGTGCGGTACATTGTGAAGCGCCCACGCTCTGTGGTCGCGGTACATTCACAGTCAAGGCCACAAGTTAATATGCATTTTTCTTCCACTTCAGCCGACACTGAATTACCCATATACATATAGACACCTTTTCTGTTAAACAAAGCCTGCCTTCTACATTTTTTGGAGTAAACAGCACACGTTTTTCACATGGCGGCGAGGTGAGGTTGGGTTGGTGAGTGTTTATGTTCTTGTTTTCGACATTGCTGATAAATGACTAAGAAAAAGACAAAGTGGCTGAGCTCCACGCACGGCGACAACTCAAGGCCTCACTTCATTTTTTTTCCGCCTAGCATACGTGTCTCGGTCGAGGGCAAATAAAAACATGCCAGCGGTGTCTTGACGTTAAATTACTTTTTCTGTACACGAGCTTCTTTGTGATGAGTACAGCCTCAACCCTCGCTGTGTAAAAGACGGTTCAACCTGCCACGCCCAGCTCTGTCTCATCCTGATACCTTCTTCTGAGGCCAAGACCTGTCCTGACCTTCTGGATCTCCTCGTGAGACCTCGTCTACTCACCCCGCTCCGCTGGTTTCAATAAACTGTTCAAATTGATTCTAGCCTTACATTTTGGGTTTGAAAATGAAACTAATAATAACTCCTCATGTCAAATTTCTTCTTTCAAGGTGATCCAGCTAAAATTTAGTGGATGTTTATTGTCAGTGTTTTCAACCCTGAATCGACCACTCATCTTTACTCGTCCTGCACGAAGTCTCACAAGATGTAAACATCTTTTCTGTCTTAGTTACAACTAGTGTGTCTGTCGACTTCACAAAGTCAGCTTCACACAAACATGATGTATCTGCTGGTTCCCTTATACAAATGAACATGCAGATTCATTTGGACGTTAATCTCTAAGTGTGACGCAATGAGAATCATTTGTTTGCCTTCTTCCATTTTTATTTATGTTTTCTGTTTCATTTTTTAAATTTGTCTTGCACTATTTTCTTTCACACCATAAACTATCCTTCTTTCTATCCGCTGTGCTCTGCTGGTGATAAGCTGCACCGCCCATCTGAGGTTTACTGTCCTTCATTATGGAGCATACATACATACAATATTCATGAATGCAGTATGGATGAGATGGGATCTAAACAGGATATGTCTACATACAGTACATTAGCCGTACCCTATCGATTTCACATATTAGTGTAATTAACAAATAGTCCATCACTGAGAAGATTGGCAGCCGTTCATGGTCTCTGAGACTTTGTTTGCATCTGGGTCAGATTTTATATAGAAAAAATATTTCTCTCAACACAACTAGAGTCAAAGCTTTCAGACTTCATGAGCGTCTCACAGTAAATTCAAAATGTTTTTCCTCCTTCAGCAAAGAAAAAGAGAAAATAACAATGACACGACGTAACAACATCGTGTTCGGCTTCATGAGAAATGGGTCTTCATTTTGAGAAATGCTCCTCAGCCATCTGTAACACAATATGAACATACATCAATAGATACATATTTACATCACAAACACACCTTAGCTAATAAATCAGCAACAACGAAACAAAGATAACAAGCCAAATACAGGAACTAGATATAGGTAGTATGTATGTACAGGTCAGAGTGTTGCAGTGATATATATACAAAGAATGCATTAAATTAATATTCAAGTATCCATAGTTATTATAGTTTTATAGTAGTACAGTTATAGTGCCGGGTTCTGCTCGAGGCTTCGGCCTCTTAAAGGAAGTTTTTCCTGGCTTCTGTCGTATGAAATACCATAAAGAAAACAAACCTGCTCTGCATGAGAAGTGTCATGAGGTTCTGTCTACATACATAAAATTGAGTTGAACAGATAATGATTTAGTCCATCGGGCATATATTGATGGAACAGTGTGGACTACAGTTTGTTTAGGTCAACCTAAGATGTCATGCATGCTGTTACATAATCTGCATGTTCCAATATGATATATAGAAACTTTACAGCAAAACACACCCAGTCCAACACAAACAGTGTCAACAGTTAAAAGTATGAAATCTTTATTCTAACTTATATAATCTGTCCCTTGGTTCAGTCATGATTTGGAAGGGAGAACATGGTATGCTGTATAAATTCCTCGGGGTGGCTCAGAGCTCTTTGTGTCTTGATAATGGTCATCAAAACTGGGCATGCAGTCTGAGTGAAACTGAGTCAAGATGTCTCATTTTTATTCATGTTTCCAAAATGTTATGGCCATGTGTCGCTCAGGCTTGTGACTACACCCTCACACTCCTGCAGCGCTGCAGCGTCGCAGACGTCCGTCTTGAAGCTTGGTCCTAAGTGCACCTTCGAATCAGATGATGGACAGCACGAGCTCAGCCAGGCGTGTGGAGAGTTTCTTATTTATCTGCTTCTTGTATCGTGTGTGGTGCAGCAGATTATTATCTCTCAGGTCAGTCTTCAGAGATGAAGTGTAACTGCTCATATTATTCACTCTTTCTCCAGCTAGATTGGGTCCAGGACCCTCGTGTGTCCTGGTAAAATTGCTTGAAATAGGATCCCAGCACAATTTTCAATGATAGTGATCAAACGGAGCTTAGTGTCACTTAGTGTCAGAGTATTTACGAGGCCGGGCAGTGTGAGGAAGTGTCTCCTTACTGTTGCCTGGTGACTGCAGCAGCAGCACCTAACAAGCCACGAGCCATCACCGCTCTTGTTTTCCACGAATTCACAAGTGAGCGTCACGCAGCAGAGCGTGTTAGCTGGAAGCTGAAGTGAAAGTGGATGTTCAAGGAAGGGTGGGAGTGCCCAGGACAGACTGTTGTTGTTCCTGCAGTCTTAATGTCAGAGCATGGAAATGCATTCGCTCTGACACTTGTGATCTTCGGTGGCTCCAGAGAGCAGCGGTGCAGCATACCACCTGCTAGAAAGCAATCTCACAAGGAGGCACTGAATTTGAATTACCATACAAGGGAGGATATTACACACACAATGCTTCTCTTTGTCTGTAATTAATCAGTTTTGATTCGTGCCTCGTGCTCTTATGTCTTTATTAAATCCTTGGCTTCTTCTCTGAAGTGCTTCACATCCAGCTGGCTCTTGTTCTCATAAAAAGACATGGAGGTGGAAGGCAGCCAGCCACTGAGATGCAGTCCGGGATCTGTCCTGGCCTCGAGGATGGACAGAGCGAAGGAGAGAGAGAGAGAGAGAGAGGAAAGGGGAGGGATGGAGATGTGTGCCAGCAGGAACGACATTACATTTACTCCACTCCATGTGTGTGTGTGTGTGTGTGTGTGTGTGTGTGTCTTCCATGGAGATCTCATGAGGGAATTCACTGCCTAGCTATTCAAAAAACTGCTGAAAACGTCGACGCTCAGCTGCAGCCTTTAAGAGAACAGTGAGACCTGCAAAATGATGAGAGAGCAGATTTTTTAAAGATACATTATGCAGTCTTTTTTATGAGGTACTACCTCTATTTCACTGTTTTTCACAGACCCACCAAGAAGTGAGGCGGCTCAACGACACATGTGTGAGGGGAAAGTTAACCTCTGTTTGTAGAAACCAGCCTCGGTCTTGGATCTTGGTGCAGCTCAAAGATTACATTCCCTGATTTAATTTGTGGCCTCCAGGTTGATCAGAGAAATATTTACCAGTAGGTTATTTTGTTCTTTATCAGAATACATGTGCAGCCATGTGCCCTCATCTCCTCTCTCCAAAACACGTCTGTCCTCACGGAGCTGTTGGCACGGCTGTAGACCCTTAAAGTCCAGTGTGTCCAACATTTAAAGGAATCTGCTGACAGAAGTGAAATTTAATATTCATAACTATGTTGTGGAGGGGGCGTGGTGCCTCAGCTGCAGGGGAGAGATGATTAGCACACCTGGATCCTGATAACTAGTCAGCAGCGTGCAGGACCGGGCGAAGAGACCGGAGAGAGTCCTTCATGCTTGAGCCTGGAGGGAGAGGTGAGGGGTATTCAGTCGGTTACATTCTGAAACATCACCACTAGATGCCACTAAATTCAACCCACTGGACCTTTAAGTGTTTCTGCTTTCTCCCTTGTAAGTCGTCTCACCTGAGAGTTTCGTGTTAAGCAGACGAGATACGTCATGAAGGTTATATCTTTCAAAAGTGCTTTTATTTGTTTCCTGCACTTTAAGTTAAGTCTGAAGCTTTGGTAATGAAATATTGTATGAATACATTTCAGCTGATTTGAAGCACGTGCTGCCGTATGTGTCTCTGGGAGGCTTAGAGGTGTTTGATCGTTCCTCCCCGTCTCCAACACAAAAATTAGACTCAACACTGCCTCCCTAAACAGAATGGATCTTTCTTCATGAATATTGAGGAGTGCTGATGCTGATGCTCATGAAGCTCAGTGTCTCACATCCATGATCACAGTCCCTGCTGTGGTGACAGCTGCCACCTGCCTGACCTCAGTGAGGTCAATAAAACAGCAGAATCTCATTCATGTCCACACAGTCCAAAGTCTCCTTCTGTCCATATGTTTGACCTAAAACATTTCAGATGTGAGACGCCTTTCTAACAACTTTAATACAGTTGATTCATTATCATGTCTGTGTTTCCTGATATCTGTGTATATCTGCTTATTTGGGTGCTATATTTGCATCCCTTTGTGCCAAGACAGAAATATTTTGTGCACTGTGTTCCTGGCTGTCTGCTCTTGTAATAGCTACAGGGGATAATAATCTGAATCCGCACTAATGCGGACCAATCCGCGGCTGGAGCTCTAAAACCAATTGTCTGCTTTGAGGGGCATGGTGACATTTTAAAAGCTATGCAGGCTTCATTCTTTGAGGTTACTGGTTTCCTGTCTGAGAATAAAAAATACTCCACTGCTTAGACAAGGTCAGCGAGGCCTTTCATTCAGTAGGTTGTGATGAACATGTCACTGCTGTGTACACGACGTATAAAATAAAACTGTAATGATTTAAAGTGAAGTCATGCTGATGGTGTTAAAGACAGCTGCTGGAATGAAGGAGCTGTGGCGGACTCCTTCTCACATGGTGGGAGTATCAGTCTGTAGCTGAAGGAGCCTCCACAGTGTCATGCAGGAGGTGAGAGGAGCTGTTCATGATGGATGACGTCCTCCTCTCCCCGATTTACTTAATTCACCTTTTACTTCGCCTGTGACAAATGTATCCACTCTGCTGCACTTATTATCATATGTTACGACCAGATATAGGGGTATGAGGCAGTAACATAAAACCCAGATGCTTAATAAAGATAATTACTTAAATAAAGAAGGTTAATAAACAAAGGTATTTATTAAATGAACAGTTCAAATTGTTTTAACAAAAGGAGGTGAGGCGAAAGGGAACAAAGGGCGAGCGAGTGCTGTTTAAAAGAACAAACAAATCTAATCAGAGACTATAATATTCAGAAAGAAAGAAAAAAAGATCTAATACTTAAAAACAAAATACACATCCAGAACATCACCCCTGAACTACTGAGTCTAACAAAAATATTCTCAATGTAATCAGTGTTATAAACTAAACTAAACCCTGCCCAGTCCCAGAAATACTCCTCACCAACCTCCACAGTTCCCAAACACGATTTGAATATGATCAGACGAGCTCACAGCACACAAGACAAAAACACGTCGCCCCGATGCTCTGTCGGCTGCAGTTTAAATGCCCGGGCCGGGGCAATTGGACCCAGTGGATTGGCCGGCTGGGAGAGGATGCAGGCAGGGGCGCTGTATAGGGGGGAAAGTTAGGACAATTCCAAGGGCCCACAACTGACAGGGTCCCCAAAAGAAAAGGCTCCCAATATAAAATGAGATGATCATCATCATTGAGTGTATATATTTCAAATATGATAATGAAATTTTTACGTGTTTTGGGCAGTAAAAGTTAAATAAAAAATGATGGTGGCTTTTAATCTTGCATCAAATAGTGAACCGCACTGCAGACTGTATGCAGACTGCATGTACAAATCACCAGCAGTAAATATTGTGCAAGACGCAAAACAGTTGCAAGCCTTTGATTTGGATTATGTAAAGCTTTTGATGGATAGTTAGGTCCTAGAGATGTGGGGACAACAGCTGCACAGAGGGGCCCAATTTGAGTTTTTTGTCATGGGGCCCAAAATTCCTGGAGGCGCCCCTGGATGCAGGGGACGTCGCGTCAGTCCCAGTCCTCTCGAAAGGCACCTGACAGTGGAGGTGCGTGACAGTGGAGGTCTGCAGCCAGCATCTCTTGGGTCCTCTCGGCTTCCAGGATCCGGCGTCATCGGGACCACACCTCCTCAGCTGAGACCCAGTATATTACCTGCAACCGCACACCTGGATTTACCTCCGGGACAGACACTACACACAAACATCATAGCAACAGGTTCATAATGTTATTGATTTGCGTTCATTTCGCTGATCACATTATGTGATATGTGATTTTTATTTATTTATTTATTTTAATTCTCACAAATGATTTTGGTGAAAATAGGTGGAACCGAACCTGAGCCACAGTGTCATAGAGGTTTTAATATTAAATATATTTATTA
>NC_040023.1:10840455-10848503 GCF_000972845.2 Larimichthys crocea
ATAATATTCTATTTATTATATAAATATATTTATTATATCTGTCTAAGGTGAGTAATAGTTAGTAAATGTTGTAAGTTTGTGTTAATGGGTGTCAGTTTGTAATGTTTGTAATGTTTTCCGGTGTGATGAGATTTTCTTATTTTTTTAATATGGTTAAATAATGCTGGTGATGACGCAGATGACGTGTTGTCCGTTTTCTCTGCTGCTTGTCAACTAAGCTAGCCAAGATGGCGGACTTACGCACCTGACCACCAGGTCGCTCATTTTCTGGATCGAACACCTGGTGTTTTCACTGCTGCTGGACGTTCCTGTCTGTTGAAGGAGGTGAGGGTCTGTAGAGGTGATGAAGGAGGTGAGGCCTCTGTGGAGGAGGTGGGTCTGTGAAGGAGGTGAGGGCCTGTGAGGAGGGGTTGAGTCTGTTGCGGGGTGGCGTGAGAGGAGGTTAGCGGCTGGAGGGGAGGGCTCCTGTGAAGGAGGTGGAGCTGTGAGGGAGGTCTGTGGAGGAGGTGAGGGCTCTGTGGAGGAGGTGAGGCTCGCTGGGGAGAGGTGAGGGCTGGGGTCTTGGGGAGTGGGGAATGAGAGGTGAGGTCTGTGCTGGAGGTCTGTGGGGGTGAGGGCTCTGTGAGGAGGTGGGGCCGTGGGAGGTGTCTGTTGAAGGAGGTGAGGGTGGGGCGGTAGGCTGTGAATGAGGGGTTGTAGGAGGTCGTATGTGGAGGAGGTGAGGTCGTGAAGAGGTGAGGGATCTGGAGGAGGTGAGGGTCCTGTTGAAGTAGGGAGTCGTGAGGAGGTGAGTGGCTCTTGTGGCGGATGGTGATGGCTTGTGGAGGAGGTGAGGTCTGGAAGTGAGGTTTGGTGAGGTCTGTGAAGGAGTTGAGGGCTGTGGTAGGGAGGTGAGGTCTGTGCGAGGAGGTGTGAGGCTCTTGAAGGAGGTGAGGTTGTGGCAGGTGGTGAGGGCTTGTGGGGGGGGAGGAGGTGAGGGCTCTGTGAAGGGGGAGGGCCTTGTGGCGAGATTGTGAGGGCTCTGTGAAGGAGGTGGGTGAGGCTCTGTGGACGGAGGGTGCGTGAGGGATATGTGAAGGAGGTGGTGAGGTCTGTGGAGGAGGTGAGTGGACTCTGTGGAGGAGGTGAGGTCCTGTGAATGAGGTGAGGGCTTGTGGACGGAGGTGAGGGCTCTCTGTTGAAGGAGGTTGAGGTCTTGCTGTGGGGAGGTGAGCTGGCTCTGTGGAGGGGTGAGGGCTCTGTGGCGGAGGTGCGGCTGTGGAGGCGTTGATGGTTGTGGAGCGAGGTGAGGGCTCTGTGGAGAGGTTGAGGGTCTGTGGAGGAGGTGCAGGGCTCTTTGAAGGAGGTGAGGTCTTGGAGGAGGTGAGGATCTGTGAGGAGGTGAGGTCTGTGGACGGGAGGTGAGGTTTGTGCGGAGCGTTGAGGTTTGTGGCGGAGGTGAGGGCTCTTGTGGAGGAGTGAGGGCTCTGTGGAGGCGGTGTAGTGTTGAAGGAGGAGGTCTGTTGAGGAGGTGAGGTGAGGGAGTAGGCTGTGGGAGGATGTGAGGTCTGTGGGAGTGAGTGTGACGGAGGGGTCTTGTGGAGGAGGTGCGGGTCTGTGGAGGAGGTGGAGGCTTTGTGGAGGAGGAGCCGTTGAGGCAGTGAGAGTGAGGTCTGTGAGGAGTGAGCTGTGAGGATAGGCCTGTGAAGGAGGTGAGGGCTCTGTGGAGGTGAAGGCCGGAAGAAGGGAGGCCTCTTTTGGAGGAGGTGAGGGTTCTTGAGGAGGTTGCAGGTTAGTGAAGGAGGGGGGGTGGAGGGCTCTGTGGAGGAGGTGAGGGCTCTGTGAAGGAGGTCGAGGTTGTGAGGGGGCGAGGTGGAGCTGTGAGGGCTCTTGGTGTGAGGATTGGCTTTGAGATGCAGGGCTCTGTGGAGGATGTTGAGGTCTGTGACGGAGGTGAGGTCTGTGAAGGAGGTGAGGGCTGGGAGGAGTGGTCTGTGGAGGAGTTGAGGCTTGTGGAGGAGGTTGAGGTGTGGCTGCTGAGGTGTGAGGGCTCTGTGGAGGCGGTGCGAGGCTCTGTGAGGAGGGAGGTCTGTGGAGGAGGGGAGGTGCTCGTGGAGGAGTGAGGGTGAGGCTGTGAGGATGTGAGGGGCTCTGTGGAGGAGGTTGAGGGCTTGAGGAGTGAGGGCTCTGCGAAGGAGGTGAGGTCTGTTGGAGGAGGTGAGGGCTCTGTGGAGGAGTGAGGCTGTGGAGGAGGTGAGTGTTTGTGGAGGAGGTGAGGGGCTCTGTGGAGGAGGTGAGGTCTGTGGAAGGAGTTTGATGGGCTCTGTGAGGAGGTGAAGCTCGTGAAGGGCTTGAAGAGGTGAGGTCTGTGGGAGGGTGAGGTCTCTGTGGAGGAGGTGAGGTGAGGGCTCTGTGGAGGAGTGAGGGGATGTGGAGGAGGTGAGGTTTGTGGAGTAGGTGCTGAGGGCTCTGTGGAGGAGGTGAGGGTCCTTGTGGAGGAGGTGGAGGGCTCTGTGAAGGAGGTGAGGTCTGGGAGGAGGTTAGGGCTCTGTGGCGGAGTGATTGAGGTCGTGGAGGAGGTGATGGAAGGGGTGAGGTTTGTGGAGGAGGTGAGAGGTCTTGTGCGAGGAGGTGAGGTTGTGGAGGAGGTGAGGGCTCTGTGGAGGAGGTGAGGTTGTGGAGGAGGGGAGGTCTGTGGAGGAGGTGAGGGGGCTCTGTGAGGAGGTGAGCTGTAGGGGTGAGGTTGTGGAGGAGGTCGAGGGCTCTGTGGAGGCGTTGAGGAGGTTGGGCTTTTGGGAGTGGGTCGTGATGGAGGTGAAGGCGTGATGGCTTGTGGAGGAGGGTGAAGGCTTGTGAGAGGTGAGAGGTCTGTGGAGAGGCAGGAGTCTGTTGGAGGTGCGCTCTGTGGAGGAGGTGAGGGCTGTAGAGTGAGGCTCTTGTGGAGGAGGTGAGGGTCGTGGAGTGTCCTGTAGAGTGAGTGCGTGACGCTGTGAGGTCTGTGAGCTTGAGTTGTGGGATGGTGAGCTGTGGAGAGGAGGTTGTTGGAGAGGCTGATTGTGTGGGGGTGTGAGTTGGTAGAGGTAGGCTGAGGGTGTGGAGGAGGTTGGTGAGGTGTGGATGTGAGGTGAGGGTTGTGAGGAGGGGTGAGGTCTGTGGAGAGGTGATGGGTCTGGGCGAGGGGGCTTGGGGAGGCTGTGAGGGGCTTTGTGGAGGAGGGGTGAGGGTCTGTGAAGGAGGTCAGCCGTTCTGTGAGAGGAGAGTCTGTGGAGGGGTGAGGCCTGTGGAGGCGGTGAGTCTGTGGGGAGGTGAGGCGTGGAGTGGTGCTTGAGGGGAGGGTGAGGGCTCTGTGGAGGAGGTGAGGGCTCTGTGAAGGGTAGGTGAGGTCATGCTGTGGGAGGTGAGTTTCTGAGGTGGAGGAGGCTGTGCTGTGAAGGAGAGGTGAGGGCTGGGAGGAGTGAGGGCTCTGTGAAGAGGAGGTTGTGTACGAGTCGGAAGAGGTGCGGCTTGTGAAGGAGGTGAGGTCGTTGGAGGAAGGGAGGGTTTGAGTTTGTGGAGGAGGGGTGAAGGGGTCTGGGAGCAGGTTAAGTCTGTGGAGGAAGGTGAGGGCTCTGTGAAGGAGGTGAGGGTCTGTGGAGGAGGTGAGGGCTCTGTGGAGGAGGTGCGAGGTCTGTGAGGAGGAGCGTGAGGGGTGAGTGTGTGAAGGAGGTGAGGTTTGCAGGAGGTGAGGCCTGATGGAGGAGGTGAGGGCTGACGATGGGTTTGGGAGAGGTAGGCTTCTGTGGATGGAGGTTGAGGGTCCTGTGATGAGGAGGGTGAGCGCTCTGTGAGGAGGTAGTCGGATGAGGTGAGGGCTCTGTGGAGGATGGGGTGTGAGGGGTCTGTTTGTGGAGGTGCAGGTTTTTGTAGGAGGGGGCTATGGAGAGGATGTTTGGAGGAGGTGAGGCCTTGGGGATGGTGAGGCTCTGTGGAGGAGGTGGGTGCTCGTTGAGGAAGGGAGAGGCTCTGTGGCAGGCAGGTGAGGTTCTGTGGAGGGAGTGAGGTTGGGGGAGTGAGGCGTCTGCTGGAGGAGTTCGGTCTGTGAGGAGGTGAGAGGTTGTGGAGTTGGACGGTGAGGGCTCTGTGGAGGAGTGGTCTGGGATGAGGTAGGGCTCTGTGGAGGAAGGTTGGAGGTCTGTGGAGGATTGTGTGAGGTGTTGTGGGGAGGTGTAGGGCTCTGTGTGAAGGAGGGATGAGCTCTGTTGAGGAGGTGGGGCTTCGTGAAGGAGGTTGAGGGCTCTGTGAGGTAGGTGACGGGCTCTGTTGAGAGGTAAGCTGGTGAGAGCTTGTGGGCGTGAGAAGCAAGGGTAGAGCGTCTGTGTATGTAAAGGAGGTGAGCGGGCTCTGTGGATAGGAGGTGAGGGCTCTGTGGAGGGGGAGGGGCTTTGTGAGTGAGCTGTGGGATGGTGAGGGCTCTGTAAGGATGGAGGTGATGGCTGTGGAAGCGCGGTGAGGGCTCTGGGAGGTGAGCTTGAAGACGGTGAGTGTCTGTGAAGGCAGGTGAGGGGCTCTGTGAGGACTGGTGAGGGCTTGGTAGAAGGAGGTTGAGGTCTGTGAGAGGGGAGGCTCGAGGGTCTCTGTGAAAGTGAGCTGGGGCCTAGGAGGTGAGGGCTCTAGGACTAGGTACGGAGGGTGTAAGGTTACTGTGAAGGAGGTGAGGTTGCTGTGGATAGGATCCTCCGGGCGTAAGTCTCGTGAGGAGAGTTGAGGCTGCTGATGACAGGACGGCAAAGTCTGTGAGGAGGTGAGGGCCTGTGAAGGTTAACGGTGGGCTCTAGGTTAAGTCTGAGGAGGATGAGGGTCTGTAAGGAGGGTATAGAGGTGAGAGTGAGGGATGTGAAGGCGGAGGGTTTGGGAGGTGGGGCTGAACTGATGGAGCTGTGAAGTGAGCTAAGGGGTCAAGAGTCTGTGAAGGAGTTGAGGGCTCTGTGAGGTAGCTGGTGAGCAGTTATCTGCAGTTAGCTGTACGATTAGCCTGTAAGTTCGCCTCGAGTTCGTCATTTAGCCGTCATGTTACCTCGTCAGTTAGCTGCCTGTCCGTTAGCATGTCTTACGTGTTAGCTTGTCATGTAGCTGTCATTAGCCTGTCAGTTCGGCCAGTCAGTTAGCCGTCAGTTAGCCGTTCAGTAGCCTGTCAGTTAGCCTGTCAGTTAGCCTGTCAGTTAGCACTGTCAGTTCGCTGCTGTCAGTTCCAGTCTAGCATGTCAGTTAGCCTGTCAGTTATGGCATTGGTCAGTTAGCTGTCAGTTAAGCGCTGTCAGTTCGCATTGTCAGTTAGCACGTCAGTTAGGCCCTCGTTCGCCTGTCAGTTAGCCTGTCAGTTAGCATTCCAGTTAGCCGAGTTCGCACTGTCCGTTAGCCGTCAGTTTAGCCGTTAGTTAGGCGTCAGTTATCCGTCAAGTTAGCCGCTTAGTTAGCCTGTAGTTCAGCCGTTCAGTTAGCCGTTTCAGTTACCCTCAGTTGCCTGTCAGTTAGCTGTCCGTTAGGCCGTCGTTAGCCTGCCGTTAGCCTGTCCTTTAGCCTGTCAGTAGCCGTCCAGTTTAGCCGTGTCGTTTTAGCTGATCAGTTAGCCTGTCAGTAGCCCGTCAGTTAGCCTGTTAGTTAGCTGCGTTAGCCGTCAAGTTAGCCGTCAGTTAGCCGTCTGTGTAGCCTCGTCAGTTAAGCCTGTCATGAGTTAGTCGGTACGGCTGTATGCTGTTCATTTGCCTGTTCAGGTTGCCTGTCGTAGCGTCAGCTGTCAGTTAGCCTGCAGTCATCCCAGAAACGTTTATAAACTGTTAATTAACGTTAATGTTAACGAGGTCTTATTCAGTGAGCTGTGCTTCATTAAATCTTTCCAAGCTGCTGTCACAGTGCTAAACACCCAGCTCCAGCTCCCTTTCACCTTCCTCTGCTCCTTCTTTCTTTACTAGAGATCGAACTAAACATGGTTTTTTGTTTGTTTTTTAATTCCTAACAGATTTACAATGCAAAGAACTTCTTATCCGGGGAAGTCGCTGTGACCTCCCTCAGCGGATCCACCAACATGGCTTGGATTTCGCCATCTGGAGTGTACAAGCACCTGTATGAGACACGGAGCTCCCCACTTGTAAGAAACACAGCACGAACCAGACTCATCGTACAAACAACTATGTAAGCACATCAGGATCTCGTAACACACAGACTCATCGTAACACAAGACTCACGTACACCAGCAGACACCCGATCAGGACAACGTGCACTCTGTAACAACCACACGACTCATCGTACAACAGCAGACTCATCGTAACACGCAGACTCATCGTAACACCAGACCTCATCGTCCCACCCGACTCACGTAACAACTCATTTTTATCCTTCTAACAGCACGACTCATGTACACACCAGACTCATTATAACACAGACTTTACAGTGTACAAAACACAGATGTCCGAGTAGGATTAGTTCCTGAATTATTTACAAAGTGTGTTTATCTGGTGTGCAGGTAACTGCCATTACCCCTGAACAACAGCGACAACAAACTGCCACTTGTAGGCTTTTTTTCTAAACACAGCGTGACATGTGGATCCTTTATGTATTTATTTAGTCTTTTATGTTGTTTGTTACTGTGAAGGAGGTGAGGGCTCTGTGAAGGAGGTGAGGTCTGTGAAGGAGGTGAGGGCTCTGTGGAGGAGGTGAGGGCTCTGTGGAGGAGGTGAGGGCTGTGAAGGAGGTGAGGGCTCTGTGGAGGAGGTGAGGGCTCTGTGAAGGAGGTGAGGGCTCTGTGAAGGAGGTGAGGGCTGGGAAGGAGGTGAGGGCTCTGTGGAGGAGGTGAGGGCTCTGTGAAGGAGCCTGTCAGTTAGCTGTCAGTTAGCCTGTCAGTTAGCTGTCAGTTAGCTGTCAGTTAGCCTGTCAGTTAGCTGTCAGTTAGCGTGTGAGTTAGCCTGTCATTTAGCCTGTCAGTTAGCCTGTCAGTTAGCCATCAGTTAGCGTGTGAGTTAGCTGTCAGTTAGCTGTCAGTTAGCCTGTCAGTTAGCTGTCAGTTAGCCTGTCAGTTAGCCTGTCAGTTAGCTTGTCAGTTAGCTGTCAGTTGGCCTGTCAGTTAGCTGTCAGTTAGCCTATCGGTTAGCCTGTCGGTTAGCTGTCAGTTAGCCGTCAGTTAACCTGTCCGTTAGTCCGTCGGTTAGCCCGTCAGTTAGCCGTCAGTTAGCTGTCAGTTAGCCTGTCAGTTAGCGGTCACTTAGCCTGTCAGTTAGCTGTCAGTTAGCCCGTCGGTTAGCCCGTCAGTTAGCCCGTCGGGTTAGCCTGTCAGTTAGCGGTCACTTAGCCTGTCGGTTAGCCTGTCCATTAGTCCGTCGGTTAGTCCGTCGGTTAGCCATCAGTTAGCTGTCAGTTAGCCTGTCAGTTAGCCTGTCAGTTAGCGGTCACTTAGCCTGTCAGTTAGCTGACAGTTAGCCCGTCGGTTAGCCCATCGGTTAGTCCATCGGTTAGCCCGTCAGTTAGCTGTCAGTTAGCGGTCACTTAGCCTGTCAGTTAGCCTGTCAGTTAGCCTGTCAGTTAGCTGTCAGTTAGCCTGTCAGTTAGCCTGTCGGTTAGCCTGTCAGTTAGCCTGTCAGTTAGCTGTCAGTTAGCCTGTCAGTTAGCGGTCAGTTAGCCTGTCAGTTAGCCTGTCAGTTAGCCTGTCAGTTAGCTGTCAGTTAGCGGTCACTTAGCCTGTCAGTTAGCCTGTCGGTTAGCCTGTCAGTTAGCTGTCAGTTAGCCTGTCAGTTAGCCTGTCAGTTAGCTGTCAGTCAGCCTGTCAGTTAGCTGTCAGTTAGCCTGTTAGTTAGCGGTCACTTAGCCTGTCAGTTAGCCTGTCAGTTAGCCTGTCAGTTAGCCTGTCAGTTAGCTGTCAGTTAGCCTGTCAGTTAGCTGTCAGTTAGCCTGTCAGTTAGCTGTCAGTTAGCCTGTCAGTTAGCCTGTCAGTTAGCTGTCAGTCAGCCTGTCAGTTAGCCTGTCAGTTAGCTGTCAGTCAGCCTGTCAGTTAGCTGTCAGTTAGCCTGTTAGTTAGCTGTCAGTTAGCCTGTCAGTTAGCT
>NC_040023.1:10848513-10954818 GCF_000972845.2 Larimichthys crocea
GGTGAGGTCTGTGAAGGAGGTGAGGGCTCTGTGAAGGAGGTGAGGTCTGTGGAGGAGGTGAGGGCTTTGTGGAGGAGGTGAGGGCTCTGTGGAGGAGGTGAGCAGTTAGCCTATCGGTTAGCGTGTCAGTTAGCCTGTCAGTTAGCCGTCAGTTAGCCGTCAGTTAGCCTGTCAGTTAGCCGTCAGATAGCCGTCAGTTAGCTGTCAGTTAGCCTATCGGTTAACATGTCAGTTAGCGTGTGAGTTAGCGTGTCAGTTAGCCTGTCAGTTAGCTGTCAATTAGCTGTCAGTTAGCCTGTCAGTTAGCCTGTCAGTCACAGCAAACCTTGATAAACTGTTAATTAACGTTAATGTAACGAGTCTTTAGTCAGTGCAGCTGCTGTCACAGTGTTAACACCCAGCTCAGCTCCTTCACCTCCTCATGCTCCCTTCTTTCTTTAAGGAGACTAACGTGTGTTTTTGTTTTGTTTCTTAATTTCTAACAGATTTACAATGAAAAGGAACTTCTTCAGGGGAAGCTGGACCTCCTCAGCGACACCAACATGGTGGATTTCGCCATGGACGTGTACAAGAACCTGTATGCAGACAAGGAGATCCCACACTGTAAGAAACACACACAGACTCATCGTAACACACAGACTCATCGTAACACACAGACTCATCGTAACACACAGACTCATTATAATACAGACTGTACAGGTACAGATGCACAGAGTAGGATTATTCCTGAATTGTTAATCTGATGTGCAGGTTGATGGTAACTGCAGTCACCCCTGAACAAGCAGACACACAAACTGCCACTGTAGGCTTTTTTAATAACACAGCGTGACATGTGGATCCTTTATGTGTTTATTTAGTCTTTTACTGGTTGTTGTTATCTTTGTGTTATTTATGTCACACCCCAGATACATAACAAACAAATACAATTAAAAGTGCTGCAGCCTGCAGGGTGTTAAAATCCTTCCAGAAATACAGAAAGGAGCAGACAGAATGAGTACACCTGAGGAACAGCACTGCCCTAGTCAAGTTTAGCTTCGATTTTAAAAGGCTGAGATCAGTAGTGGGGCGGATGTCAGGGGGCAGTTTGTTCCACAGTCTCGACCTAGGGACCTCTGACAGAAGCTGACCCGGAGACTGCAGGGCTCTGCCTCAACTGCGAAAAGTTAAAATCTCTGACAGGTAAGAGGAGGCCGAGGCATTAATGGAGTTAAAAACAAACAGCAGAAGTTTAAAATCAATTCTAAAACTGGAAGCCAGTGGAGTGACGACAGCACGAGGGGAATGTGTTCGCGTCTGCACGAGACGAGAAAATGAGGACTGACTGAGGCCAACGTAGAGGGCATTGCAGTAGTCCAGTCTGGAGCTGAAGAACCCGTGGATTACCGACTTTGGCCAAGAGACGGAGCTGAAAGAAGCTCGTGCTGACAACAGAGTTAATCAGTTAAATCTGAGCCTAATATCAAATGTTACCCCAAGATTTTTGACATGTGATTTAAACAGAGGGGCCAGAGTGTGTGGTGAAAACATTGGACATAGATCATCTGTATAAATGTGCGTGTCCTGTTTCAGCCCTGAGGGAGAAGAGGAGCACCGTCGTGGCACAGCTGAAGCAGCTCCAGTCAGAGACGGAGCCGATCGTCAAGATGTTCGAAGACCCAGAAACCACTCGGCAGATGCAGTCCACGAGGTCAGACCAGCAAAGTGTATTATCGTACTGAGAGCACGTCTGCGCAGTGTAAACGCCTCATCTGACATCTATTGATCTGTTTGTTTGGGCAGAGACGGGAGGATGCTCTTCGACTATCTTTCAGAGAAACACAATGTAAGTTCTGAAGTCTGTGCAGTCACTCTTCAGCTCTTATTGTACAAACCAGCGCGCTGCATTTTAGTCTTTTTAAGGTGCAATGTGTTTTTGTTTCCATAACAACCAGCTGCTGCTGTGAGCCAGCCAGAACTGTTACACAAACCTCAGCATGTCAAACTACATCCAACAACACCCACCGAGTGTCCACTCCTCCCCGCGATCAGTCACTCTTCATTTGACCTTTTCTGTGTAATCTTAGGATGAGTCTTGTTTGTGATTAGTCTGTGCATGAAAAAACAAACAGAGCGCTGTTCACGTCGTGTTCTCCGCTCAGACGAGGAGAAAAGAAAAAAAAGTCTTTGTTTTGCCTCAAAAGATGAAAAATGCATTCTCCAATCAGCTGCATTCTGTCGGCCTCCGAGCCGCCCATAATTAGTTTTCTCTGAGGCACGGTGGATTCGTGTGACTGCACTCCGGGGCTACAGACTCTTTGTTCTAACATAACATCCAGCCACGTGTTTTCGAATGATCCTTTATCGGCTGAAGTACAGGTAGACATGGTCAAAGCCAGACGTCATCTCCTTTATAAAAGGCTGTCAGTCTTGTTCAGTGTGATTTCATTTAAGCTTGTTCGTCCTTTCTTGTTGTTTCTCAGTTTCGTCAGGAGTACCTGGACACGCTGTACAGGTACGCCAAATTCCAGTACGAGTGTGGAAACTACTCCGGGGCTGCAGAGTACCTCTACTTCTTCCGTGTCCTGGTAAGAGTAAGAACAGTAAAAGTTCTCAACAAGCCTCAGTAGAATACATTTTTTAAATGAATTATTACCTCCAGACTTCTGCTCAGTCACATCTCTGATGAATGTGTTGCTCTCTCTCTCTCAGGTTCCCTCGACAGACAGGAACGCCCTGAGCTCTCTGTGGGGGAAACTGGCCTCGGAGATCCTGATGCAGAACTGGGAAGCAGCCATGGAGGATCTCACTCGACTGAGAGAGACGATCGATAACAACGTAAGTGAATAATTTATCTTACAGGCCAGATGAGATTTGCCTTGTTTTATTAGTGATTGGATTAGGACTTTAGAAATAAAAGCAGCTCAGAATGACGTGTGCAGTTTCTCTGGTGAAGTAGAAACGTGCACGACTGTGAGAGTGAAGCTGGTTTATGAAATGTCAGAACAAAGATCAAGTCATCCTGACGGTGTACACAGGTGAAGGTCTAATCAATGACTAACTGTTATTTGTAGGCAGGAAAGTTTGTCTCAGGTCGGAATGAAAACCAGGAGTGAAACTAAATGAATAAATATTGTAGTATTGATCAGCTCTGATGTTTCTAGTCCTGCTGTAGAAACTGAAGCCGTCCTCCTCCTCCTCCTCCTCCTCCTCCTCTCTCTGAGCCTGTGATGGTCGTGGTCAGTTCTCTGTGCCTCTCATCCATCAGAACCTTCTCTGCCTCTTTCTCTTTGTGACAACAGAGAATAAACACTCAAAGTCTGTTTCTTACTTTACTGCGTTCATGCAGACGATGCTCGCTGTCACAAGTGCAACAAGTCTTTTAAACGTCGGGCGGAGACAAGAGCGACATCTAGCTGCAGTCCTTCGTATCCACTGCATTTAAAATTTTAAATCTGGTGGTCAGAGCGTCATGAATGAACGTTTGTCTGTGTTGTATTTCCAGCATTCGTGTTCTCAAGCATCTCGTGTCCTCTCTCTGTCCAGTCTGTGAGCTCTCCTCTCCAGTCCCTGCAGCAGAGGACCTGGCTCATCCACTGGTCCCTCTTTGTGTTCTTCAACCATCCTAAAGGCCGAGACAACATCATCGAGCTCTTCCTCTATCAGCCACAGTGAGTCAGCACTCACCCTTTACGTGCAGCACGTTTATCGAGGCTTTGTTAGTCGCATGTATTTTTGACACAGTGTTCAGGTTTTGTTTACTGTGCCCTGTACAGTATTTAACAGCATGACTCAGATTTGTCAGCACAGAGAAACCCAAATTTAGTTGTGATGGCAACTAAAGCTGCCACGGTGTGCTGCCTTTTGTTTTTTAGGTACCTGAATGCCATCCAGACAATGTGCCCACACATCCTGCGATACCTCACGACCGCAGTCATCACAAACAAAGACGTACGGAAGCGCAGGCAAGTGCTCAAGGACTTGGTGAAGGTCATTCAACAGGTAAGGTCAGCGACTGTGAGCAGAACAATTCTTCCTCTGACGTGATTGAAGGATTTAACCGACACTCCTCTCCGTTCTGCAGGAGTCGTACACGTACAAGGACCCGATCACGGAGTTCGTGGAGTGTCTCTACGTGAACTTCGACTTCGACAGCGCCCAGAAGAAGCTGAGGGAGTGTGAGTCGGTACGGAAGTTCCTCCTTCACTTTTCCCGCCTGACAGTGTGCGTTTGTCACAGTATCTCCCCCAGAAAAGTTTCCTGTCTCCTGGGTCTGAGGGGGTAATTCGAAGCCTCCCTCAGCTGTGATCTCCTGAGTCTCTTCAGCCTCAGCAAATCCACGTCTGGCCTGATTTGCTGGCTCTTACTTTTATTCAGTTTGATTTTCAAAGCCAAACAGCTGTCAGATTTGGGGGCTCGGTTGCCTTCTCTTGCCTGCAGTTTCGTAGTGGTGCTGAGGGACTTTGTGCATTCTCATCGTGTATGAATGATGCAGCGACTGACAGATTCAAATGATGATGGAATGAAGACTGTGCTCTTGGCAGTTTTCTAATTACTGGTTTGTCTAATCAACTAATTTAGTATTTATGTTGGACACCTTAGTTTGTGTTCACACCATGCCGTTGCATAATTTTATTCATTATTCTTTCACAATAAAAGCCCCCGTGAGATAACGGTGCCACGTCTCTTCGCAGAGTCTAACACGTCTCAGCTCTTCCAGAGATCTGAGGTGGCCAAACATTCCTGTGATCGTCGCTTCAAAGCCACAGATCGAGACGTCGTGACATTAATCTCATAAAATAAAATAAAACAGAGTAGAGTTTAGGTCTGGTGATCGTTTAATGCTTCATGTCAGGTGACGTGTTTTCTGTAGCGTGAGGTTGACGACGGTGATTCAGAAATGTGTTAACATCGTGTTGTGTGACAGAACATATTAACATATTTTGCTTCAGAAAACACAAATTAAATGTAAATACAGCTGTTAGCTTTTGTTGTTTTGCAGCTTTTCCACTAAACTAAAGGCTCCTTTAGTTAAATTCTTGAGTTTTGTTGAACCTTTGGATGTTATTTGACGTTGTAGACCCTCAAAAAGAGCCAAACTGGTCTAACATTGTTGTTGGACATGGCTTCAACCAAATCACACAGGCTATCCTGTGTGATCTCCTTTTTTAATATGTTAATATATCTGCACCTCCAAAAGGAGGTGTCTGCTGGCTCCTTTCACCGTGAAGGAGCTCCTCACCTTGTCTCGAAGGCTGAGCCCGGCCGTCCGCGATCTCATTCTTTCCTCTAGGTGAGGACTGGAACATAGACGGACTGAAAATGGAGAGCTTCGCCCTCCAGCTGTATATTTACATATATATTATGTAATCCATCCAGCCTTCCTTTCAACGAGTCTCTCCTGAAACCGCTCGGATCCCCCCTGGAGGTCTGAAGACGTTCCCTTTGAACAGCAATATAACTTTACATCAGTACATGATTCAGCAAGAGCTCCTATAGAGCGCAACCCGAGGAGATGAGTCATAAATGTGCATCTTTAATGAGAAAAATTAGACTTTCCAATTTTTAGGAGGGCGATATCGTGTGATACCATAATCTAGAGCGGGACCCAGCCTATAAATACTCTGACCACGACGTTTCAAGGTACGGGAAATTCTGCCAGAGCAGCCAGACCACAGCACATCATGTGCGGTCGACCTGAGGTGTTATTATGTACTGAGGCCGACTTAAAGTCTGAACATGGCTCCACTCACTCGTATGTTTGAATGCAGACTGTTGTTTCAGCACATTTTTAGAAATGTGCCTCATGCTGCTGTAGGAACTAGTTTTACTACGAGTGGAACTTTCTGTACTTCAGTGTGTACTGTGTGAAGGTATAAAGTGTGTGTGTGTGTGTGTGTGTGTGTGTGTGTGTGTGTGTCCTCCAGGTTCTTGTAAATGACTTCTTCCTGGTCGCCTGCCTCGAGGATTTCATTGAGAACGCCCGTCTCTTCATCTTTGAGACCTTTTGTCGGATCCATCAGTGTATCAGCATCAGGTGAATATTAGGCTTGTGTGTGTGTGTGTGTGTGTGTGTGTGTGTGTGTCAGTGAATGCACAGTTGATGGATATTTACTTGACTGAAATGCCTCCTCCTCCTCCTCCTCCTCCTTCGCTCTCCCTGCTCAGCATGCTAGCAGACAAACTCAACATGACGCCGGAGGAGGCGGAGAGGTGGATCGTCAACCTCATCCGTAACGCCAGGCTCGACGCCAAGATCGACTCTAAACTGGTGAGGCTCCCCGTTCACTGATCCACCTTCAGCTTAAACCACAGAGCCCAACACAAACAGCTCGTCTATGTATTAATAGAGCGACGTGTGTGTGTGTGTGTGTGTATTTCTTTTGCTGTCATCGTGTTTGTTGTACTTTAAAGTCCTTCAGAAAAATAATACATGTTGTGGGTTTGTTTGTCAGGGTCATGTGGTGATGGGCAACAACGCCGTGTCGCCGTACCAGCAGGTGATCGAGAAGACCAAGAGCCTGTCCTTCCGCAGCCAGATGCTGGCAATAAACATTGAAAAGAAAGTTGCCTACAGCAACAGAAACGAGGTACGCTGAGCATGAAAGGGTTTATACAGACGTTCATCCTTTGGTAGTAGTCGTAGCATTTAGTGTTGGCAGAGAGAGAGAGAGGATATTAACATCATTTATTTTTGTCATAAAACTATTGAATGAGAGACTCAACTTTCTTTAGAGACGTCAGCCAGAAAAGTTCAAGGCTTGATTTTTATTTCAGGTGCTCATTTCCAGTTCAGTATTCTCAGCCTGAGTTTCTCTTGGAGGATCTTTGCATGATTCATTCAGCCTGAAACGAGACGTCTCTCCTCTGATTCGCGCCGTGATCTGACGTCTGACGACATGAAGTTTGGATCAACAGCTGATTATCTAACATTACATATAAATGACAAGCTAAAGAAACTTTCAGACGTTTTTCAGCATCAGTTTGTATTTACAGGGTTCATTTGTTACGTTTACGCTCAAAGACGTGAAGAAAAGTTACCGTCACGTCACTCACCTGTCGTGTCCGTGTGTCCTGCTGCCCTCTGATGGCTCCACGTGGAGTCACGACATTATTTGTGTCCTTCAGTTTGAGTACCACCTCAGGTTTTCTGCCTTCCGCTTGCTCGTAACCCAAAACCACATCCGGGTTATTAGCCGTGCCAAATAATCTGGAGATGATTCTGCACATCATACTTGTTTTTTGTCCTGTCAATCATTTTGAGTGACAGGCTGGCAGGTGTTTTTCTAATCTAATTTAGGAAGGACGCCAAAAAATGAGCGTCAAGAGGAAGCAGAAGACTCTTGAGGATATTATTTACAAGTATCATCATAGTGTCATATCTCAGACTGACAAACCATACTCTCTGCCACATTTCTGAATTTTATTTATTTATTTATTTATTTATGAATTTATCAGTTTATGCACAATGTTATTGAAACTGCACAAACTTCAGTGCTGCAGTAAAACAGATCCAAGAGGAGGCAGCGACACCTGAAGACGTCCTTCTCACCCGAGGTATTATTTATATGAGAGCATCCTCTTCTCATAACCGCTAACTCGTTTAGAGATATGCTGTTTGCTGTTCAGCTCATGACGTAACATTAAACATGTTTTTGCCTCTTTAAAGAGATCTGTCTCTCGTTCATTTCATATTTCACCCACTAGATGGAGCCGTCGGTTTATGTCTGAGCGTGTCTGAGTTGTCATGTATGTCACTGAAGTAAGAACAGACAGATTCATAACTGACGTGTGAACCTGTAACACACAGGGACCTGCTGTTGCTATGAGGATCAGACTGAATGGGGACTCACAAGACCCAGATCAGTCTTCAGTCCCAGACTTGGATCTTGTTGTGGCCTCACAGTCTCAGTGAGCTGGTTGTCTGCTCGAGCAGTAAATGTTTAACCACACCTTATTCCTGAATGTCGCCGTGAAGCCGACTCTATTTCAGGATGTTCTCTGCAAATATTTGATTTGTGTAGATGTGGAACACATACCTGGCTGTATTTAAAACCTGTTGGGTGAGCACTTATGGACCGTTAAAGTAGATTTTAGAAGGCACAGCCTGTTTCTGTCATGTTAATTAACATACCTGGTTTAATGACGGTACAGAGAAGTGACAGGCGTCAGGAGACAGACATACCTCTGTCTTTGAATCAGGCAGGTGAAGAGGGGAAAGTGCCCCAGGTGCATTTCTCGGCCTCTCGGCCGGTGTGAGGATTCCTTCTGATGTTCAGCCTGGGAGTGGCTGTCTGTGAACTCCTAGCCACTCCTCCAAACTGTTTTACTTATGCACACACACACTCACACTTTTCCAGGACTTGAGTAAAAAAAAAACACACACACACACTCTCACACACACACACACTCACACTCAGAGCTGACGTGGGCTGAGGTCTGAGCCGGGCTCCTTCTGGAACAGCTGGTATCCATCTGTGGTTGCCGTTGCTCTGGCTGCTGTTTCTTCTCCTGCTGCTGCTGCAGGCGCTGTGGCTGCCCCGAGAGGACGCAAACCGGCCCGCTGCAGTCCATTCATGAGCTCTGCTGCTGCTGCTGCTGCTCACTCTCTGACTTCACACTGACTTTTAGACAGTGAGGCTCTAACTGGTGCCGAGCAGTCTTCAGCATGGATCTCCTGACAGCCTGGGTTGTCACTAACCCAGCCGTGGCCCGGCTCCTCTGGGTTCTAGCTCTGGTTCTGGCCACTCTTCTGGTCTGGCTCTTCTTCTTCTGTTGCTACAGTTGGAACCAGAGCTCCTCGCCTTCCCTGGAGAGGTACCTGGCAGGTAGGTGGGCCCTCTACTCCAACTCCCAGCGTCTGTGGGTGTGTGGAGGCCTGTGATAGGTGGCTTCTGATGCTGCTTGCTGTGTAGTTTTAACTTGAAGTCAGCCTCTGTTTTACAAGCAGCAGCGTTGTGCTGTTTCTTTTTCTTTTTTTTTCCAAATCCGGTAATTGTAAAATGTTAATGTTTCCTTTCCAAGGCTGCAGTATCCACATTTTCCAAGAAATTGCCAGCTCGTGTTGGCTCTGACTCCATTTTGTGGTTGGAGCTGCTGTGATTACTGTTTGAATGTGCTTCCAGCCAGTGAGAGGATACAATGGCTCTTTCATAGTCATTAGTACTAAAACATGTTTATTTTTAGGACAGGAATACTTTTCCATCTGACTGAGAATGTGAAACTACACTCTGCTGTACCGTCCTCCAGAATGTGACCTTAATGACAGAGTCATAGTAACCTGCATGTCACTGTGCACACTCGGGAACAATGACTCAGGATGTCTCTGCATCCCTTCATGATCATAGTTTAAAAGTCTGATGATTGAAACACTTTCTGTTCATATCTCTAATATTTGTGTTGTTTCTTTACACGCAGTGATGGCAAAGCACTCCAAATCTAAAGCTCCGACCCAGGTGAGAAAATCTGCCTGAATCAGGCGACTTCTGCTCCTTTGTGCCAAAGATATGAACACATCACACCTTTACATTCCTGTGTAATCTTGATGAAGTCTTCAAACCTCAGCTTGTAATGCCTCGTTCAGACTTCAGAGGTCCTCGCTCACTTGCCCTTCGCAGCCTGCAGAGCACAGAGACCAGCAAGCTGGACAGGTTCATTATTACTCATCCAACAGACTTTATTATTGACATGATGATACGTCTCTGCCAGTGTGTGACGCAAATATAAATCTATCATGTCATGTCAGTGTTATGGACAGTCACGTTTGTGCCGTAACGCCTTAAAGACACTGAGCGCATCACTGCATGTCTACAGGAGTATCTGCAACATGAAGTTCATATGTTCCATGAGGTCCCTCAGATTTTGAAGAAAGGTTGAGATTAGACCAAAGCACACGTTGATTTGGCTTTTATTGGTTCCTCTTTGGAAACAAATGCTTCATTCAACGTTTAAGTAGTCCACCCGGGATGCCTCCCGTTAACTAGCACACAAAAACACACAACAGGGCAGCATTTAATTGGTAAACTCCTTCAGAATAAAGGTCAGGCATTGAGAATTGAGTGTGCAGCTATTGTTTTAAAACCCAATAAAACAGAAATCATAAAAGATTCAAGAGTCTCTGTGAGGTTGGACTTGGCTGAACTCACGGTGAGCTAACATGCTAATGTCACCATGTTAACACGTGTGATGTTAGTTAAGCACTGAACAGAGAAACAGATTAGACTGCTTGAACCATAAAAACTCTGACCTGATGATGGCGCTAGATGAAAATTTGATTACAGTTCATCCTGAATATTTCTCAATGCCATCCAATAGCTGTTGAGACATTTCACTTAAAGAACCACAGATGTCAGCCTCTTGGTTGCGATGGAGAAGAGATCGCTCAGAGTCATTCGTCATCTTAAATTTCAGGGCGGTTACCACTGTCGCCTGATAGCAACACAGTCCTGGGTTCATCATACCCACCAGGACCAGAACCTTTCTGTTCTGCCTGTGTCTGTGTGGGTACTCTGGCCTCCTCCCACAGTCCTGACATGCAGGTTAATAAGTTATTTGGTGAAATGCCCACAGGTGTGAGTGTGATTGGTTGTTTGTCTCGCCCAGTGTCAGCTGGGATTGGCTGCGTCCTCCCGTAAACTCATGAGAAACAAACAACACATTTTGTGTCAATCCATGGACATCCGTAGTTTTTGAGATATTTCGGTGTGGACCAAAGTGGTGACCCGACTCAGAGCCAAATAGCTGCTCACATTGACTGGTGTGGTTCCTGACTTGTGCAGCACAGCTGTGATTCATCCTACTGTATATCCTGTTTTTACATCTGTCCCAGTCATGAGGGGAAGTGATGCATTTAAGTTTCCAGCATGAACAACAGTGTTTCTTTAAAAATACAAGAGGAACTGGCATTTGGTGAAGCACATCGTTCTTTAACGTGCAGCACTGAAGCTCGAGTAGCAGTAAAGTCGGTATAAATCCATGTTCCTCTTCAGCTCGAGCCCCCTCTTGTCCCATCGCGTGTCCCTGCAGATGACACCGTTGATATCATTCCTATATAATCTATGTAGTGTAATACAAACCTCTCAGCAGCTGCAGCTTTATCACGCGCCAGTTCCATTACTAAGTATACTGCAAGTGGGCCCATGTTACGCTGAGAGATGTGTGACTGCGCTGGCCTGGCTCAGTGTGTTTTGGCACGGCGACGATGAGTGTTGCACACACTGGAGAAGCACTGTGCGCTCAGTGTGTGTGTGATACGTTCCAGAGGCTCCATGAGTGAAGCCCATTGTCGGGGTGGCACCAACGCGCCAACAAAGGTCCGTTTCCCTCTGCAGCAGCAGCCAGCGTGGACAAAGAGACATGTGAGGTCTCTGTTTGAAGCACTGGGCTATAGACACAGCGACCCACGTAATGAAGTGACCATGAGTTATCAGGCTCTGTTGTACACAAGGGGCTCTTCAGATGCTGAAAGAACAAATGTAAAGACGTCCGTCACTGGATGGACGTCAGCTCCACACTGTCAGCGTGCTGTCATGATTTCAGCACTTCAATCTTTGTTAGTCTCCTGTATGTTCCCACTCTTCTTCACAGTGTGTGCTTCTTCTTGCAGCCTCATGTGTCAGTTTTTCCACTATGACAAATTATGAGCTCCTGGCTCTGTTTTCCTGCAGTTCCTCACGCTGTAAAAAAGGAACTATTTGTTTTAACTTAATAAAGTTGGTGTGTGGGCTGCCTTAGAGTTTGACTGAATTTGAGAAGACAAGTTGAAACAAATTATCTTCTTTCTTTCACTTCTATAATTTAAAACTCTGATTAATTTATTGCAATAACCACTTCTGCAGACAATAAGAGTCTGTGGTAGGTGGACACGAACGTTCCCATCATGATCTGGGTCTTGCTGCTGGTTCAGAGGTCGGGTGGCCTTACATTTCTATCTATGTGAATGATTTCATTATGATCACATGTGATTTTCAGCAGCCGAATGAAAGAAAGGCTTGTTCGTGTTCTGACAATGGAAGTGTCGCTCACGCATTCTGTCGGTCTTTAACTCGCAGCAAAGACGGGACTTTACAATCACCTCTTTCAGGAACGCTGCACGCCTCAGAACTCCTAACAGCTGATAAGATGAGACAGAACTTTGTTTGACTCCTGCTGAGAGATTACCAACAAAAACAGATATAGATGTAGAAATAACTTTAATTTATCGTCGACTACACTGTCTGCATGTTGGCATCTTGAAATATACAGCTGCTTCATGAAAGCTGTTATGAGTTCAATTAAGAGCTTAATTTACTTAACCTTCAAAAGTTCCTTTCACTTAAACTAGATTGTTCCCTTGGGTGCAAAAACCCTCATTTCATGTGGTCGTATTCCTCTTCAGCAGAATAAACAGAACCTGACAACATTAATCAGAATCAATGGCCTCTGAATAAGGAAGCTTTTGTCCGGCTCAGTCTGAGCGTGCCAGATATCAAGAGCTGCAGTTTTCCAATGGGGCAGATTCATAATTGGAGAGTGGACTTTCCTCAAAGTAACTTTCTAAATGAAAAACTGGATCCATGAAGCTGCAGCTGCAAATAAGAATCTGCATGTCAGAGAAGCAGCCGCTCGTTGTGACGATCAGGTGAAATAATTACATGAACTAAGTGAATGCATCGTGTCGTTTCAGAGGAAGAAGAAGCCCAAAGAGAAGCCAGCCGCCTCGGTCCAGGCAGAGGAAGCTGTGGTGAAGGAGCCACCGTGTCCGGCAGTGAGGAAACGGAAGAGACGACCTCTTAAAGTCAGGATGGAAACGGTGACTGCAGCGAGATCACAGAAGGTGAGGAATGTTTTCTCCGTCCAGTGTCGTCAAACGCCTCGTTTCCTGCCGTGCCAGGACCGATTTCTCCTCTGTGCTTTGGTTTAATAAGTCAGTTTTTGCACTTTTTAAAAAGGTATTGAGGATAACTCAACACAGACATGTCCTCTGTTGTCCTCTGTTGTCCTCTGTGGTGATCTTTGAATGGTCAGTGGGTGTCTTGGACTGTTTCCTCTGCCCAATATTGTAGTTTGTTTATTTATTCTGGCTCTAGAGGCAGTGGATCCATAATATTCGATATTTTAATTTGTACCTTAATGAAATGAAATCTACTGAAAGTGTGTTTTTCCACAGTGCACTCAATTATATTATTATAACTATGTTAAATGTCTTGATTTAGAACAATCTTACGTGATATTTTAACAATGATTCAGCTCAATCTGAAGCTAATCACAATATATTTTGGTCTACTTAATTATATAGTTTAAGTACCTTAATTATAATTGTAATGTACTGTTTTAAATGTTATTTTCATGCAGTATTTAAGACTCCCTTAATGCGTTTGAATCATCTTATAAATGCGGTCAATGGACAATCAGAGCACACTTCAGGCGCTCACACGTGGGAGGAGTGATGATGAATTTATGTCCATGTTGTTGTTTGTATCTGAACATTTAACCACAGTGTGTTTGAACATCCTGCTGAAGTATGCGAGTACTCCTCTCTCTGTTAATTTACTGATGATGGTCCAGTTATTAAAGGTTTCACTCACTCTCACACGTCATCTGTTTTTCCACGACACTAATTCCTGAGAGACACACAAACTTATTTTCCAGCATTCCTGATTGAGCAACAATGATTTCAAGCAGTCGTGGAATGTAACTGAGTACTTTCACTGAAGTACTCTACCTCAACTCCACTGCACTCATTTGACAGATTTAGTTACCAGTTACTTTACACATTAATATTTCGGCACATAAAACATTGAAACTGAACAGGAGTACGGCTGAAACGATGAGTCCATTCATCGTTTAACAGCAGAATAATTATCTGGATTAACATTTCACCTGAGAACATTTCACGGTTCTGGATCTTCAGATGTTGGTTGCAGCTCTTATAAAATATGGAGTTAGCTTCACCTCAACCAACCACAGCAACCACCTTACCTGGGCCTTACCTGACTCAACTCCTGACACCAGCTGTGATCATGTACTGTACCATCCTCCTGACGGGCCTCCCAGCCTGCACAGTGAAACCTCTTCAGATGACCTGCACAGTGAAACCTCTTCAGATGATCCAGAACGTGGCGGCTCGCCCGGTCTACAACATGTCACCCTGCTGCTCATCGAGCTCCTCTGGCCCGCATTAGATTCAGATCTCTCATGCTGACTACAGTTGACTCTGGTTCTGCACCTACCTACCTGAACGCCCTCATACAGACATATGTTACCTCACGACCGCTGCACTCTGCCACCCGTTCGTTCACGGTGATCCAGTCTGTTGTTCCCGGTTGGTGGAACGTCCTACCAGTTCCTACCAGATCAGGCCCGTCCCTCTCTACCTTTTAAAACCTGAAGACCTCCAGCTCCTCAGAGAGGACCTCCTCTCCAACACCACCAACAACTGGACATGATACATCTACCCCGTATGAACTCTCTTATCTCACTGTACTTGACTGTTTGTTCTTGTTCTTCACCTGCTGAACGCTGTGGAGAGGTCACCAAACCTCGAACTGCTCCCAGAGCGAATGACAATAAATTTAATCTTCTTCTTTTGCTAAAGTAACATTTCCAGAACAAGAGTATTTTTTACAGTGTTAGTACTTTTACTTCAGTAAAGAATCTGAAAACTTCTTCTGCCACTGGAAGTTGACCACAGTTGACTGGCATGTTGTTGTTTATTATGCTGATCTGATATGTTGCCCATACTCCGATGATTTATGTTTAATACCACAGTAATTCTGACTTGTCTGACCTGACCTGGAACACCCGTCACCTCCCTCTCTCAGCTCTCTTGGCTGATCATCATCGACCCTTTAGCACAATGGGCACAGAGCTGGCACAGACGCCGGCATTCAGAACCGATGGCACACATGGGATGGAGCGAGCGCTCCGCCTCCCCCTCGCTCCCTCCCTCTCCACCTCTTCATGCCCATTGATTCATTCTCCAAGTGGGAGTCTAATAATGTAGTAGGGCCACACAAACAAGTGATCTATCATTCATGCTGTTGTGATTATGTAATGGCTCAGCACGACAGTTTTTAATTTGACTCAGTACAACTTGGCCCCATTTATGGAGCGAGGAGGAAAAACATGACACGGAATAAACAACCGTGGACCAAATGTAACCGGTTTCCTGATGGATGGCTGCTCATTTGCATGTTTGTGACATCAGAAAGCAAAGTGGAGGCAGAGGTCATCTGGCAGACACATGCAGCATGCAGCAGCTTCTCATATCATGACTCATTTTCTACATAATTCTACATCTAAGCACCTCAGGAATCAACATGAACAGGTCTGTTAATCTTAGATTTGACAACACGTGCATCATTTAAAGGAGCTCAGGTCAAAAAACTCAACATAAGGTCCAATTTCAACCATTTTTAATGATGCTCAGTTACCATGGTGATGGTTTATGTGGCTTCCCTTCTCACATTGAAGCTTGTGTGAAACAGACAGTTTGGGGTTAAAAACTACAGATCCCGTGAGTTTGTGTACTATCAGAGCAGCCCATCTGTTTCCACATGCCAGACATGCTGAGCTCAGCAGTCCTCTTCCCCCAAAGAGGTGTGAGGTTCAAGGGAAGGAGTTGAACTGAGGGTGTGATCATGTCAGAGTTTTTCTATCCCGAGCACGCTTATAAATCTGCGCAGCATCACGGTACATGACACATTCTGCGGATCCGTCTGACCCGGGCTCCGTTTCCACATGCGCACCGAGCATGCAATCAGATCTGCGCGCTCATCTCCGTCTTTAACGCGTGCCTGCCCGTGCGTCTGCTCTGCTCTGTCCGTGAGGCATGCACACACTGAGGGAGACCGGATCCGTTCAGGTCTGACCGGCTCCACATCCCCCCCACACACACTCAGCCGGGATAGTACCGCAGGACGCAGGCGCGACTCCCGCTGCGGATGAAGAGGATGAGGATGGCTCTCTAAGTTTTCACCCAACCGGGACTGAATCCGCCGACCGAGCCGCTGCAGTGAACGGGATCCTGTCATTGTTTACCGGGGACCAAAGTCCGGCAGCGTCCTGGATATTTTTGGCGTGAGTAAAGCGGGAATCAGATTATTGACAGTTTGTGTTTTGCCGCATCGCTGAATCACATGATGTAAAAAAAACCTGCAGATTAGAAACAATCCGAGCATCATCAGTGTGAGCAGCCATGCTGCATCATGCAACCTGAGTAACAGCAGGTGCACACTGCGGCTCAGCACACACACACACACACACACACACACACACACACACACACAGAGGCTCGTTTCAGGTGTGGCTGCAGCTCAAGTTTTTCTGGGATGGATTCACACTTGCCAGCTTCCTCTGTCACTGATGATGCACAGATCCAGTCCTGATGAAGTCCATCAGCTGTCAGAGTGATTCACCCTCTGCTCCTCGGTCTGTTCATACCACCACTTCACTTTCTTCCATTTCCAAGTGCTGAGAGTTTTTTTATTTTCAGGAGCATGCTCTCTAATGCCCTGCAGGGTTGCCTGGTAACTACAGATCGCCCTGATGCTTTCAGCTTGCTTGGATGGAGGCCATACAAGAAAGCGAAGCCCCTCTGAATAGTAATGGAGGTGATGTCAGTACAGATGCACCTCACTGTAAGAGTGAAACAGATCAGAGCTCTGCAGGACGATGATGATTGATACGGAGAAAGCTTCACACTCTGCAGCCTGGCTCAGGAAAGTCGGATTCACGGTGCCTGGAAGCGAGGCTGTTTCAGAGGCTATGAATTTTTAACGTGACCCCTTCACTGCATGGAGCTCTAACCTGCCTTACAGCCCAGCTGCATATTCCTGAAATCTTTTACTGCTGATGAAAGCCTGAGTCTTAGACGTTAGCTGAATCCAAGCAGGTCAGATATTCAGGTCAGTCAGTGAGCTGCTGCAGGAAGGTGTAACATGTCACTGCTCTGCTCTCTGTTATCAGTCCATATTAGCTGATCTCACTTCCAGCTTGAGCAATAATGTGTCATCATGTAGTAACAACTGTAACTGCTGATGTTCACCAGAGCAGAACCTTTTCCACGCTGACGCCGTGTAGTACGTCTGCTTGAATAAAGTACTGCAACAACAACAACAACAACACCCAGTACAGCCAGAAATCTCATCCAGACTGTGAGCTGTATCCGATGCTCTGTAGACATCACCCCTGGGTGTCTGCTCCTGTCTGCTCCTGTCCAATCAGAGAGAGGCTGTGGCGGTGCAGCCAGCGCCCCTGTGGAGAGCATCCTGCGAGTTGGGATGGTGACTCAGCTGAAAAAGGAGCTGGCAGCGTGGTGACGTTGTACAGTGCAGCAGCAGCAGCAGCACCTGCTCCTCACAGCAGCTCTGTGAATGACTCAGGCCTCCAGGATTTGGCCTAAAAATCCTTCAGGCAGCAGAACGTTTGTCTTAACTGCTGCACATTAGGTTTAATTATAGCTGGGCATTCATTCAGGATCAACGTTTTGTGCAGTTATAATGTCATGATGTAATTGTATTCCATCCATCTTCCATAAACGACCCACCATGTTTCCACCTCAGAACAACATTGGTGCTATAGGCTCGTCCCCAGAACCTGTTCTGTTCTGTCCGCTTTGTTTTGTAACTCCATGTTTGTCCTTTTGTCCTCACGATGTCCATCCAGACTATGGAGGAGGTGAAGGACAAGCCCAAGAGGAGGCCTCTGGTCAGGGCTGCGTCGGAGGAGAGCACCAGCGATCTGAGTTCGATGACCTACTCTCCATCTCCTGGTGACACGCTGCCCTGGAACCTGCCTAAACACCATCGCATCAAGCGCTCCAAGTCAGCGTCCGGAGACGTGCTGGACGCAGCGGAGAGGGCCGTCATCCGCATCGCAGGTACCATGTCCTCACCAAGACACAGAACTGCAACTTATGTGATGCTCTGCGGCTCCAAAAGAAGCACGGAGAGAGTTTTACTGCAAAATAATCATCCCCATTCATGAAACTGTAACACTGCTGCTAATACTCACTCTTCATAACACTTAGTCGACTCTGTGATTGCTGTTTGACCTGTGGTCCTCGCTGCAGCTCCTCTCAGCTGTTTTTCTGATTCCACGTCTGAAGCTGAAGTTTCGTCTCGTTGCTGTCGGCTGTTGACTCCCAGCTTTGCTTCACAGAGCTCAGGATTTGTTTGCTCATGCTAACACACTCGTCGTGATTCGGTCTCGCTCTGCTGGGTCTCTGCATGTTGAGCCGTGGTGCTGCTGTTTTTCTTTTACTGTCGTGTCAACCTGCACGCAGGTGACATCTCGGCATTTGCAGGTCAGGGATTTCCACTCTTGTGAATTCATTTCTGATATTAGCAGACCCAGGTTATGTTATTTGGCAGGTGCATTATGATGCTTTCTTACGTGACAGTGAATCAGGCGTGCTGGTTGGAGGTTCACCTTGCCACCACATTGATGGGGATGTAAACATGACTCTGGTCTGCACAGACCAGTCACATGCATCCTTATTTCCTTGCTTTAAGATGTGTTTGTATTAATATCAATGAGTCAATGTGACATTCGTTTCCGTTTTAATCAAGAGCTGCTTTTTCCAATTAGCATGCATGCTTAACTCTGCTCTAAAGCCTCTTGACGGGCAGTTAAAAGAGATTTACTGTGCAACAACATTATTACCATCTCATTATGCTCAGTCATTTCTCATGAGGAGAGTTCAAACTGCTACGAATGTCTCTTTATCCTCCACCTCTGTTAACTCTCCAGCACGGAGGCTCGGGTGGTGTGACTTGCTGCCTCGACACTTCCTGTGGTGGGTGTTGGGTTCACCACAAACAGCAACACTGACCTCGTCCTCCCGCCTCCCCTGGTCTGGACTCAGATATTGATTTGATGGGGTGGGGTACTGCAGCAGGATTGTGTCACTGGGTGTTATTGTCTCTGCACACACACACACACACACACACCCACACACAGCCTGATTGATGAACTGGAGTTCAGGGAGATCTGAAATTTCTACTTCTCATGACTCCTGTAGTCCCAGGACGCCGTCGGCTGGTTAAATGTATTAGATTAAGGCGCCTGTATCAACGCTGTCTCGTTGGATCGCGGCCCTGACCTCATTCATTATCCCTGTGATTCACATACGAGGCTGAAGCTGCAGCTTTATCTCACGACAAATGGAGCCAGGAGCATTTCTTATCAGGCTGCAGACAGTTTGAGAGGCAGGCGGTGTTGTCCGACACTAAACAAGATGTCAGTAAGACTGTATCAAGGTTTTTTTGTATGTCTGACATGTTCATTGATCCGCTGTGAGTCTCGGCAGCGGCTCTGTTGACAGCCGTGCAGAGTGATTGTGATTCAAATAAAGAACAATTAAATGCTGTTGAAGGAAACTGTCACACGGCTCAGGTCAGCAGAACGGATCCTGGTTTAACGTGATGTTAAAGCTGGGGCTCATAACAACCACCAGGGGCGAGCAGACCTAAAGTTACTAAATGAATGAGATGATGAGTGGACTAATAAGACAAACACTGAAAAACTGATTATTAGCTATGAATAAGTAATTATCAAATATAATTGAATTAACAGTTTTAATTAACTCTTTCCCAGCAGCTGCTTGGTGTATTTGTATTTGAGGTCTAGTGGTGGAAATGTACGGGGTCGCTGTGCCAGCAGTAAAAGTTTGATTTCTGCTGATTTTGAAAATCTTTAATATTCAAAGCGTGTATCAAAGTGTGTTCATCACCGCAGGTTTACTGTCTGAATCAAAATCCTGGCTGGAGGTTCATTTGTTTGATCAGGTCTGGAGTTACCTGGATCAGCAGTATGGATGAATAACTGTTTCTCATGATGTGACTGATGGATATGATTCCTGTATATATGTTAATATTGTAGCTGTGTCCAGGTAGTGAAAACAAATGTGGACATTTCCACCTCTGGACATAGCAGCATATCGTCTGTCTTACAGCAGTGGAAACATGATAAAGTCTGTGTATGGTGATGGTAACATACAGTGGTGTCCATAAAGACTGACTGTAATCAGTTTGGTTTTAAGGTTCTGAACTAATAACCCCCTGACCTGTTCTTTAGAGGGAGATCCAGCATGACTAACGCAGCTCTCTGGCAGAGCGGTGCAGTGTTCTTACAGTGCCCACGTTTGATCCAGGAACATCACGACGGCTGTTTGAGTTCAGCAGATATCCAGAACAAGACGAGGCTGTAAGGGAACAGAACATCCTCGATCTCGTTCTTTTTTCTTTCTTCCATTTCTTCAACTTTTCCAGAGTCCACACTTCAGATTAAACACGTGAGTCAGCGCTGTCGTTTCTGCTCGTAACAGATGAATCATTCAGTGCAGCTTTTGTCGTGGGACTCGTTTTTGTTAGAATATTAAATTGTGGATCCATTATTGATTTTACACTTTACAGTCATCAACAGTACATGAAGGTATCTGTGGGACCCTGAGGTGCTCTGCAAAGTGCAAAGTGCAAAGTTTCCTCTGTGTTTTATAATTGTGTGATGTTGAAGTCTGTTCTCATACTGTTTCCCTCAGTGGTCAGACTATGAACCAGGACAGAGGTGTTTGTGCAGTATGCATGCTGGACACTAGAGGACAGTATCCAAAGATAAAGTGCAGCCGAGCGTGTCTGCAGGTTCTCTCTGTTCCTGATAACAGCTTCTCCTTTCATAGCTCATGTAGAACTTCATGTGTGCACAGCAGTAACAGATTTTTAATTGCATTTGATTACATTTTTATTTCTTCATTAAAATTGTGGCTATTTATTATTTCCCTGCATGCGCTGTAATGTAATGCTGCTAATGAGCTGCAGTACCTGTCACCACAGTAACAGTAATTACAAACACTGGAACAGTTGCACATTATCCCTACGCTGACTACATTTCAACCTGTGATTAGTATTCAGGCTGCCAACCTGCACAACTAACCACACAAAGTCTTTCAGACACAAATCAGTGAATACACAGAAAACAACAGTCCATGAACAGTGAGTGGGAGGTCGTATCCGTCCTTAAATGTGTTGTTTTTGTCTTTTATTCGAGCCGAGGACGTAAATTAGTGGCACAGCCGGAGCAGAGAGTCTTTTAGTCCGGTGATGTGTGGGAGGGCCGCTTGGCGCCGCAGTGAGAGGCTCGAGCCAAAACCAGACGAGCAAACACAAAACCAGAGACAAAAGTGAGAGGAGGTCTCAGACAGTGAGAGGTGGCCTGCAGGGATTCATACATTTAGTCCAGAGCCACGTTGTTATCATGGAATGAATCATTGAACATCTCACGGTGATGTGGTGATATCTCAGAGATGAGATGACGTTGAAGAGTGCACTGCACGCCCCGGACGTGTTGTCAAACTGTTCTGGCTGCACAGTGACGGTTCGAGTTTCTGTCCAGTGGCTCCGTTCTCTGAGTTTTCATGGTGGCTGTGAAGTTTTCTGTCATCTGCTCCAAAGAAGCCACTCAAAATGATTTTTCAGGCCAGTATCGAATGTGAGATTTGAGTCGCACTCCGAATGCAGGTGCAACTCACATTCGATCAGAGTCAGTGTTAGAGTCATGCTTTGTGATCAGATTGTCTGATCTGTTGTATTGAATCACGTGACGTGTCTGCAAAGGTCAAAGGTCAGCGCAAACACCCAAATAACACGAGTGTGTCCATAGATGGCTGAACAGCCCTCACAGATATTCAGCATCGTTTGGCTGTGCACTCGTGCTCCCTCTGCTAGAAAAGATGGTTTTTATTAGACTCAGTTTAAAGTTGGCTCCGTTCAAACGTGTGTTAATTGTTTTTTCAAGCTACTGACGTGAATATTCCAGATTGATGGAGTCTCCATGAAACGAACACAGTTTGCTCACATTTAGGTCATAACTCACGGGTTGGGAAACCGAGCGCTCGGTCGGCTGTCTCAGTGTTGCAATGTCGCACTTGAGCGCACTCGACAGTGTTGGAACGTTTTTCACATTCCTGACGTGAAGGATTTATTATCAGCGTATTTAAATTTGCAGTTTCGTGCTGATGAAATTCTCCCTAATTCTACCGAAAGCTGAACAAACAAACCCGACACACACACACACACACACACACACACACACACACACACACACACCAGCTCTATGAGAAAGTGATAACACACACACATGTGCTCAGGCGAGATTCATTACTGCTGTGAGCAGTCTGACTTTAATGCTCTTTATTTATAACAGTATCATTTAGTTTTATTAGGATGCTCGTCTGCACTGGACCTGAGATCATTCACAAACTTTTACACTTTAGTTTGTCAAATAAATATTAATATGATTTGTAGAGCGAGGTTTGTGATGGTACCCGAGCTGTGTGGCTCAAACAGACACACACATAATTACACATAGTACAAACACGCATTATGTAATGACATTGCCATGAGATGCTGTAACACTCTGCACCAATATTTGCCTCATGATGAGCATTGTTTTGGGCACATAGTATAGCAGGAAGTCTTGATATCATCCCTCTACCCTGCAGTGTTTTCCAGCTCCTCCTGAGGATCCTGAGGGATTCCCAGTCCAGATGAAACATGTAGTTCCTTTCAGCGAGTTCTGGGTCTGCACTGGGGGTTTTCCTGCCGGTTGGATGTGTCTTGAAAACCTCCAAAGGATGGCGCCCAGGAAGGCGTCCTAATCAGACGCTCCTGTTAATGCTGCAGCTGTACTCCGAGCTCCTCATCCCGCCAGCCTCAGATAAGAGGATGTACAGTGTATATAACACTGGCAGAAAGTAAACACATATATTAAACAGCTCAGTTGTGAAATCGTCCAAAGAATCAGCAGAAAGTTTTCCATGTCGACACAGATTTTTAGAAACAAATACTCTCTCTGAACTTTTCCGTCTGAAAGAGAAAAGTTCTGAGTAGCTGCAGTTTTTCTCCCTTATGAATCTTGTCACAGGTTCTGAGATGATTCACTTTAACATTCACACTCCTTGACATAGGGAGGGAATCAGATTTCTTTTTGGTTTCCACGGTTACATCAGGAACCAGGAGGAAACACATCACGCAGTCGTTCTTATGTGATGTGACGTACTGTTGAACTCCAAAGTCAGTCTTTATGTTTCAGCTTTACTCTTCTCTGCTGTGGTTGTGCTTGTCACACATGTTGTGTGTTCTGTCCCGTGTGAAGAGGTGTGGCTCTCTGAAAATCTGCCGTCATTCAGCTTTGGGAATATGACGTGACTTTGGAGGAGAGGACCACGCGAGTGTTCAGGGAGTTTATTTTAAAGCTGTGAACGGTGAAGGATCCACTCGGCTTGTGCTTGCCCCAGTTTCTCCAGCGGCAGCAACTCGAATAACCCAACACAGCTCTGTCATTTGTTTTTTCACGGAGGTGTGTGTGTGTGTGTGTGTGTGTGTGTGTGTGTGTGTGTGTGGGACTTCAACTGCTATCTATCTGTGCGGTGTGTGTTCGCCTCTGTGCCTTTAAGAGGTGGGTCTGATATACGCATGTGTGTGTGTGTGTGTGGGTATTTCTCAGCAGAGCAGAGGAGTGGTGGTGGTGGTGGTCTGGAATGAAACCTACAGCTTTATAGAGGGAAACAGTGTGAGTGAAGAAGGTGGGGACAGTTAGATAGGTGGACAGACAGCCAGGAGGGCTTTTATCAGCAGTGGGGGGGACTGAGAGTCAGAGAGAGCTGTGCAGAGCCAGTGGAAAGTTTCAAAAGAAAGTTTAAAGAAAGTTTAACTCCGGCTCAGTATCAGACAGGCCATGTCCGTGCCCATGCCTGACCCGGGTCAGCGGCTGTCAGAGGAGCAGGACTATGTCCAAGCCTATGAGAACGTCAGAGAGAAGTATAAAGGTAACAGCACCCCCTGTTTTCTCTTCTTCACTGACTTTTACTGTACGTGCTCATGATATCCCCGATCCCAGCATGTGTACTGTGAGTGCATGCTTCACTGAGAACACTGTGTCTGACTCTGCAGCATTAATTGGTTCCACATTGATTTGGTTCCCTGTCAGTTGCAGGAACAGGAAGTCTAAATATCTCAGCTGTTTGTAAATGTGGTGTCACACATGCACAACACAAAGTTCAGCATCAGATCTCTGTTGTTGCTCTAGTGGACCGGTGGACTGTTGTTTGCTCTGTGCTGATTCTGGAGAGTTTCAGTGAGCTGCAGGTGGCCTTCAGGTGAAGAATTCCTGCGTGACCCAGTCTGTGTTCTCTTTCCTGACCCGACCCGTCTTTGCATACAGGGAATCACTGATGGGGACAGACAGGTGAGACATTTGGGCCTCGGTTAAACGGCACAAAACAGCTGGCAGCCAGCAAGCTGGTGCATCACCTGACTGACTGTCTGTCTGGGTATGAACGACTTGATCGTGTTGTTCATTCCAGAAAAGCAGAAACAGGAAGTCTGAGCAACCCTGAAGATGTTCCTGCAGCTCATTTGTTTAGGCTGAATCTGACCTGCGACAGAATCCGGTCCAGCAGCAGCAGGTTGAAACTGGTTTTTATTATTAACATTTGTACAAGATAGCTTCACAGCTGTAGAGCATCAGCTGAGCCCGGTGCCATTTCCTGTTTGCCCAGCTCCTGTTCTAGCACGACACCAACTGTCAGCACCCCCCACACTTGCCCTGGGGCCTGTAAACCTCCTCTTCCTCTTCCCAGTGGTCCAAGACTCCTGTGGTACAAACTACAAACACCTCTCGGCTGCTCTGAGCTCACAGTCTAGGCAGCCCGGCTAACAAACTGAGCTAACAGCAGCTTACTTTACTCTTCATTTGATTTGCTGCTTTTTCTCTAATTTATATGATTTTAAATTAAAACATCTTTCAGATTTTGGACTTTTGGCTCGACAGCATCTGATATGTCACTCAGTAAAGACCTGAACAGCCGAGTCCAAGTACAGACCTTCAGAATAAGAGCATTATTGGTCTGTGTCACACCACTTATATTATATAATCCAAACTCAGTTGCTGGCGTGCAGGTGTCATATTGAGTTTCGGACCAGCTGCCTCTCGCCTCTACGGGTCGCTCTGAGTCTCAGTGTGTAAGTGAAGGCAGGTGAACTACAGCAACATCTGGAGGCAGTTTGAGCGAGGACAGACTGACAGGAACAGCTGTTCCCCCCTTACCATCCATATACAGTAGCACATACTGTAAGTGAGGTCTTGTAGAGCCATGAGTAGTTTGTTCTGTACAGGCCTCATAGTGTGTGTGTGTGTGGGCATTGTTGCTAAGAAGCTGCATGGATGTTCTGGTTAAAAATAGGCTAGAAATAAAAAGAAATCATAACTGTGGGCACAATTTCCACCCGCCTTACAGCAGACTACCAATAAGAAGTCCTGGTCTTGGTCTCTATGTTGGGAACAGTATCATTCCATCCAGTCACAACAGTCTAGTCATTTTCTTCCCATGCGGTTGCCTACTGTGCATGTCACCGCGGGCAGCGTTCCTGCTGTGTCGCTCTCTGGCACCGGCCCGGTGCTCCACGCCCCCGCCGTAACCTCCAGCCCGCCGTGCCAAGATCTCACTTCCTGCTACTTTTTTTGTCTTATTGTTGGTTTTTGACTTGATGCTGTTTGTTTTAGATGATTGTGAAAGGGGAAAGTCTGGACGCGTATCTGGAGCACGGAGCGTGAAGAGAGCGAGAGTTGTTTTTATCAGCTGATCTGATTTCGGAGCTAAAATGGGTTTATTGTTTTGAGGTTTGTCATGAGATGGCTGCTGCGCCGGTCTGTGTGTAGTTCATGTCCCATCAGAAATAACAAATAACAAATTTAAAATCAGCCATTAATCACCTGCGGCTGATATTCCTGATTCATTGTAAGTAGCTGTAATTATTAATATGACCGTGCATAATTTAAATTCTTATTACCTCGCTCTGCTGACAGTGATGGATTCTCTTCTATTTTTAGTTCTCGTGTTGACACTGGTTCAAAATTCTTAGCACTGGTGAGAAATCAGATCCTGAAAAAAGTCCCTCATGTATGACTTTGACTCCTGGGAACATTTTTTTTCTAATTGGCAGCATCTGTTCACATGGATATGACTTCATTTCACATTAAATAAGATGTTATTCTCATACAAGCTGTCCCGTGGGACCCATTTCCATAAGCTACTGCAACAGGTGAAATTCAGATTCTCACGGGAATGATGAAGAGCGGCGGAGGCGAGCGGCTGAACAGATCTGTCGGTGTAAAACACGCCGCTGTGCTTTAAATACTCTCTGCAGATATATCCCGGGAGTTTACTCTGTCAGTCTTCAAGTTATTCTCGGTGGACAGACTTCTGACATTTAGCTCAATGGGATGTTGCTTTGGAAGGTTGGAACCTTATGTCAGAGGTCAAAAGTCAAATATCAAAGCATATTTTTGTGCAATCAGAAGCTATGAAGTTTATTTTTGGCGATGTTGGGCAGCTCCTACGATTAGAGATGTTTGGATAAATCCTCCCATGCTTGGAAATCAGAAATTTTCAGAGCTGCAGGAACATTTCAGGGTGGAAGGACTTCAGTAATGACTCGCTCAAATACAGAATAACCAATAACTCCAGCTGACCTCGGCACAGGCTCAGGTGACCCTCAGAGGAGTTTCCTCAGGTTTCTAAGGAGGACTTCTTACAGCGCATTCTTCTGAATGTCATTGGTGGTTCGGCTGCCAAATATCCGAGAGCTTTCTTCTCAGATGTTTTGCTTTCAGATTACTGCGATCTAAGATCATTACCGTGAACCAAAGCTGAGAGAAAATCTCTTCTATAATGAACTGAAATAAAGCTGATAAAGGAGGCGGAGGTTATCACGGAAACCTGCGCAGACAAAAAACAAAAAAACAAATATAAAATCTTTTATTTTTCCTGTTCAGCTGTGACAGGCGACCTGACAGTCGTCTTTGTGTTTGTCCTGTAAACTGAAGGCCTGCGATTAGATCCAGCACTCGGTGTCTCGCTCCCCCTTCTTAAACACTCTTAAATAAATAAGCCAATGCGCTGGGAAACCTGCAGCTACAGCAGACCTTGTTTTTGCATTTGTACTCTGCAGTGTGTGTGTGTGTGTGTGTGTGTGTGTGTGTGTGTGTGTGTAAATACCAGCAGGATTCACGTATAAAAGGCCTGAGATAAGTTTATCTTGTGAATCACTGTTGAGCTGGAGCTCCCCCGCCTGCTCCACACTTCACTTCCAGTACTTGCCTCAGATCAGTTTCATGCAACCTGACCTCAGATTTAAAAATAGTAACCGTCCTCGAGTTGTGCACGCGCGTCGCCGTGCACCTAGAGGATCGCCCGTACGCACGATCAGTTCAAAATCAGTTCCATTAGTTCAGCCGACAGGTTGCATGCAGTGAACATCTCTGACATGCAGTACACCTGCCCTTTGCTGAAGCAGACAGGTGTCCTGTGTGTCAATCATAAAATCATGTATCACTGAAATACAAACTAAAGTTTGTTAATAAAGAAATACTTCAAATCTGAACTCATTTATCAGCCACAAGCTTCAGTGCAGGAATATATTTACAGCTGTGTGTGAGTATCCTGTGTGACGTGTGTGTGTCTGTACATGTGCAGATAACTTGTGCAGTTCAGTGTGTAAACTTTCAAAATAAAAAAAAGGCTCTTATATTAAATGACTCTTAATTTCCCAACTCTGTCAATCATCTGCTGACACGCTCTAATCAGCATCGACGTACAGAGCGAGAAGTTCTGACAGATTAACGTTCGTGGCAGTTTACAGCAGCTGTTGGACACATTTGTGGAAAAATGTGCATGTGTGATTTTTAGCAGCAGTTTTTCTTTCATTCATTCATCAGTTCGGAGTCTCCGTCCTGCTGGTGGAAGGCCGGCTTGTGGACATAGGATTCAGTCTGCATGCATGACCCTGAAGGGGTCAGGATGTTGACTGGAAAAGGCGGCTTCTGCTTTTTAAAAATATTTTGAGTGACTGCTCATATTCACGCAGGACAAGAGGAAAACAGATGCAGTGTGAAAGTCACTTGTGCATTGTTGCTGTGATGACCTCGCTGACAGAGGACATACTCATATATTATCTCCACATATGTTCACACCTACCCTCGATCCCACAGCGCCGTGCCGACGGGGCGGCTCGGTGTACTGTAGATTACCCAGCATCCTCGGCTGCAGCAGAGTCTTCTCACCTGTCTGTTACTTCACATGAGTTTGTAAGGTGACCTGTTTGGTCTGTGTTTGTTCACATGTGCAGCTGAAACATCGTGTATTCTGAGTACATAGCGAGGTGTGTATGAATAATTGGATATGGCTTGTCACCAGTCTTGTTTTGTCGTAGTTTCACTATAAATTAACCAGCTACTTTCTCGATGATGTATGATTTGCATGATAAACTTGCAAAAGGTAACTATTGTTTCGAGACTCACATGAATTTCTTTCCCTCTGCTGAAAACTGTGGAACAGAAAAACACATAATTTCATTATTTCTTGGAGCTCAACTGAAGGAACAAGCCGGAGAACCACGCAGAGTCTCAGACAAAGAACTCATTCACTGGTTACAAACCTTGTAACTGCAAACTAGAGCCGTAAATTTGTCCAAAAATGGAAGCTAATAACCTGAAATTAAACCATGGCTGCAGTAAATACTTCATTCTGATTGGCAATAGGTCCAAAAAAACATTAAATATCCGATGAAGCTGCCAAAAACCTGAAAGCTGTAATGTCTGTTCTGCATTGGGCTCGACGTTGGTTGTGCCACTTTGAATGACAGCAGTTCAATCCTCTTTCATGATGAATGACATCAAGATGTAATTAGCTTCTTTACTGTGTCTCTGGTTTCCTGTGAGGAAGGATTTGAAGTCTACAGAGTGAAAAGTAAATCCCAACCATGAACCACCGTAAAGAGAACTCAGCCCGAGCCTGATGCTGCTGGGACCGAGGAGCTCTGCTGTAATTGAGATGGGATTTGTGTTCGGGCGGAGGATTAGTGTCTTCCCGAATCCGTAGGGTCAAAAACAGCTGATGTCAGTTATGCAACCGCACTGCAAAATATTCATTCTACCAATTCAATCACATCTCATGCTCGTCCTTAACCGCCTGATTTTACTGCTCGTAATGTTTCTTTAAATTTAAAATTATGTCGCAGACGTGTTAGAGCAACAATGCACAGAAACGTCTCCTCTATCATTATTTCCATAGAGGCTGTTGAGTACAGATACATTGCCCGCTTGCCCAGCTCCTGTTCTGGCACGACACTGGCTCCGCCCCCTGTCAAACCCTCCCCATGCCCCCAGGGCTGTAAACCTCCTCTTCTTCTTCTCTCTTGTACAAACATAAACACTCCCCTGGTGTTTTGATCTCAAACTGAGCTGACAGCAGCTATAGTTTACTTCACTGTCCATCAGGAAACTCTGTAAATCACAGAACTCCAGCCCTGTGCCTGACATGATCAGGTGTTTGGACTGAAATGATTTCCTTCTCTCTCTTCCTGCTCGTCATCAGTTTTTGAACAATTAACCTCGAGCGATTTCAACAGTACGACGTCAGTGTTTACTTTTCCCACGGTGTCTGCAGATACTGATGTCACATGCAGTCCACTCGGCCGGTCTGGTAAAGATATTGACCGATAGCCTCGGCGCTATGAAGGATGTCTTTCTAATCTGCCTGTGAGGGGGATGAGGTCAGCGGCAGAGAAGTCTGTCTGTTCGCAGGGAGATTTCAGTCTCCAGGATACGCTCAAACACAAACTGTCATTTCATCCCTGCATGGCGCTCTGCACACTCCAGCTATAAAAGATATAAAAATAGATTCATATATCAATCCAAGTAGTGATTTGCATTTGAGTTCTGCAGCTCCACACAGGTCCAGTGTTTCTGTGCGGTATGAGGGTCCTGGCCTCGCGTTGGTCCTAGGGTGTGGAACAATAGTGCTAACACCCTGGTTCTGGCATGCTGTAGTAAGCCGGACTAATGCCAGGAATGTCAGTAGTGATCCGGCTGGCATGTACTCTATTTTTCAGGCGAGTTTTAGAAGCGCTGCTGCCTTTTCCATGTATCCACGCCCCATGTGTGCTACCCCTCTGCAGCCGTGATAACGACATTTACATTGATTTTCTCTCCTCTCACCTTTTTGAGAGGAAGAATGAGCTCACACAGCGACTTATGCAGAGAAGATCATCAGTGAAATAATCAGTGTCCTACGCTTACTATGCTGTTCCTCTGGCTGCATCTCTGTCAGTGCTACACAAAAGACAAAAACACTGAATGTGTCTCTTTCACAGTTGTGGATGTGAACGGGCCTCAGAATACATTTTTCATCGTGACACGTTATGTGAACTCCTTCAGTGTCGGCGCCCCCTCGTTAAGAGCTCCCCTTCTTTCTTCCATCTTAAGGCGCCTCAGAGAAGACAAACAGATCCTGCTCGTTTAGTGGAAGCTCATTTATTTCTATCTGGTTTTGCTGACATGTTGCACCACCACGTTTCTACCGCCACTGTAGCTCCTTCACATGTTTGCAACCTGAACCAGACGCTGCAAACTGGTTCTTCAAATCAATGCGGAACATACATTAAACTGCTGGTAACTGTAGCACAGAAGGACTTCTGCTTCATGCTCCTGTATGTCACCATCCATCCGTTTTCTGTCACCGCTTATCCTCATCAGAATCACGGAGGGGCACTGGACCCAGGGTGAGGAGAAGGGTCGCCAGCTCATCAGAGGCACAGTTTAGAGTCACCAATTAACCCGTGCATGTCTTTGGACTGTGGGTTAGGGTTACGTACCAATGCAGACTCCACACAGGACGGCCTAACTTCTTGTTGTGAGGCGATAGAGAAGAGAGAGGCCATGCTCGGTATTTTACTGTGCGTACTCACTAAATTAAAAAACCACAGACGGACCTCCTCTAAAGGAAGTGACTGACCCGCTGAGTGTCCTGTTGTTGAGGATGTGGTGTTAAATCAAAATGCACATTGTGCCAAATCCAAAGTAACTGCTGCAAAAATACCCCATCACTATTTTATTTATTTATTTTTTTCTTGCTAAATCATTTTGTTCTCACGCGCTCCGGTAACGAATGTTCCGAGACACGCGACTGTTTGTGGCCTGGAGGTTTGGAGACGTTTGAAATAAACTGTCAGTCTTTATGTGTCAGGACCTTTTGAATCTTCCATGTGTGAGAGAGGCAGCGATAGTAAACAGATATTTTTAGCTGACTGCTTTGTTGTCTGTTTGGTGATGTGCGCGCAGATCGGCTGCAACAACTGCACCCGGAGTCTAATGTCACTTTAGTGAATGCGGTGTCGCCTCCTCCCAGGCCTCTGATGGTGCACATCATGCCCGAGATTGGTTCGTCTCCTCAGCTGCACCCTCTCACCCTCCCTTCACCACAGAGAGCGCTGGTCCGGCTCCAACTCCTAATGGCCGAAGCTCCTCGGTGGGAAGAACCACATCCCAGAGAAGGGTGGAGAAGGGTGGAGGAGGGTGTATCAGGTCTTCCCACGTCTGATTAAGAGCGATATGAGACACTGGCTGTGTGTCAGACGCCGGCGTACTGAACAGCTGCGTGGAAACAGAAACACCAGCTGATGTGGAGTCAGGTGGCGTACACCGCCACAAAACAACGTCCAACGAGGAAACTTGATCTTCTCTGTCCTCTCACATATTTCGTTTGCATCATGAACAATAGCATTAATTGTGCCGGGTGGAAGTTTATGGAGCATTTCACAGATTATCTGTGACATGAATCTGATTCTGCATGTTCTCCCCGTGTCTGCGTGTCTCTCCAGGTGCGGCAGCTTCCTCCCACAGTCCACAGACCTGAACCTGAACCTTTTGTACCGCTTTAGTGTCCCTGAGTTTAGCTGTATGTATGTTTCTGTCTGTTCTGCGTTTACGTACAATGAGAGCACCTTAAAAAGTGACTCACCTGAAGCTGATCCTGATGATCTGAAACATGGGTGAGGTGTGAGAGGAGGCCAGCATCGTTTTATCGATGGCTGCATTCCATTTAGGTGTGCCAGTTCCAGTGCTCTGGTGTTATGCACACAGGCCTGCAGCCACGCCTAAATGGAGCCGATCCATCACTACTGTTATCAGTTATCTCTGCTGTCAGGAGACTAAATGTCTGCTGCAGTTTTAAAAATCACATCTGTGCTAAAAGAAGTTGAAGGAGGTCGCTGAGTCGAGTCTGCACACTTTGCTTCCTCCTCAAACGAGGCTGAGTTTTGAGTTGGGGCATTAGTGGAGCGTCTCTGGAGGAAGGATTTGCCTGAAAGCCTCGACTGAGTCACAGCAAAGTGAAATATTCGATTAAACAGAATGGACCGCTGTGATTTGGGAGAGAAGCTGCATCACTTGTTCTATAGTTGTGTTATTAGCGTTTGAATGATTGAACATGTTGTTGACTTAATATTCAAATCACAGATTCTGTATCTGTGTTTCTCTTGTGCTGCGGCTGTAGTTCGCTGAAACCGGATCCGTACTCAGCCTGACAAGCGTTCATTGATTGTGTATTGATTAGAGAAAAGGCTCATCACAGACCTCCTGCATCATTTCTCGACTGTAGCACGAGGATGTGGCAAAGCCAGCGGCTGAAAATATCCCGTCAGTGTAACGCAGTTTGCTGTGCAGGTGTTCTGATTCTGAAGACGAAGCCTCGGGGTGAGAGAGAGTGCGAGGTCAGAGGCAGGATGTCGAATTCAACAGGACTCTGCTAGAAGAGAAAGCAGCTGGCTCGAGTACAGTTAGAAAAGAAACATGTATGTCCACGTTGGGCTGAAATCTGAGCGGCTCTAAGACCGCTCTCCTCGTTTGTTTCACCTCACAAAGGACGCCTTGTTACATTTCAGGACATTTCTAAATTCTGTTATCGTGATTTATCGTCCGCGCTCGGTCTGTGAAACATTTCATCTTCCTGTAATGAACAGCAGCTGTCAGAGTCTGAATCTGAATCTGAATGTGTCAGACATGCAGCGCTGATGGATGCTTGTTTTTAAAGCTCGGCTTTTAAGCAGTCTGCCCACTGAACACTTCATTAGGAGGAAGACGAACCTTGAGCAGGAAATTGCATCGACCCTGAAACTTGAGCCAGTGTGACCTGTGGCCCTGATACACGGGACCACATGAGCATCTGTCCTGTAGAGCTGCAGGTAATTAATCAGATCACATGACCCGGGTGGAAGTGGCAGTATAGAAACCTCAGATCTTTGATGAGTAACCCACAGCGTCACCCTCTGCATGCAAAGAGTTTGTTTTTGGTTTCATCACAGTTACGGTGTTAATATCAGACAAGACGTATTCATACTGAATCCTCACAGACCTCCACGGTGAAGTAATCCACCTGTCGGTGCCGATTCATCCGCCAAAGTTCGAAGTTCATGATTATGTCGTCGTCTCATCCGTCTGTGGGTCAGTGTTTATTCAAAAATCTGCATTTCTTTTGTGGATAATGTTGTTTCATGATTTCATTCCAGTGACAACTTGTTCTGTTCCTGCTGGACATGCTGCTTAAAAAAAAAGATATGAAGAGTACTTCCATTTCTCCATGTTTGAATCCACCTGTGGGTGAAGCTGCACATGCACAGGTCATATTTTGTGCAAAATGTCAGTTTCAGCATCGCTGACTTGCACGACACAGCCCCATGCCGAGCGGAGACTGCTGAGTCAAAGTCAGCGTAACCTTGACCGTCATCTTCTGAAATCAAACTGTCACAGTGTAAACTTTATGACTTTATGACTGCTGCTGTGTTACTGGCAACAATTACTGAAAAGCAAATGGATTGTCTTCTCCTGCAGCTGTTCTGGTTGTAGATCATCCAGCTGTCATCATCACTTGTGTAACTGTCCTGGAGTTTAAAAAGCTGCAGCTCATGACACATGATGAGGATTTAGGCTGATGTAGTGTTGTTTACATTTTTATCGATGATAAGATGCTGTTACGTGATGTTTCATTTCGTTTCGTTCCTAAAAAGTGCTCCGTCATCCGAGGTCCAGAAGTCCTCTGCAGTACTTTTCCTGAAAAATAAAAAAGGAGGAGACAATGCTGAGTCACAGTCACAGACACTGCTGTCCTGATGGAGGACAAGGAAACCTCCCAGGGACTGTTCGACACATCCATTCAAAATAATTGATAGTTTAATTTTAATTCCCTGAATGAGTAGATTCATATTTTATCAGGACATTTATGTCTTTACATCACAGTGTTCTCCTTCAGTAGAAAGTCTCCTCACCTCCTTATTCAAAACTAACACGCTACATGCTGTGTTGTGATGTGACAGCGGAGCGTGACTGTTATTGGTGGAGGCACCTCCCTCGATACGCCACGAGGATGAAGGACGGCTCCACATCAGGGAGGGGTGGGTGATGATGAGAGGTGGAGAGGAGGGAGGTGTGCAGCTCCCACAGCTTCTCTGGCTGACAGGGACTGTGTTGGAGCGCAGGCAGGAGAGAGGGAGAAAAGAGGGAGTGATCTAAAGCAGCGAGCTGCCAGCTCCTGTAGCAGAGAGCGAGGCAGCCTGCAGTCAGCAGAGACGCCTCCATCCTCCAGCCTGGTGTTTCTGTGTCTGAGCCGAGCTGACCTTGCAGAGCTCACACTCGCCTGTTTGCAGCCTGGAGCATGGATCTTGGAAGGTCTATCCAGCACGAGATCAGCTCTCTCAAAGGTACTTTAATATCATATTTAGCTTCCTCTGACTGTCATCATCATCATCATATGCTTTCAGGACCGCCTTGTTTTCCCACAATCCCTCTGTGGCGAGGATCTCCTCATCGTATGGATGCAGGCTGAATTTAAAAGTTCAGCTTCAAGGCGTTAGCTGGGTTAAATGGAGGAGTTCTAATCCTCCGTCCTCGTTTCCTCTCTGCATAGTTTCGTGGATAAAGGAATGAAAAGCTTTTGTTCCCCTTTGTGCTCCGGCGTGACCACAGGGGGGTTGGACCAGAGGTCAGGGGGGATGATTGTGCTGAGATGGTGTTTTACGAGCATCTGTGGGAGGCTGCTGCTGCTGCTGCTGCTGCTGCTGCTGCTGCTGCTGCTGCTGCTGCTGCTGCATGCGGCACGGTGAATGCGTCTGCGCCGGGAGATGCAGAGCACATCGGCTGCTGCATCGCCGCGGTAACAGCAGTGAGACGGCCAAAACGCCACCCTGTCCGTCCAGACAGGGACGGGGACGGTAAAGCAGAGGAGAGGACGTCCTCGGGTCGTGTCTGTTCTCTGATGCAGCGTGCTCCGACGTTTCTTTACAGTTTAGTGTTTACATCAGCAGAGTTCGCTCCTCCCTCCTCCGTCACTTCCAGGTGTCTCACCGCTTCACCTCGCTGTCACTTCACTCTGAACGTGTCTTTGAATCTCTGTCAGGGTTTGTTTGTCGTCACGTCTTTATGCTCAGAAACTCTTTAACTGTCCGTTCATCAGATCGTTGTGAATTCCAGTCGGTCCAGGTTAGAAAACAGCAGCATTAAAATCGATGAATCATTTCCACTCGGGATCAGATATTTCCAGATTTATGACGATTATTTTAGTTATTATTGGAAAACTTCTATATTATTTGATTTATTTGCTTTTCCGTGGTGTCAGAACAGAAATGAGTATTATGTTGGCATAACAACAACAGTTTTTTAACTGGCACGCACCCAGCGGTACAGATGTACTGAGTAAGGCTTCATCATTTATTCAAACACTCCTCCTCTCCGAGCCTGCAGGTACCACCGTCTGCACGCTCAGGCCACAGAGACACTTTCACACCAATATTTGAATCTGCTGAGAAAAAGGATTAACAGCAGACTGAGTGACATTTACATGGACAGAAAGCTCCAATTTGAGGCGACAAACTGGTGAAACTGGCTCGGCCCAGAAAAAGGGGGAGAGCTTCTTTTTGAAAGCGGCTCTGAGCGGAGCTGAGGTTTGTCTGGAGCAGCCTGGCCTGGTGAAAATGTGGTAACGCTTTTGGAACGGCTTCTCCGGGTGGTGCAGGCATTTAAATGATCCTGGAGGAGGATCTGAAGAGAAGTCCGAACCCGCCCCGCCATAGACTGCAAATGTTTTTCTCCCCAGAGGACAAAAGCCTCCCCTCGCTTCACCGAGCGCTCCCAGTGGAGTTACTTAACATGTTGGACGCTGCTGCTCACTCAGTGAAGCTCACTTCATTTGTAAGCATGTCGTCACCTCGACACCATCGGCTCCCATTGTCAGTTCTTTAGGAGCTTTAAGACAAGAGCCTGTTGATCTCCTGACGTGTTGGAGACGAGCGAAGCTGCGTGGCCTTGGTGACTTGTTACTAACAGCAGAATTTTCACATTCACGATATTCTGCCTCCTCTTTCTGCCTGCTGGCTCCTGACCCAGATATTTTCAGGGTTGAGATGAAAACATCCACCACAGAGCCACATTTAGCTGCAGTTGCCTAATGACACCGCTTGAAACTATTCTTTGTGTTTCTGTCCATCGTCTGTTTTTAGGATTGTTTTGTCTGCAGCTTTTTGTGCTGAAATCTTGGCCAGGTCTCTCTAGGAACCAGCTTCAGCTCCTCATTTTGACTCAAACGACCAAATAAACCTGAACACAAGCCTGTCCTCGCTCTTAACTTCTGGCCTCTGTGGAGCTCCTGCATCAGTTTTGTCTGAGCCCTTATCAGCGTGTTTTCACAAACAGTGCACTGTTGTGAATGACGCTTCCTGAAGGTTCTGGTGAAATGGAAAATGACCGGAGGCTTTCAAGCAGGGCGGGTTCAAACCCGGGGGGTATCTAGTTAAAGAGAAGTTCAGGGCAGGGGTCGGTGCACTTGACCTCTGAGGTGTTTAGGGTTACAGACGTACACGGCAAAGAGGCAAAGCAGGTTTGTGACATTTGTCAGGTCCACTCTTCAGCTGTTGGTGTGAACAGAATAAAGAGTATTTCATGTGATAAAGACATCGTAGCATGGGTAAAGGTGCTGTGTTTTCACATACACACAGACAGGATATATCTGATGCAGCTGTGGGGTCAGTTCATATCAGAGCTGTGACCCTGAAGCAGCATTTTAAAACCCTGAACATCACAAAGTTTCTTTAAAGTCACACAAATGAATCAGAATACTTCACCATGCAGCTCACGTTATAAGTTTTTACTGTGAAGAGTTATGTATTGTACATACTGAGAGCTGAACAGTGGCTGACAGCCTGTCAATAAGCCTGCAGCTGATCTGAGGTCAGCAGCTGTCTTTTCCAAGCTCGCTGCGCCTCGAGGCCAAAGCATTGAGAAGAGAGGCGGACAGGAAGCCGTGTCACTAATGTCACTAATTTACAGCTTTGTTTACAGAGCTCTTTAATTATGATGTTTCATATTGTTTGACTTAATTAACTCTGGATATCACTGCTCCAAAAACAGAGTATGGTTTTGAGTAACTCGACTGATTGCAGCATGTTTGTCACATGTGTAAAGTAAAAAATAATAACATGATTCATAACAGGGTTATTACGTGGTGCTCCCTGATGACACGACTCAGACTGGAATCCTGCAGTCATGCTGTGTTTGATATCTGCAGATAGTCCAGCGTCAGATCAGCGTTTATCCTCTTTCCTCCACTGCTGCACTTTCTGCCTGCCAAGAACTTCCCAGCATAAAATCCATGAGGACAATGCAGGGGCGATAAATGAGCTGCTGCTGCAGTTTGGACAGCACAGAGGGGGGGGGCATAGTTTAACATGTTTGATAAATGAATAAAACTCAGATGTTTATTGTCAGATTCGCTTCTTATCATGTGTCAAGTGGCTTCGTCCTCTCTGTGTCTGTTGGATATCGCCGATTCACACGTCCTGTCTGTGTTTCATGCTCGGAGATGAACGAGGGCTCGTGTGTCACTGTCTCAGCCTCAGCAGCTCTCGGATGCTTCGGCAGCTATTCGAGCTGCAGGCATCAGTGTTTTAGATTCCTCACCTGTTTCTGTCCAGCTCGGACTCTCTGATGCATGCAGGCAGCAAAGAGGTTCTGATCAGTGTTTTTAAATGGAAGAACACTTTATGTGAAAGATGCAGATTTAAGGTCTGTGTGATCAATGTGTGGTAACCATGGAGATAGCACAGATATGAATATTGATTAGTTAAGTGAGGAGAGTTCAATGAAATTACATTAAGTTCGTCCATTTATTGACACATCATGACAATTCTGTCTTTGGTGCCGACCACAGACTGTTGATGACTGTTGCATGACTTAGTTTAAAAACTTCAAGCCTTCGCCTGATGATGCTCAGATGCTCTGCCTCCCTGTTTATGTCCTGATAACTGTTTGTCTATGGTACACAGGTCCCAACGTCAGTTTCTGCCCATTGCATAGAAAGAAGCTCAAGTCCATGTTTGTCTCTCCTGTCAAATTGTCACGTTGCTCAGTTCTTGGCTCTTCTCTGCATAAGAAGCTCTAATAAACCCACGATACACTTTCTGCTCAGCACCAACGTGCAAACCAAGTGAACATCTCACCATGAGCAGCTGAAGAGTTAGATATCTCTCACAGGAGTTGATGGAAACAGGCCTAAAGCGATGTTTTAACTTGCACGTCTGTATCTGCTACATGTGGAAATGTTTGCCACGTCACGTGATAATATGTTTATGAGATCACAGCCTGTGTCTGCTCACCCAGAAGTCCAGTTAAAACTTTAAAGCACTGAGCTCCAAACAAAACCAACAGCAGCATAAGATCAAATCAAGATTCAGACCTTTAAAGAAAACACCACCGTTAATGTGTTTGACCTGATCTGGACTCCTGAATGCAGCATCAGGACTGGATCTTTGGATCCGCACGCTGTGATTATATGATGGAGTGAATTCAGATGAGATAAAAAAGTAAGCGGTACCAGAAAACACATAACAAGTCAAATCAAGGTAACATAACTGAGTTCTTGTGTATAATTCAGTCTGAGTGTGCGCTCGCCTCTCCTCAGTGTAATCCTGTTACAGATGTCAGCGAGCCTGTCAGTCATGCTGGTTGATGAGTCTGGCCTCGGTCCTAACTTAGCTGATGTGATTACGTAATCTCGTTAACCTCAGGTTTCCTGTAATTCAGAGCGAGCGGCTGCTCCTTGATTTGACACATCCTCTCTAAACGTCCACTCCTTCCTCTGATCCTCCGCTCGGTGGGACATGATTACACATTTTATGCTTTGTTTTGTCAGAGAAAGGGGATCGGATTGAAACCAGGTGACTCAGACCACTTCTGAGTTCTCCCTGAAGCGCCCAGCAGGTGGCACTGTCAGTGAAGCTACTGCAGGCTGATAGAAACTTAATGAGATCTGTTAAAGTAGCTTCTGTTTCCACGGCCGTTACCAGGATATTGCATTTGTGTTTGCTTTTTTTTGCCATTAGAATGATTTTCTCTGGCACCGGACAACCCATTAACAACTGCAGGAACAATTAGTGTTTGTGCGTCAACTCAAAAATGCTTTCCACCCTTTTTAACAGGCAGTAAAGTTTTAAAGAGTTTGAATAGTGGAAAAAAGTTCTGCCCTTTTGCTAACGCTGCTCTGTCCTCTTGTGTTCTTCCCCCTCTCTTTAGGTAAGTTTCTGTTCCTGCCTTTAAAACTGTTTGTGGGTTTGAGCGTTGGCTCCAAGGTCCGGACAGAGCAGGACAGCGGAGGCTGATGGGTGGCACAGAAAGGACGAGCTGCTCCTGTATGTCCGGGCACCCCGGTAAGCTCATATCAAGGCTGAGGCCTCACCACAGCGGCCCGGGCTGTGCTGCTGGTTGGTTGGTGGTCTGAAATGCTGCAGGACGTTTGTCATAATGTCTGACATTCTCTTTGCTCTCATGCCAAACTAAGTGAATCAGCTGGATTTGTCTTTCTTTCTGTACTTGTGCAACACAAATGAAATCTTGAACCCCTGAGACCTGCTGAGAGGGAGCAATCACACAGAAACGTTTCAGTAAAACAGAGTTTGAGGCTCCAAGTTTCCTACACACGATATATTTAGCCTACAGTATGTAACTACCCACAGTGGGTTATATTCAAGGATCAGGCCAAAATCATACTCTTGAATTTGTTCCCTCCCACTGACATTTAGGTTTGTCTGTAATTGTAAGTTATGAAGCCCGTCGTCCGTGCGCCGTTTCCAGAACTTGCCTGGCATGAGACGAGTTCTAAAAGCTGCAGGCGCTGTTTGTTTGCCAGCCCTCACCGCTGGCAAAACAGCCGACGACAGCCAGCAAGGCGCCCCGATACACGAAAACAATCTGCCCCCTCCTCCCAAGATCTGTTCTTTGCCACCGCCCTCCAGGCAAATCGTATTTACTATCATGCATTTTTCTCATGGTGCTGCAAAAGTCTTCTGTATCTATAGAAGCTCTGAGGAGACGGGAATGTGGACAGAGGGGAGCTGAACTCTGTGAAAGGGTTTATTTTAAAGCAGCCCTCTTTCACACTGTCACCGGTGGGTTTATGAGGAGGCCAGAGCTGATATATAGGACTCCACTAATGGCACCTCACCACATATCATCCTGACAGAGTGGCCCCGGAGTCTTTCCGGGACCAAAGAGGGGCACACAGGAGTGTCCTTAAGTATCCAGGGCTTTGCCAAAGTGCATATAAGTTTAGTTCCTGCTAATCTGGCAGAAAAACACCATTGTTGCACCATGGAGGATGTTCCCCATTACCCTAAATCCCCTCGGGTGATATCCAGTGAACACAGAGTTTCTTCTTCATCTAGTACACAGCGCTGTTCGAAGTCTGTGAACGTATTTTAACGAGCTGGCTGATTAAAGCCTGAAACTGTAACTGTGTGAACTTCTTTCCTCTTTAATCTCTACATATCAGTCTGCTTTTCAATCTCAGAGCCAAGTGAAGTGAACTAATGGAAGACTGAATATCTGTGAGCATAAGATGTGTCTCTGAACAGCAGCTACAGTGGATAATCGTGAAAAAAGTGAAAAGAAAACCACTCCTGCAGCAAACCCTGCTTCTTTTCTGTTGGTCGGTATGTTCAGTATGTTGTAAACATACTGAACATACCGATCAACCAACCGTACCGCCAATAAATAACTCGAAAAGCTGCTTCCAGCAGAGTTTCAGCGGCATGATGCAGACGTGTCGCTCTGCTGAGGAGGAACTGTGAGTGTTTGAGGCATCAGCATCCTTTAATAACACAATCTGTGTTCCTGTGGTCAGGTTTATATATAGATGAAAGTGTGTGTGTATTCTCTGTGTGTGTGTATTCTCTGTTTGTGATGTTCCTCTGTCTGAAGCTCTCGTCTCTCTCTGGTCGCTGATGGTTGCGTTGGTGATGAGCCACAGAGCGACTCTCACTTCCAAGAAGACTCTCCGTCTGTTTTGAGTGTTGCCATAAGCGATGCTATCTCCTCTGACCACTGTTCTGGCCCTCGTGCTGTATTTACTCATATTTCCGTGGTGTATCATGTTTCTATGGTTACAGCCATTCCTGGTTGGCCGCACCCTACCGTACATTTTTGATGACTCATTGCAGTGGCCAGTCTCACACACACACACACACACACACACACACTCATATTTCCTCCTCTTCCGTTGCCATGGCGTGGTTCCTCTTAATCACACGATGCTCTTATGATCTGATTTGGCAACTCTGGCGAAGTGCAGTCATCCGTTAACCGCGTTCCAAGTCATTTTATCCTCGCGCCGGGCGCCGTTTCTTAAACTTCTGTGGATGCTGCAGCTGCTTCACGCCTCCCGAGATGCCCTGCAGGGTTTTCTCATAAAGGCTCGGCGGTCTCGCCAGTATCATGGCGCGCAAGCCCTGCGAGCCTCCATTAGCAGCGCGTGCTGACAGCCATTTTACCTCAGCTGCCCTCCAACAGCTCATGTTCCAACGCTTTCATACGGAAACCCAGCTCTGTCCGACTGGTTCGCACTGGTTCTGTTTGTCATGTCCGACCTCCTGTTGAGGATTAAGTTTATGATGCATTTCCTCATACTCGAATAAAAAAGGCCTCATTGTTGCTGCAGATGAAGCAATGCTTTTCATAAAAGCTGGGAAGAATGACAAGAACTCATCACCTTCGAGCTCAGTGTCAGATGCATCTGACTGATATTACCCCTCACCCTGCAGTTTGAGTTTGAGCTTCTTCTTCTGTTGTCCGTTACCTCCTAGTCGGCAACAAAACCACGCCCTGTAAGCGGATCAGATCCAGCGTCGTGCTGAAGGAGAATTTGCGGTCATGAAGGTGTGAACCTGGAGGAAACTTGGCTGGACTCGCCTTCATTTACACACTCAGCTGGTTTCTGTCAGTCCCAGATGTGCTACAGTTAAAGTCATCATACACGTACACGTCTTTGTTGTTTGTGAGAGACGCAGCTGAGCCACGTTGATATTTGACAGTATCGATACAAATCATCAGTCCAGACGTCGTTTTAGCATTCAGCTGCTACCTACTGAGCGTTACTGTGAGTTCATATTTTGTTAATCAGTGTGTAACCACGGTGAAATTCTGTCTGCTGTTCATTTAATCCTCACCCAGCGCCTGAACAACAATACTGTCCTCTGTTAAATCATCGCTACATGCAGGCGTTGAGCTCAAAGTTGCATTTCAGCCTTTAAACCGTGCCAAGTTTTTATTAGGCACATCAGTGGGTGATCATTCTGCCTTGGGAAGTAAATGTACTCTGATCAGGACTTTTGAGTTCAGTGAACATGAGGTGGACAGATGTAAGGACAAACTCCAGAAGGGATGAAGGGCAAAAGACAGATGAAGTGACACCCTCTTGATGTTTCCATATTCAGGAGCTGCGGCTGTTCTTTCAGTTTATCCAGACGAACGGCCTGGAGGGTTTCTGCACTCGCTGGTGTGACTGGGTGCACGTTAAAGTACGATGAGGATTTCTCATCATGCATATGTTGTTTAAGCATTTCTCCTTCCAGCACTGCTCCGCTTCCAGATGACAGAAATGCACGACTTGCATTTAACGGCTTGGAAGACGACCATACAGCTTAAATGACTCTATAAAGTCTGGAATGCAGAAAGCTCTTCGAGTTGAATGGGTTTGTGTTTTTTTTAAGCAGCGACCGTCACCTTGACTCGTCGACATTCTCTCGTCCTCTGCCACCTCCACCATGGCAACGAGCTTTCATCGCGACGTAAAGAGGCACAAAATAAACCCACGTCTTTATTTATATCCAGGCAAAGGTCGAGCGTGCCGGCACTGCTCCGTGTTTACATACGTTCACATGGCTGCTGCTCAGTATCACCAGGTTCTGATGATTTTCCCAGCCAGTCTTCTCTTTGATGATGAACGTGTGATTGGCAAAAGACTTGAGTTGAGATCTGAAGCTGGAAGAGGTTTGACGCAGGTACTCTCCATCTGAGATTAGGTGGTGCTAACCAAACAGAAATCTGCTTTTGTTTGATTTAGTGCCACAGAACAGGTAATAGGGAGCACATGGAGATAAAGTCTCTGCATCCAGTAAACCAGCTCGATTCGAGGATTTAAGGTTTTTATAGATGAATCACAGTACCACAGAATTCTTGCACTGCGTGAGATCTTCCAAGAGTTTTCTTCCATCATCAGCGATGGAGGTGATTTATCTTTACCCAAGCAGCAGTTCAGCCGCGCTGATGATTTGTGATTCATTCTTCCAGATATTTTCACTCCTTCAGTAAATCATGTCTAACGTCGCTATGAATCAATCAGAATCAAAATACCAGGGAACTGGCAGCACATTGTTTGCCTGGTATGATCTGCGGTTGAGCCTCATCTGGTGCAATAATAATAATAACTTGCAGTGATTGTTTTAATGTCGGCAAACCCCGGAAAGGTGGAGTTCTCCACCTGTAGAAGAGACGCTAAAAGGACTTCCAAATGCATCCTGTTGTTTTGGTACAAAGGGCTATGCAGCTTAATAAACTGTAAGAATTATTGGCTAATCCTGTTGAACCCAGACCTGCTGGAGTCCTCACTAAGCTTACTATGCTGTTACTCCCAGAGATTTCTTATGAAACATCGCTCCCCGTAGAGCAGAAATCTGTTGCACATTCATTTTTGACACCAAGTCTGACAAATAAACAGGCCAGAGGTTTACGTTGAGGAATTATAAAATGGTTGCAGGAGATGCATTATTAGAACAGTGACTCCTTGCAATGGAACAGTGATGCCAGATGTTCTGGTGTATTATGAGATATCTTATTTTTCCTTGCACTGTGTGATATGCACAGTCTTTTCTGCAGCATGGGCTTCATTCTGATATTCATGAAACATGTCAGAGGAGGGTGCACACCTTATTTTCAAGGCAAACGGTGGAAAAACTCACCATCCCCTGCAAACATTTTCCAAACTTGTATTTTTAGCCTCACTGGAAACAGTGGTTATCCTGGACTGCATGCTGCTTTCCAGTGCAGATCAGTCTCAGAGGAGGCAGAACAGCAGAGGATTACACACAGGCGCAATTGTCTTTTCTCAAGGAAAAGAAATGACATGATGGCTTTTCCATTTTGGTTGGTGGAGTTGGCCGCTCTGGGATGTGGGCTATGACTGTTGGGGGAAAAGCATGGAGAGGGATTATGGGCTGCTTCAGGGCTCTTTAAGTGGTTGACCTTCAGGTTTAGTCTTTCCAAAAGAAATACGAGAACTCTCTGACACAGCTCCCAAACTTTGGAAACCAATAGTAACTTTGTTAGTAGGATATGTTGGGCGACGTCAGCAGTTAAATATACAAAGAGCGCTGCTCATTTTGTTCCCTTGACATGTTAAATACCATCAGTTAAAGTTGTAGACTGTAGACTCATGTTGTGTGCTGTGTTTGTGTGGATGGTGGTTTACCCCAGCAGGTTGTGTGTCATCTCTGTCGCCTATCAGATGAACGGCTTCTTCCTCTGGATACGCTCGGCCGGGTTTTACAAACAGTCCGTTGCTTGTACACCGATTTTCTCAGACAACACTGATTCATAGCTGTCTGTTCTAAAGTGAGCACTAAACACAGGATGCAATGTTAAATTCTCCAACACGACATGAGGTGAAACGATGACAATCAACAGCAGAGTAAAGTTTCATTGGAAAATAATGTTTCTGGCTCATTTCAGGCATGTTTATCGTTTAAAAAATTAATTTCTAAAACTATTATTGTGCATATAAGTTCAAAATCTGATTGGATAGAAAGAATCAAGTCTAGAAAAATGTTACAAACTAAGTGCTAGAGATTTTCTAGCTACCATTGTTTAATAAGTGAAATATACCATTTTACTATCAGTCCATAACTACAAGTAATATTCAGCATTAAACCACGATGTTGTTTCATAGCGTGCGTCACATTTTACAGTTTATTTCAGCCATGATATTTAAATGTTTACATCCAGTGCCAGTTCAAGTCTTCATCTGAGGATACTGCATGACCATTCATCATTGACCTGATTCGTGTGACTGACTTTCTCAATGGTGTTCCAAGAAGCAGGGTGTGATGTGTAAGTTATTTCAGTCCTGTCGGTATTCGTTCTCGGTTATTATTAGACTCCGTTTGGACTTCAGAGCGTTCAGGCCTTAAAGGCACCGACAGCTCTAAACATTCATTTTACACTCAAACACAAACTGTATGCTAAGATGGATGCATGTATTCAGACTGGAAGCAGATCAGTGTTGTTGTTGTTTGGTGCTTAGAACAGTGGACATCAGGATAGCAGACATCTTTCTGCTTTTGTGTAGCATGAGTCAGGTAATCTATCATTGTCTGATTTGCATGTAAATATTGAAGAATGGAAACTACAAGTACATTATTTATTTCCCCTTTTTTTACCTATTACATAAAGCATATTTATTATCTGCACAAGAACAATCTAGGATGTGTCGGCAAGTGTGAGACAGTCGTAGCGGAGGATTTGTTTGGCTTGTTGCAAACTATAATGAGATGCTGTAATGCCGGTTAGCCACACAGGATACAGACCTTCTCTGTTCAGCTCCCTCTGGTCCTTTTGGTTTCTGTTCGCATCCCGTGTGCACACACCCCCTCAGATTCTCCTACTTTCCTCCCTCTCTCCTCTCGTCCACACAGTTTCGCTTCGACTGGGGACTGAGAAAGGTAGGAGGGGTTGTGAGCATCGTTGTTGTTTCTCCATGCTGACTCATGATGAGGATCTTAGTAGGTAGCTCCTTTATCACAGTGAAGCCAAACTGATGCAGAGTTTTTGACAGGTCTCGTTCATGTGATGCTGCATGCAAACATCGTATTTTGAAGTTGTACTAGTGAAAGAAATACTTAGAGCTAGAAACAGCTCTAGAAGTCAGAATGGTGGCTGGCATGGTGATGTCCTTAGCTGATCTGAGGGCGATCTATGAGCGGCTCTTTCAAGATGGCGTCATTGTGGCCAAAAAGGACAAGCGTCCACGGTCCATGCACCCTGACGTCAAGGGGGTTACCAACCTAAAGGTGATCCGCGCTATGGGCTCTCTCAGATCTAAGGGCTATGTCAGAGAGACCTTTGCTTGGAAACACGCCTATTATTATATCACCAACGAAGGAATTGCTTACCTGCGAGATTACCTGCACCTGCCACCGGAGATCCTGCCCGCACCCCTTAAATGTGCTCGAGTCCATACAGAGAAAGGTCTCACATCATGCATCTCAAAACCCGAGCCTGGGCAAGAGAACCAAGAGACCGTGATGGACAGGCACATTTACCGCCACAAGAGAGTCGGGGAAGAGAAAGAACAACCAGAGAGGTGTCCAAAAAACCTCAGAGGCTCCGACCAGAGCGATGCATCAGTTGGCCAGCTTGGTGTTCAGAGCTTTTTAAAGAGGGACAAGGATTTCTGCAGAGAAGATGAACCATGGCCTGAGCAGGGTCTCCTCATTGAAGACAGAGCCACCAGACGTTCAGTCAAAGAGGTCAAGCGACCCAGTTCCTCTTCAAGGTTCTACAAAGAGATGCCTGCTGAATGTGTGAAGATGCAGGAGGCTACGGATGATGTGACAAGAGGAGAAACTTCAAATCTAGCCTTGGAGATGCATGGAGAGGTCGAACCTGAGGTTGAACATGCGGTGGTGGACCTCACCCAAGAAGGTGTTCATGATGTGGTGACTGAAGAAGAGCTTCATGATGTTGAGGTGATGAACCAGCTGAATGTTGAGGCCTTTGGCCCTGTGTCTGATCTGGACAATGACTCAGCAACCTCTCCATCAGTAGCCACAGACAGTTTCAGAGACCTGACGGAGTCAGACGTGGTGGATTATGACATTGTTGATGAAGCTCAGGAGAAGATCATCTCCGAGCTTCATGTCACGTCAAAGACCTCCTTCAGTGCTTTCTTTGAGGCAGGCTGTGCCGGCCCTGCCCTGAAGACCACCCTGCTTCAGGAAGACCAGGGCTCCCCCGCAGATGACCCAGAGAGGAATGTTCAGACGGTCGGGAGTGACTTCCTGGAAGGTTTGAGCTTGTCTTAGTTATTCCTCCTCGTCCTCCTCCTCGTCCTCCTCCTCGTCCTCCTCCTCTGTTCTTCTTCTTTCCTCTTGTCTGCAGTAGATGATATCTGGGCGTTGCCATGGACACTGCTTGTGTTTGGGACGTTGAGAAAGGGATAATTTGATCTTGTAACAATACAAGTAATGGTCTTGTCATTTTCCATGCAGCTAAATAGCAACCAGGCTGCCAACAGGCTTTCATTTCACTGTTGTTGTGTCAACCTGTGGGTTTCTTGCATAACCAGTTATAAAGAGAAAGTTTGAATCTCATGTCAGAATCCTGAAACTGTGTTAGGTCACGTGTGCAGGCAGTCCACACGGTTTATTATTTTCCACTTATTTGACTAAATCTCACTGAAATTGAAGCCGGCGTAACTAAAACTAAAACTCTAATACAAATCTGAATTGAATTTTTCTTTACATCACTGTTGCTGTTTTCTGGTGTCTGTTTCTGTGCTTATAGGGAAATCTGAGCCGTCCTCCACAATTAGACACAGTGTCAGTTTCCCTGCTTTTCGTGTGGCCTGCGTCGCTTTACGTCTGCTCTGTTTCATCCACGCTGCAAATATTTAGAAATGCTTCCTGCGAGATGTCGACGGGTGAAGGGCCCTGTGTGTGACAGGCGGAGGCGGCAGATCATCAGGTTATATGTTCCTTAAATATTTAGAGTTTATTCTTCCATATGAAAGCAGCCGTCCAGTGTGTCCAGGATCCTCATGGGGAAACTTGTTTTGGGCTTTATCCTGCTGGAGATCAGCTTCATTTTCATCCAGGAATATAAATAAAGCACCTAAAATAATATATTTGTATAGATATTTTGTATTTTTTTACTACGATGGACGATTCAGGGTGTTAATTTGTATTTTTTTCATGGTTTGGGCAGAAATAAGCGAACACATTTGCAGATATTTTAACTTTGGTTCCATATATATATCAAAATAATGTATGTAGGTATTGTTTATATTGATATTAAGTTGTGTTGGAGTTAATTCTGCCATCTGCTGGGGGAAAAGGTGATCTGCTTTAAAACTATTGCACATTATTTACATCCAACATGTTAGGACATCCATTTTCTCATCATCTTCCAGAACGTGCAACATTCCCCAGAGAGAGTTCCCGTATAAATATTTATTAGGACACACAGATTCTTCATTTCAATGCCAGGCTTTACCTTCACACGCACTCTGCCTGCCTGAGAACTTTCCATTGTCAGCGCTGATATATGACTAAGCAGGGAGCTGGGAAATGTGAGTCCAATTAAGCCACACTCAGCTTTTCCTGCCCGTGCCTCCGCAAAGAGCAGGGCGAAGCAGCAGCAGCGGTCCAGATGAGAACATGTGGCAGTTGCCACCTTTCATCTTGCCCTTCAGTGTTTTAGCCCAGCCTGCCATGAACGTAAACTCCAACATCTAAAAAAAAAAAGAGCACCCTGCAGTTGAATGGACGAGCCACAGCAGCACACACAGTCACCAACCTGCTGCCTCCCATAGCACCATGTGTCGCATTTATAACTGCAGATAAAGAACAAACCAGTTGAGCTGCGATGGAAATGATTTTTACTAAAGACTTCATGGAGGCTTTGATTCAACACGGCCAAGGTAGGAAGTCTTCATTGTTGGAACAGTTCTGTGTTCTTACCAAAAGGTGTCAGCACACAAATGCTTCATGTCGAGCCTGAGCTGGAGTTTGAAGGACCAGAGAGGATGAAGCAGGTTTGGGTGTGTCGGTCACGGCCGGTGTATCAGATAACAGGGTGACAACACACTGTGTGTGTGTGTGTGTGTGTGTGTGTGTGTTCTTAGGGTTGTTTTTCTAACACACTTTGTGTGTGTCTGCTTTTTTACTCTGATGATTCCTTCAAGTGTTTATCTGGAGAATAGGAGTGAAGGAAATTACAGTTCATCAGACCTTGAGTTAAACGCCACCCACGCTGCCCGGCAGTGTCTGGGATCATGTTCCGTGGTGTTAAATCCAGGGGGTGTGGGCTGCACGGAGGCCGCTGACTGGCTCCTCCACGTCTCTCTCCCCTGCCCCAGATTGTTCTGGGTAAATGTTAAGGCATCGCAGGCCTGGGAGGGCTCTGAAATAATGAACAGCTGCATAGATAACATGCCTTGAAATGCACAAGCTGTGTGTTGCCTTGAACAGTTTGAGTCGTTTATTTGTGGGGCTGCGACTAATGATTTCTTTTTTTTGCATTTTCGATAAATCAGAGACGAGACCTCCGGGTGACTCCAAAACCAAAACTATTCAACAACAATTATAAAAAACCGAGAGAAGTAGTAAATCCTCCAGAAAGTGGAAGCAGTGAATGTTTGGCATGTTTCCTTCGTGAATGACTTCAATTTAATTAATTAAACTGTTGACAGTTTTTGTCAATCAGTTCATCAAATAATTGCATTGATTAAATACAATCCAGCACCAGCTTTAGTATGTTTATCATAAACTCCAGAGTTAATGTGGCTGAATCAAAGTTTAACGCTAAAAAATGAAGCAGCACATTCACACAAAGATACAATAATATGTCTGTCTGTCATTTGCTAATATTAGTGAAATGAATATAAGTATGATCCATATCCTGTGCATGAAGGGGCATAACTGCACTCCAGCTCTTTTTTTTATGACTTCCACAGAGAAACCTTTGTTGCAGTAGCCTGCTGGCCAAAACTCATGTTTTCCGCTCTTTGTCTGAATCCTGTCAGAAAAAGTGTCCCTGGGAGTCTGTGCAGCCCCGCACATGGATCCCATCCAGCAGTAACGCATGAGATGCTGTTTCCACTGAGGAAAGCCTCACACAAATTAACTCAAACTCGCAACGCTGTCTACTTTTCTTTTTTTTACTTCCCAGCCGTGCCTCCGCTTCTCCTTTTTCTTTTTTTCCCTTCGTTTCTTCAGCACGCCCCCCTGCTTTTTTGATCACTTCACATTGTTGTGAGGTCAGATTTGACTCCTTGGCAGTTCAGTGTTTTCTCTAAAAGTTGTGAAGACGCTGAGCAAAGATGGACTTATGCTGCTGTTTCTGTCCAGCACCACCAGACGGTAGGTCTGCTTTGTTTCTTTGTACGGGACTGTTTCACTTTTAGACACACTCGTGGATGCTACGACAGGAATGAATTAAACAGAGTTTAATTTCTGACATTGTGCATGTCATCTGGGGACAGCGGCACTCCAGCATCGTTTCAGAAGATTAGAAACAAACTGGAAGCATCTGGACACTCCTCTGTCTCTGTGGGAGTCTCGGTCTGATGCTACCTGTGCTCTTTGGGAAACCTTTGTCGTGAGGGGTCGAGGCATTTTAAGAGAAATCCAAAGAAAGTTCTAGTTCACAGACTGCATGGTGTGAAGTTCGGTTATATTGCCGACGTGAGAGTATGCAGAATATGCATCACAATATGGGAATCATTGAGCAAACACATACCATGTGAAGAGAGTGGGAGTGGGCTGACTCCTCCCATGAAGGAGTGGTGGAATGAATTTATTCCAGACGTCTGTACAGCTCCTTTTTCATCCCTCGCTCCGGCTTCACTGTGCAGCTAATTGCCAATTTGGACAGCCAGTTCTGGAAAGGCTTTGGGGATGATATGAAGTCTGACCCGGAATGAACTGCCAGCACTTCAGATCCAGATCACTCCGTTACAGCCAGCTTTTATTATTCATTCAGTCATAACACACACACATTGTTTGTTTCTCCTCTGTCTGTCAGAAGTCCGTTCCTATGTACATAAACTGAGCTCGTGCTCATGCCAAAGGCAGCTCCAGGTTCTGACGTCTATTCCTGCTGGTTTTATGGAGCACGGCTGGAGTGTGGGTCTGCGTTAAGGTCAACGTGTGATGTCTGGTGTTGGGTTTCTGCGTGATGAGAATGTTCTGACAACACAAACGCAGCCGGAGATGCTGGTTTCTCTGCAGCGAGATGCTTTTGATGTCTGAGCGGCGATGCCGGGAGGACGGTGTGATCTGTGTGTGTGTGTGTGTGTGTGTGTGTGTGTGTGTGTGTGTTAGCAGAGCGGGGTCACGATCCTCACATAGCTCTACACTGAATACACAAAGGCATGCTGGGAACCAGGTGAACGGCTCAGGGAAGAGTTGTTGTAATCACGGGTGTGAAGACGTCTAAAGAACTCAGAGCTCGACTCACAGCACAGTCACAAAGCTTTTTCTGATCTAAGGGTTAAAATAAAAGAAGCTGTTGGTATTTTTAAAAACTGCATCCAGTCAAAAAGTTTTTCTGGGAGGTTTATAGGCACCGGCTGCTCCGTCCAAGCAGATGGAAGCAATTAGCATCCAGGGAGACTTCGTGAAGTTACATAATGAGAATGAATTGATAGCGAGTGTGGGTTATCCTGCACGGGGGGAAAATAAAAAGTGGAGGCATGGCTTCAGTTTAAACATTTGGAAAAAGGAGGAAGGGGTTGGCCTGGGTGGGTGTTTCGTGAAGTTACATAATGAGAATGAATTGATAGCGAGTGTGGGTTATCCTGCACGGGGGGAAAATAAAAAGTGGAGGCATGGCTTCAGTTTAAACATTTGGAAAAAGGAGGAAGGGGTTGGCCTGGGTGGGTGTGTGTGTGTGTGTGTGTGTGTGTGTGTGTGTGTGTGTGTGTGTGTGTGTGTGTGTGAGACTCGTAAAACCGGGGATGGAAAATAACTGCAGGGGCTTGAGCGGGTAGAAGAAAATCCTATGGAGTGAATGAGCTGGAAACTTTGACACGGGCTGTCTTGTGCTTGAGTTTTGCTTCTTATCAGGGCTGACCCGAATGAGTGTGTGTGTGTGTGTGTGTGTGTGTGTGTGTGTGTGTGTCACACACAAAACAGCCTCATATATTATTAACTCCTGCAGATAGTCTGCAGCGAGCGAGGAAAGCAGCGAGACACTTTCTGTAGGGGAAAACCAGAGGAGTGACTCGAGCTGTGGAAGAGGACACAACTTCTTTTTAAACTCTGTGTGTGAGTGTGTGTGTGTGTGAGAGTGTGTGTGTGTGTGAGTGTGTGAGTGTGTGAGAGAGAGTCGGGGCTGGTTTTAAAAAAGGTGCAAGTCGAAATATAACAAAGACGAGCGGGTGGAGGAGGAGAAAGAGAGGAATTGTTTAAAGTAAAGAAGTACGAGGAAGGAAAAGGGGGAGGGAGAGAGCACGGAGTGACTCACAGAGGAGAGGGAGAGAGAGAGAGAGAGGGAGAGAGAGAGAGAGAGAGAGAGAGAGAGGGAGAGAGAGGGAGGGAGGGAGGCGTGCTCTGTCGTTCTTCTGTCTCGTAAAAACTCTCGGACAAGTTGGCCGCGGCGCTCGCTTTAAAGTCCGGGGATGGCACCACACCCCTAGACGCCCCCTCCACCCACTCCCATTCACTCCACCTCCCCCTCCACTCCCCCTTCACCTTTCACCCCCCTCCACCAGCACCTCCTCCCTCCCTCCCTCCACCTGTCTTCAGAGCCTGGAACTCTCCACTTTGTACCAGGCCCGATGCCGGCAAGCCCCCCTGGAAATGTGTTCCCAGCCCTGGTGGTTGTGGGCCACATTGTTACTTTAATCGCCGTGTGGCAGTGGAGAGTTCGCAAGAAGCAAGGTAAGAGGAAAGCTGGAGCCGTGTCTTCTTACTTTAGGTCAAAGTTTCTGTGCAGCTTCTCGCCGGCTGTCCTCGTCCGTCGTCTCCTCCTGTGTTTGTCTCTCTCTCTCTCTCTCTCTCTCTCCCCCCCTCTTTTCTCCCTCTCACTCTCTGGTCTGGTTTCCTGTGGTATGGAGATGTCGGAGTTAACCCTGTAAATGCTGGCTGTGAGGTGATGACGTCAGAGCTCGGGGGGTATTCTGGTCGACTGGAGGTTTTTTTTTGGCCTCGTCAGAGTTTTTGATGCACAGACCTCAGCATCAGCTCCTGGACGAGTTTTTCCTTGAATAGTCTCTTTGAAAACTGCTCCATCATTTCATCTGAGATCTGCCTGGAGCTGCAGGGATCCTTTAAGGTGACTTAGACAACTCTTCAGACTGTCTTAAGCTGTGGTTACTCCTGTTGTGCATTAACCGACCTGTGCAACCTGTTTCTTGGAATGGGATACAGGACGAGCATATCATCTTCACACTGCCAGGGGAAAACACTTATCATTGTCCTCTCTGAGCAGCCTGAAGGTTACCCTGCAGGCGTCTGCAGGCACGCCTCGGCCCGGCCTGCTTTACTGTTGACACAGCTTCAGTCAAATGGCAGCCGTCTGCAGGCGACACACCCCGAGGTAAACTATGAAAGGATGTTTGACTGACGGTCTTAAACCTGTCTGACCACCAGAAACAAAGCAGCGAATTTTCTTCACATCACAGATCATCTGCATGGAGCTTACACTTTAATAGGACACACACTGATACAGCTGCTTGGTCTAGGTCGGGTAATAAAAGGTGCAGTCTCTTTCTAAAGAAAGTGGACACACCTTGAGCAGATAAGAGCAGAGACTGAATGTGTTTGCACTGACAGGAGGAGGAAGAAGAAACAAACCTCCAAAATAAAAGTCCAAAGTCAAACAAGAAGTGCAGAGATGATCCTCTGCTCACACAGGCAGCATGCAAACTGTACACAGCTGAAGTCCTGATCTGATAAAGGTTTCCAGGACCTGCGGTTTGACTGGTAAATTACGGCCTTGCAAAACTAGGCCGCGTGCTATCTCTGCCCTCTGTCAATATCCAGCCCATTTGCATGTGCAGAGATCTGTTTCAGCTCTTCTTGCCGCATTGCAGACAACAAGTCGACACCGTGTACATCAGCATCGCTCATATTCCCTCTGCCCAGCTTCTGCTTTAATAATGTACTTTTGCCCGAGGAGGGAGGTGTCACCATTGATTTTTTTTTTTGGGGCCGTCCGGGAAGTGTGGTCATTGTTTACATGCAGGTCCAGAACAAATCACCTGCTGGACGCAGATCCAACACTTGTTTAAGTTAGGGCCAAAGTTTGTCACAGCTACAAGGTGCCTTTGACACAGTGGGAAGGTGAAAGTAGGTAAAAGGTGTTTTACCCAGAGCCAGGTTTAAAAAAAGCTGCAGCGCCACACATGGCTGATGGTGGTGAACTGGACCCTGGGGGCGGAGGGCTGTGTATCCTGGATACAGTCACAACAAACCGCAGGAGGAGTTCTCTGGTTTTCCTTCACGAGGCTTCACGCTGATCCTCGGACCTCAAAGAAGTCCCACTGCTGTGTTGATGCTGAGTTAATTAGAGGCTCATTTGCACTAAGTGATTATTTCTATTACCCATTAACTGATGTGAGTTCTGTCTGAGGCGTTTGTTGAGTCGACCTCTCCTTCAGCACTCAGTGATTTTCTCTCTGAATACTCGAAGGATTAGAACCCATGCAGTCCGTTTAGGAAGCCACACCCGGGTGTGCACCAGCGTTCATGGATGAGCACTTTGCACCGCGTGCCACATACGACCCGCTGCAGGATCGGGTGTGGATTTCGTCTCGTGGTTTTCAGCTGTGACTCAACTTTCCTGTCTTGTTTGGCTGCGGCGGTAATGACAGACGTGAGGAAGGAGGCTCTGCTTAAAACTGAAAAGTGAAAAGAACAAAAACACGCTGTTACCCGAGCGTGGAGAACAATGCACCCCACCATGCCCCGACATGCCCCGACATGCCCCACACAACAATCAGTGTAACATGAACCTGGCGTGTGGTTCACCTCGTCTGCAACACGCTCTGATGAAAACTGGCACCGACTCAAACAAACGTTCATCCAGCGTTTAATGATTTTAACATAACGAGGTGTCTGAGGATGAGCTCAGTACTTTGATGATGAGTCATGCTCTTAAACACAAGCTGTGGTTTGCTTTAACAATGTTCATTAGCACTGTGATACATTTACAAGTTATGCAAGTCATCATCCACTGCAGTACAAAGAATGGACGGTTTATTTGGACATGGGGACTTATGGAGACTGACTCAGTTCTGGAGCCAGCCTCAAGTGGACGACCAGAGAATTACAAACTTTAATGTAAATGTGTTGTGGCTGTTCCTTTAAGTGAAACACTACTACTGTTTATTGCTGTTTACTGTCAGGTGGAGCTGCGTGTGAAAGTGAAGTTTTCTCAAGGTTACGCAAAGACAGTGAGAAAACTTCCTGTCCAGGTTGTTTATGACCCACAGCTGCTGTGGGCGCGCGGGGAGGGAAAGTGATGATTTACCGCGCTTTGTGTGCGCGCGCTCAGCCTGGCTCCAGTTATTCCGTCAGTGCGTCTTCCCAGAACTTTCAGTCAGTGTCTGCTTTGCATTAAGCGGCCCGGAGGGTTATGTAACCTCGGGGAGAGGCTCAGGCTGCACGTGCTGAAATAGAGACGCAGCCTGTCCCTCCCCGCGCGCTTCAATGGGGCACACTTGGTTTCCACGCGCTGCGCACGGAGGAGGCGACAGCGGAGCCGCGAGCGCTCTCCATCTCATCTCACTAACCAAACCAGAGTGGGCTGGGCCTGTGACAGAGACTGCAACCTGACACGACCCTGTGTGTGTGTGTGTGTGTGTGTGTTTCCTCCTCCGTGTGTCTCGGACAGAGCAGTGAAAAGTTGTCGGTACCTCGCAGGAGAAACACTCGGATCGGCGCGTGCTTGGTGAAAGCGCACTCTTGGTTTTTTTTTTACGCGCGGCACAAACACGCGCCAGGATGGCCGGAGTGGAGGACACGATGCGCGCCGCCGCGCCGTCCTGGTACTGCGGGCTGGACCGGGAGATTCTGTACCGACGAACTAATTACATTCACGAAATGAGCTGCGGGGAGGTGGGCCCTCATCTGTACAGCCGAATGTGCTGCGCGGGTAGGTCCGGACCGGAGCGCACGGCGCGCCGCTGTCTCCGTCTCTCAGCGTCTGTAATAGGAGGAGGGCTTCTGGGTTGGGAGGGGCTGGTGGTGCTGCTGAAGATGATGATGATGATGATGATGATGCTGTTAACCTTTTCCATGCCTCCACCCAAAGTGTGGGCGTGCAGGAAGGTCTCTGAACAAAGCTTTGTTCTGTTTATCTTTATGGTTTATTACAGTTTGATGAAGTTTATATATGAGGATTATCAGAGATCATAACTTATTATAACGTCTTATTACCTTATAGTTCATTATTTTCAAAACAAACATGCCAGAAAATGTTCAGCTGAGCTGTAAAGATTTGGATGCTTGGTTGGGTTCTTCTTCTAGTTTCCTGTCGTTCCATAAATCAAATAATTAATGATAATGAATGAATTGAACATGATCAGATTAAAGTTACAGTGAGTCACAGTGTTTGAAGGCTGACGTGTGTCGCTCTCTCTCCTCCTGACATTTGAATAACCGTCAGTGACTGAGCAAACACTCAAACACTCAGTGAGTGACGGAAGCTGCAGTTTGTGTCTGTGATGTTTGTTGTCTGGATGTTGTGGGAGAGTTCTCCAGAGGTTTGGGGCCCTGAACCGCTCCTCTGTAAACACTACGCCCCGATTGGACTCACAAGCCTGTGTGTGTGTTTGTGTGTTTGTGTGTGTGTGTGTGTGTGTGTGTGTTTGCTGTGTTGTCATGGTAACCACTCTCCTTTCCCCACATTTACAAATGCCTGTGGATGACTGTGAGTCAGCAGTGGCTGCTGGGCTTTCCTCACAGTAGTCTGGACTCTGCTGGTCTCAGATTAAAGTGGATTACAGCAGAAGTTCAACACGTCCATGTTTTGCAGTGCAGCTCCTCCAGCAGGAGAGGGAGACAGACGGCTCGTCTTCTCTTGGCCGTCTCCTCCGAGCCTCATAAATCCAGCACTTATCTAGTCTGCTCATATTTTTACTGCGTGACTGGAAACACCACGTGTGGCTAATTGATGTGTTGTGTGCATACTTTATTGGAGCCATCAGCCCTTTGTAATTCTGGAGATAAAACAGCTTCTGGATCAGCTCTGTGTGCAGCGATGCCCTCGGCGTTGTTGCCTTTGGGGTTGGTCGGGTTTGTTGTCCATCGGCCTCTCCTCTTCGCCCATCAGGACGAATCATACCAGCAGACTGAGCTCTGTCTTATTGTGCAGGAGGAGTTGGATCTGCCCCATGATGCCCCGGGGCTTCCATTCCTCATCTTGGCACAGCTCCTCCCTGAACCATCCAAACCTCCATCATCCCTCCATCATCCCTCCATCAGAACCTGTTATCCAGATGATACTCAGTGTCTGTTAACATTCCTGCCTCCGGCAGGGAGGCGGGGGTCCGACATCGCATGCTGTCACATGCACGGTGACACGGTGTTATCGGACAGAGAGAGGCGGCTCCCCCTGTCTGTACGGAGGGGTGGGCGCACCCACAGCAGGAATGCAGCGAGTTGCATGCTCTCGCACGGCAGAGCTGTCACCGTGAAAAGTCCTGCACAGGTTAATCTCTGCATGTTATCAGAGAGATGTGCACACAGAGCTGCACTGTATGCACGACCTGCATGTGGCTGATAGGACGGCGTGTAAAGAGTGTTTGTGTTTGTGCATCTTTGTTGTTAATCAGTATAAAAAGTCAGGTCAATAAATCAAACCTAATCGAACTTCTTTAACAGATTTCGGAGTTTGCATCGAGTGTTTTAGGAGCTGCACGACATTATTTTATTTTATTTTTTAGATTTTTAGCACATAAACAGCCGACAGGGTCGAGTTTAGGCCTGGTGAAGGTGTAATATCATCAGTTCCCATTTCTCAAGTCCCGACAAGCCACCTCCCTCTGCTGGCATCCCAAACATCTCTCTCCTTCTTCATCTTCTGTCTGTATCTGCAAATTGATGCTCCCGAGGTCGAAAGGTGTGACAGGTATTCAGGTGCCTCGGTCGTGGGGAGGTGTTTTCAGAGCATCTCCAACGCCTGACTTGCAATAAAAACTGGAATGCTGTGTTTTGTTTGGAGTGTTTTTCCGAGCTTATTTGTGCAGATGGCTGGAAGCTGTTTCAGTGCAGCTGTAGCCGCTCTCCTCTTTCTTTCAGCGCTCATGTACATAAACAGCGTTCAGTCAGTCCACACTGAGACACAATAGCTGCTTTGTGTCCGGGATCATTTTCTGCAGCAGTGTGGTCACTCTATTAAGAGTTTTTGAAAAGCCCAGGCTCACCGCCTCCTTTTGGTTGGTTTGTACTCCACAGAAGCTTTGATTCAAAACTGGAGATTCATCTGCAGAAAACAGTCCAAACCAAATGTTTTGAATCAGATGTTGGTCCTGCAGGTTGTTCTCATTAGAGATGAAATGCTTCTATTCATCCTGCTGCTGAATTCTCTCCTGTAGACCACCGCCGCCCCTCAAAGAAACACTGTCCCCTTCATGTACCGACACAAACCCCTCGCTGCTGGTTTCCCCTCCGTAATTACGTCCCGATGGAGGAAGAGCGCTCATGCTCGGGGTTTTCTTGTGATTGTACCATGTCGAGAAATGGCTGACAGTATTTTCCACTGCCTGGCTCCTGGCATGGTCTCCTCTGTGTTCAGGAACAGGCTTTTCATTGAGGCTCGCGGTGTTGTGCGGCATGTCCAGCCTCCGACCACACACTGATGACTGAGTTCAGTCGGGGTTAACAGGCTCCAGCGGACCGATCTGTACGGCTTAGTCTAAACCAGGGAATGCCTCGTTTTCTTGATTAGGAGAAGAGGAAAATGAAGCGTCGAGTCAGAGTTACTCGACCACACAGACGGCAGGATCTGGGCTTCCTTCCTGCAGGAAGATGGTTCAGATCATGTGCAGGGTTCATCCTGACCTCTGACCTTCCTCTGATAATTACCTGCACGCTCCGTTTAACATTAACATCGTCATTGCTGCGAGATGGGATGAGGTTAAAAGTTAAAGCCTGACTGATACTGGAGCAAAACAAAACAACAACATGATTTGTAACGGAGGCTCAGTATTTTACAGCTTCACAATAAACTGTACTGTCCAATCTGACATCAAAACTTTAAATATTATAAATAATTTAAGAAACACAACTATATCATATAAAAGAAGCCTAATGACGCACATGTAGAAGAATCTTTGGTTATTCAGCTGTCGTCCAATCAAACCTGCCTCAGATTTCTAATCTGAATATTTACTGACTATTATTTTATTTAGTGAAGCAGGAACTATTCAGGAGGCGTTGTACTGAGAATATCTGGGGGCACTCTGCTGCAAAGGGGCGGAAGGTTTTTGGTAAATTTCCAGAAACTTCCCATGGAAAGTTAAGTTGGGGAATGTTGGAAATATTCCAAATCAGAAACTGTGGGAATTTATGGGAATTAACTGAAAACTGGGGGTAATGTAATGCAGTAATCAGTATGCATGTGATGGCACACTGTTAGAACATCTTGCTGTTCTACATTATGCTGAAATATATTTTTTCCCAAACTTTATTTTAGTTCCCTGTTAAGGCCCAAACTTCAGTTTTGTAAAATCTCGTTTTGTTATTTCCATAAATTCCTGTTCATCCAATGGAAAGTTTCCAACTTAGAAAATTCCCAGATTTTTGCAACTCTAGCTGCCATAGATTAAAATCTGAAGTAATCAGACATGCTCGTAGTGAAATAGAGAATCGTTGTTTTATTGTTTGACAGCCATTCAAGTCATTTCAAAATAAAAAGTAAAGTATGTGAAAGTTGTTGGTGATGAGCTGGAACATGCTGAAAATAAACAGACACGGATGTTACATAACTATCTTTGGACTGATTGAATCAGTGCGGAGGTCTGTTGGTTGAAGGGTCTTTGGTGGAGGTGTGGTTTGGTGGGTGGGGTCGTGGGGTCCTTCACACAGCACAGAGCCGGGCCGGGTCTTCTTTCTCTGCTGACTGACAGCTGCTGACATCGCAGCCCGCGGGCAGGCAGGCATTTTGCAAGAGCTGGTGAAAAAAAAAAGGAAAAATGCCAGAGCCAGCGAGGAGAGAAAGGAAGGGAAAGAGGGAGTAAGGCTTGTTCAGGAACTGAATCAGTGGCTCGAACACTCCCACTTTGACTGCTCACTCACACTGAGAGTCTCAGGCAATAAGAAGAAGAAGCAGAGAGCGTCGCCTCTCGACCTGTGGAGGCTTCTGCTCAGTTTTTACTTGTTGAGATAACTCCAGCGTGACGATGGAGCACAGATTGAGAAAGTACTCCTCTGACAGTGTGGGGAGTGACGGAGTCTTCATAGAGGACTCCTGCTACCAGGGGATGCTCAGGGCCATGGACCACAGGAAAGGTAGTTTGACGTTTCTTCATGTTGTTTCTGTCGCGCTTTTCTATTTTCTTTCTGCAGGATCAATTTAAAGTTTATTGCTCGTTGTTAAATCCAGTTTGAAAGTCTTCATGTTTCCTCTCTGTGAAGAAATGTACTTTAATGTTTCATTACGTAGCGTCTAACTTTTATCCTGCCTCCCTTTATCAAACGGGACACACCCCTTCATGTGTCACGGTCTTTTCTCTTTTTATTGGCCAGCCGGGCTGACCTCCATTTTGAGATGAGCAGGGTATCGCTTTCATATTCCACGTTTGTTCACTTCTGATCAGGAGGAACGCTGCTCATGCACTTCTTTAAGTGTTTAAAGTCAGATTTCTAAAAACACCACCCAGTGCAGCCCTGCACACTGCAGGACGTCTTTCAGTGACAGGATGATTTGCAGGTTTCCTTCTCGCATGTGAAGAAACAATGAGGTTCTTTCAGGAGACCCGATATCTCGCACCTCATCTTAAAGGTTTCTTAGAAACATCCACAGCTCCACAGTTCGCTGCCCCGGGCTGCAAATCTCAGCCGAGCAAACACATTATTTGTAAGAGGGATCAGTGAAGTTTGCTTTTCGGTGCCGTGGCTTTGACTGGTTTGAGTTTTTTGGAATGTTGAGTGCAGCTTTCAGCCTGTCTGACCTTAATCCCTCACATTGTGCTTAATGACGTGAAGAAACAACAGTGTTAACGTGTGGACAGTTTGCTGCAGGATCTCTCCCCTCTCTGTCATGATCAGATGAAATAGTGGAATCTCTGGTTTTAAGGTTTTATTTCACTTCTCTGTTTGGACATTGCTCATCTCAGTGAGTCGTCTGAAATGGGCGTTGGCAGCCTGGGATCGTCCTCTTTGGTTTGATCTCAGTTCCTGTCCAGATAATGTAATCAAGCTCTTCATAATGTGTGACTGTCTCGTTAAAAACAGCAAGTCACATGATGTGTGGATCTTAATCACTTGTTGTTCGGCCTCTGTGTTTGACACCCACCCTCATCACTCACTGAAACGCTGCAGTATAGAGGTGACAGCCTCTCCTGGCTGTTATCTCTGCAGCATGTACAGTACCTGCTGCTATGTGATGGCCCTCTTTGAAAATAATCAGAAATCAAAACCTAAACAGCAGCAGCACTGCAGGCCTGAGCTTGTCTTGGAGACGTCGGAGTTGATTTACTCACGTCTCACCTGACACCTTTCCCTCTTTGTGCTGATGGACTGATTGTAAAGCAGCATTAGAGGGAGGTGAAGTCACCGTCTGTGGTTTCTGGCTTTGTGGGCAGCACAAATATTCAAAGACCGTCTCCGACTCTGGGAAAACTGCAAGTGATGTTTCCCTGCAGGGACTCATCAGATGTGGGAGCATAACTCTGACTTTAGATGTTTGAACAAATTAAATACATGTTATGTTTACTGCAAAGCGTCTTCTAAAGCAGAGGGGTCATGAGGAAAATCTTCAGGGTTATGGGATGATTGAGGATGGAAAAAAATGGTGTTGACACAAAATAGCTCCGGTTCTTTAACGAGATCATTTGATTCCCTCTTAAAATGATCGCAGCTGGTAAACATCGACGATCCTCTGAAGACGTCACCGACCAAAACGTTCATCAATCGTTGTAATTAAAGTACACCAACGTTCCATTGACTTTCATTCTTTTTACTGTGTGAACAAAGTCGTAGTGAATACTTTAAGTTGTATTATTTTTGCACAATATTAAACACATGTAGTGACCAAATCCACAATAATTATTAATTATCTTGTGAAAGCACCAGCCCATCAAATATTTGGCTTCTGATTAGGGTTTGCAAAGGGGGTGGCAAGTTTCTGGTAAATTTCTTTCCATGGGAAGTTAAGCTCAGGAGTTTTGGGAATATTCCAAATCGCAAAATCTGTGGGAATTATGGAAGTGAATGGGAAATCACTTGCATAAAATCTGGTTGTTTTAGTCGAGATTATGCTAAAATACTTTTCCCCCCGACTATATTTAAGTTCCCTGTTTAAGGGCCAAACTTTATTCCTGTTCACATGGAAAATTTCCAACTTTGAAAATTCCCAGAATTTGCAACCCTGATCACAGTTAATCTGTAACAGCAACTAAACTTAGAAATAATAAAGACGTCAAAGAAGCGTCTTTATCTTGAGCAGGTTCCAGCTCGCTGACGTCAATGAAAAAGCTTTGCTGCAAAGTTCAGAGCGGTGAAAGAACGCTGAGCAGCAGTAATGTTAGTGAAGTATTAATGATTTATGAGTTAATGATAACAGCTGATTAACGTGAGCTTCTGTTTGATTTGTCCCTCCACAGATGAACGGGACCGAGTTCAGAAGAAGACCTTCACAAAATGGGTCAACAAGCACCTGATGAAGGTGAGATCACTCCCCGATGCACAGCAGACGAACATCTGGACAACGAAACTGAAAAATGTTGGTTTGAGCTTCAGCTGTCCTTAAATGACCTGAAGCTTGTTCTGTTAAAGTCAAACTCCAGCACTTACCTTCATATCCACCTGGTTACAATATCTTAAATTACATGAAAACATGTCCTCAGAAGACGACAGACGGTCTGATCTCAGCGAGTCTTTGCTGGTGAAGGTGAAGCCTGAACACGGGAACAGATAATCCTGCCCGCTCTTTGAGAAAGTGAAAACACTTTTCTAAAAGGTGAAAACCTTTTACGCGGATCGCTCCCCCGCACCATAAAAACACCACACATGCTGTTTGAGTGCATGCGTGTGAGTCATGAACACCTGGACTGGCTTTAGCTGCTGCTCGGCAAACAGCGGCGGCATCGCGGGGCGGGCTCGCTCAGGTTTCACATCTGGACTCCAGACTGAGGCAGGGCGACTTCTCAGGGCTCTGCAGGGGAACAGGAAGCTCCGGGCCTGAACTCCTCAACACTGAACGTGGGGGGACGGAGCTAAACATGTTCACGCTGTAAGGCGATACAGGGGCGCCCATGACCTTTAGAGACAAAGTACTTCCTGCTGTGTGCAGAATAACGGGCTGCAGCTACTATAATAATTATTCTATGAAGCTGTTTTGATCATGTGAGTTCACTCGTCGCCTCCTAAATGTGACGATTTGATGCCTTTATGTTTTAGAATCATAATTAATTGATTTTCTTTAATTTTTTTACTTTTTAGTTTGACAAAACAATTTGACGACGCCCCCTTGAACTTTGGGAACATGTGATGACAATTTCCTTTTAATATTTGGCGTCATTTTACAGAATCAATCATGAATGAATGATGAATACACTAAATAATCCAGAGATTAACTGACGATTTAAATATTCTGGGTTTTTATCATTTAGTCTGTTACATGTCAGAAAATGTTGAAGTCATTCAGTGGGTTGAAGTTTTGTTTTGCACTTGGAGGTCAGCCTCGCTTTATTTGGGTATTCTGCGTGTGCTTCGGGTGGTTTATGAGGTATTCCAAACATTTCCACTGTTTTGCTTCGTCTGTAGATGTTAATCATAATAAAATATGTGTGACGGTGAACACACCCTGACCAAGATGTTTCAAACCAACAGCCCAAAGCTTAAAATATTCACTTTAATATCACAGATGACAAAGAAAAACACCCAGTCCTGAAGCTGAAACTGAGAATATAATATAATATCTGGCTTGTAAGTTTTATAACAGAGTGTAAACAACAACAACAAGTTGCTGTGTGTCAGTAAATTGACCGATTGCTGCAGCTGAAGCAGAAACATCAGTGTACAGAGCGTTGGGACAGCTCGTGTAATGTGATGCCATGACAACAAGAAAAATGCTCATTTTGTAACCAACACCCAGTATTTATGTGTAATATGGATCTCTCAGGTCTCAACTAATAACAGACTAGTTAAATTACATAAAATACAAACACCAACATAAACTGATGACCGCACAGCGTGGCTCCACCTGAAGCGCGTCGCGTCTTTGCGTTAACAAATCTTTGTTTTCACACGGGAACTCTCGCGCCGTGCTCCATGTGCATCCTGTGACACGAGATGACTCACGGGCTTTTGTCGTCAGTCATTTCTTCTTTTGTCGGGAAAATCCCTCAGATTTGGGTCCAAGACCAGGACCGAAGCCGAGTCTTGGCTGATGCCCCTCGAGAGATTTGGACTCGTGGTCACAGCAGAGTCATGGGATTCAACTTTGATGCCAGTAACTGGCTCAAAAGTGCCATCTACTGTAGCTCGTCTCACATGTCTCCTCAGATTAGGGAGAATTAAAGACAGACATTTTTATTCTGCTACAATCCAAAACAGACCAGAGACAGATTTCCATTCATAAAAAGGAATCAATTAAAAAAAACCATCTTCAGCGTCGGCTTGTTTTGTCTTTCTGTTCTTCTTTGTCCCACATGAGTCCGTGCAGTTTTAAATCCTCTCTCATCACAATGTTTCTTCTTTCCTTCATCCCTCATCCTGTCCTCACATCCTTTCCCATCAGCACTGGAAGGCCGAGGTAGGTTCTGTCTGTGAGCGGAGTGCTGAGTGGACACATTCGTTTCTGTTCTGCATGTCTGTGTTTACATTTTCACCCTCCCGTACCTCCTGTGGACTCCTCACTCCATGACCTTTGCAGTAAACTCTCAGGTTGATGAGCTTCTTTTCATAGTTGTCATTCATTCCTGTTGGTTACGGCATCGAAGAGGATGATGGGAAATAAGAAATGCAGGATCCACCAAACATTAAGATCATCACCCACTCCGGCTCTGACCCTGGACGTGTGCACACGCTCGTTCTCAGATGATCGGGTCAAAGTTGGTGTTTGTTTCTCACGTTCTGTGCCGGTCTAACCAAACCTCAGCCAAGAGGAATGATCGGCAAGAACTATGAAAGTCTGACTGAACCTTTAACGAGCCCCTGATGTGGAGCCGCATTGTCGTGTCCTCCCCTTTAAGTTGCTTCGTTTATTTTTAGGTGACATTAAGGGATTAGGTCAAATGTGTCTGTGCCTGGTGTGAATTCCTTTCCACTTTTAGTGCTGAGCTTCCAGCACAGTTTGTGTCATGTGGTGCTTCTGCAGACTGACTGTCCCCCCTGTTGTCTCCTGTCCTCTGTCTTCAGGCCCAGAGACACATCACTGACCTCTACGAGGACCTCAGAGATGGACACAACCTCATCTCCCTGCTGGAGGTGCTCTCCGGAGAGACACTGGTGAGTCCTGATGACCTTCAGACATATTAGGACATCTGCTTCCGCTGTCCAGACCTGTCCAGTCTTACTGTCCCCGCTCCTCTGTCCTCTACTGACTTAATTTGCTGTCATATTTGTAACCTGAAGTCTAAATGTGTATCCGATATTCTTCTGGCGGGCTTCTTGTCTCCACTCTTGCATGCGTTGAGATTTTCTGTGGACATTTCAGAACATGCTGAGGTTTTTGTCCGCGCACGCTTTTACTTGTCTTATTTTGGGAGCACTCCTTCCGGTGACGTAGCATTAAAACACTAATTTTCATCCTTTGCTTCCATCTCGTAACCTTTCTGCACTGACTTGTTTGACCCCTGGTTTTTCCTTTATCTAATTTACCTGTTTGCTGACCTTTGCCCTGACCTCTCCCCCCCTTTGCCTCTGCCTTCCCCTCTCTCTCTTTGCGATGCTCTTGCTGTGGTAGCCGAGGGAACGTGACGTTGTGAGGAACGTGCGGTTGGTGAGTGGCGCCTGGACTAAGACCGGCTGCCTCCCTCGGGGCGTGGCATGTGTCACCAGCCCAGGGTGGCTTCTGGGTTGTGCATGATGAACAGTCACACTCCCCTTGTATTGTCCCTTTTCTGTACCTCCATCTTTATCAGCGAGCTGGATCAGGCGTCATGTGAGGAGATAGGAAGTTGAAGCTTGTAGTGCAATCATCTCTGCAGATGTTTCAGGTAGCGAGCGTCACAATCAGATTTCCTTAAAAGCAGAACCTCGATGGAATATTCTGCCCTTATTCCTCATGTAACTGATAACTCCTGCCTAGTTAAAGGACCATACTATACATTTAGCCACCAATAAATGACAAAATTTACATGATTCTTCTCATGATTTGTCTTCTTCATGAATGCTTTTCACCAGTGACCAATGCCTAAACACACCAACAGGGACAGATGCATGCATTTAAAGTAGTTTTATGCTGATGGTCCTTTAAAAAATGTGGAATGGAGCTGTAAAGGGTATTAGTATCGGCTTCTTTCACTTTATTCAAAGCAAACGCCAAAAGTTTCATCACCGCAGGCTGATATATCGACTAATTCTGCAACAAAGCTTCATACCGGCTTAAAACGTGGAGCACCAATGCATGCCATGGCCATCACTCGTGGGGTAACTCTGTCCCATGCAGGGTTAGAAATAGTGGATGCTGCTCGCTACAGATAAAAACTTGAGATGTGTCATGAAGAAAAGTGGATTGTAGTCTTTACAGAGGGAATAAGGATTGTGACTGAAATCACTGCGAGCGTGTGTCATTCATTCATCATCATGCTCTCACCCGCAGACATCCTGGCTGGTTTGTTAGCGCTTCTTCAGGGTCATTTTGGATCCGGTGAAGGTCCGCCCAAACGCTTCGATCACAACCACGCCGAATTTGAATCGCACTTCAAATTTGTGGTGTTGTAGTTTTAAGTTGAGACCATGACTGCACTGAGTATCATACAGTAGAATAGATCTTTTGTTGGTGTTGCTGGACACTGAAACACCTGCTCCTCAGTCATGGGGTCTTGCTGTTTGTTGGTCAGTCAAACATCATCACGTGTTCCCTCTTTGCTAATGTTCGTCGTCCCGTCGTCTCTTACAGCCGCGGGAGAAAGGCCGGATGCGCTTCCACAAGCTGCAGAATGTACAGATCGCCCTGGACTTTCTCAAACACAGACAGGTCGGTGAAGGAATGACAGTTTAATACATCCTGCTCCTGGAGTTTTATTTACTGTCTTTGTTTCAAACCAGGAAACTGTTAACTGCCGCCACAAAATGTAGATTTAATGCTGTCTGTGCACCCGTGCAGGTCAAACTGGTCAACATCAGGAACGATGACATTGCAGATGGAAACCCCAAGCTGACCCTGGGGCTGATATGGACCATCATCCTTCACTTCCAGGTAATGTAGAGAAGCTACACTGTCAGAAATGATTGGGCACAAGAACTCTGAAATTGAAACTTTGCATGTACAGTGTACTGGATCTGACTCACTTTTCCTGAGTGGTGTTTATCTTTCAAACTGCGCGTCCTGTAATTGCATAAGATTAAATTCTTCCATCGTACGAGTAACGTCCATTTCATGGTGTTCGCTTTCATGATGTTGTGATTAGCCTGCTTCTGTGGCAGCGCCTCTGTCTGAGGCTCAATCCCCAGCCCTCGCTTTGGGCTGATGTTGACACAGCAGTTACAGTAGAGCCGAGTCCAACAGCCAATCATTTCCAAATGGGCTTTATTGGACATTTGGCAGCACTTAAACTTTTATACACAACTACCACCGGTTCTCCTGTCCTCGAGTGCTCCAAGTCTAAACACTGAAACTTCATTCATTTTTAAACAATGTTCATTGGACCCTCTGTAACTCTGCTGCGGTCCCGTGCAGCTCTATAGGTTGCCGTTGTGCTTCCTGCCAAACGTAAACAGTATAAAACGGCTTACGGCACCTATGGCGGCGAGAAGCCACATGTCAATGCGCAGATGTGTTCCCGATGTTTGGAAAACGTCAGATGGTTTTGGTAGATTCTGGAAAAAGGAGTGGGAGCACATGAAGATTCTTTGATGCTATAATGGGTATGATGGTTTTGTTGGGATGTGGATGTGGGATCCAACCCCACCACCCCCGCCCCCCTCGTCCCGAGTGACTCAGTGATTCCCTGGAGAAAGCTGGCAGGAGACGTGGGCGTGACTGCAGGACACGATCTCCCAGCGTTTGTCTTAAAGGTCCAGTGTTCACGATTTAGTGACACCTAGTGAAGAGACTGCAGCTCAACCCCTCCCACTCCAGGTGTGCAGGAGAAGGTGATAAAAACACAGATAGATAAGGTGATCACCTTTAAAGTTACACACTGAACTGGACATGGACATATTTTAATATTTTGTCCTCGCTGTTCAGTTGATTAAATGAAAAACTTCCACATTGACACGTTTAGTCATCAGCCAACTATTATTTCCTCAAAACAAACCAGTCACCACACACAATGGTGAATTTCCTCTGCGCTCCCCAGGTGCAGTTTACTAATGCACAGGTGACCGGTATAAATAACGAGAGGGAGTCGGGATTCTCTCCGCGAGGGCGGAGGTCCTGTTTCCATTCACTCTCTGAGTCACTGCGAGCTATAGCGCCGGGGTTTCCCCTCTGGAGGGAAAATAGCAGAAGGAAGAGATGCTTTCTTTTTTCCCTCCTCCACCCTTTCCTGCAAAAAAAACGGTGGGTGTCATAAAATTCAGTTCTGCTATGACTCATCAGCATCCCTAAAAACACTGCAAACAGTATATAGTGGTAATAAAGCAACGCTTGTTCCAGTAAGAAACTGGAAGTTCGTCTTATTTCTGGGTGAAAATCACAAAATCGTGACGCACATGCGGCAATAAAATAAGTCGAAGGTGCACATATTTATTCTGACCCAACTGGAGCCGTGATTAGGTGGAGTTTCCTGCATGAAGACAAACAGTTAACAAAGAAAACATATTACATTTTTAAAGCTTTCCTGTGATTGTTGCAACCTTTTTACAACGTGTGCCCAGTTCTGCAGAGAAAGCCGACCCAGAACAAACAAAGAGGCCTTTTCAGGAGCACATCTGATCACAGATACGGCACAGGAGCTGCTGGGTGACGGATTCATGCAAAACGACCCGACTGCGAATAAAAAAGTCCTGTCAGCGTCGTCTGTTCCTATGAACATATACGTTGGTATTTTGGGCCAAACTGTCTGAATCTCTATGATATTTTAGCTCTTGTGCTGACTCGTGAGGAATTTGCCTGTGGAGGTTTATTTTTTTTCTTACGCAGTCCGGCAGGCGTTCACAGAAGCCGGAGTGTTTATTGAGTTTGATTCTGAAGCTGCAGAATAACTCTGTGAGATCAGTGACTCATGTCGCTCTTATGATTTCTGTTTTTGCTCGTGTATAATCACAAAGCACTCGTTGGTGAGTTTAATGGATCTCATGCTCCCTCCGGGCGAAAGTGGTGGTTTCTTAACTTGAGATTTAAAATGTGACTCATCTCAAGTCTGGAATAAATCAGCAGGCCGACTGGAAAAAGTTTTTCAGCCCCTCGATGAACACTTCAGTCATATTCAGCGCAGGATTTCACATTTCTGGGAGCTTTATGTACGATGAAGCACAAATACTTAGTTACTGTTTCACACAGATATCTTCTTTTATGCTTTTTACATTCCCAAAACAGACATGTGACTTTAGTTTTAATGCCTTTGAGGGGAATTATGATTTATTTTTTTATTGTTTTGCATCATTAGACGCCCTCACATCATCCCGATTGATGCACACACACGATATATTTGACAATAATGACGTGAGACAACGAGACAAGAGGGAGGCTCGACCCTATTCGAGTTCAGAGCTGAACTTTTTCATTTTTACTTGAGTACAGAAGTTCAATCAGTGTAATCGCTTCATTGCAATCACCTCACATCACCCTCGCCTTCCTAACACTTGAAAGGCTCTGCCTAGAGTCAGTATTTAATTCATCCGATGTGAGCGACTGTAGTAACACGGCGTTTGAACGTGACGGCCTCTACTGTAGATATAAAAGAAATTTTAGATTCTTTGATTCAGGCCCCTGATCTTACACAAAGAATTTGTGTGCTTGCCACCTCTGATGATGAGGAAAAGATCCAAACTCATAAAGATCACGAGTTAAATATCACCAACGTTCCTCCTCCAGATCTCGGACATTCAGGTGAACGGCCAGTCGGACGACATGACGGCCAAAGAGAAGCTGCTGCTCTGGTCTCAGAGGATGGTGGAGGGATACCAGGGCCTGCGCTGCGACAACTTCACCACCAACTGGAGGGACGGCAAGCTCTTCAACGCCATCATACACAAACACAGGTGAGACACTGATTCCTCCTGCCATGTCAGTCTCAGATGTTACATTTGTACATGCCAGACTGTATTTCATACATAACTGATGAAGCCCGGAAGCATTTTTCAAAGCACGTAACAGAAGAGCTTGCCTGGACTTGGCATCTCGTAACACCGCAGGACATGAATCTCACACGCCGTTAAAAAAGGTCTTCTCTGTGACCTTAGGCATATTTCATGTTTTATGTCTTTTAAAAAAAAAAGTATTTATTGCAGCATGCTCAGAGCGAGGAATGTGAAAACCAATCAGGAGTTTTCCAGCAGCACAACTTGACTTGTCAGGACAAACGTTGTCGGGTTAAAGAGAGAATTATCGTCTCAGTCAGAGTTTGTTCATTCATCACATTTCTAAAAGGTCTCTAGAACATCAGCAGATATCAGCAGATATGCACATTCATACATTGTATTTATTTTAATGACGAGTTCATTTCATGACAAATGTCATCCTGACTTAACGAGATCTCAAGATAATCTCAATGCAACAGTCTTCTGTTCCTTTAATTAATTGATTTTAGAGACCAGACTATCCTTTTGTTTTCTCAAGATCTCAGATTAATTATGTCGTTATCTCGAGAACACAAAGTTTCGTTATGAATAACTTGAAATGAATGTTTAAACCGCTTTGGGCTTCCGTACGTAAGGACACTTTAGATGTTTTCATTGGTTCATCAACAACCAGAAATCCTCCTGTGTTTATATAATGTTTATATATAAATACACTCAGTGCAGGGCTGAGTTGTTTCTATAGATGCTTTTTCTGTCTGTGAAACTTATATTTACCTATAGCTGCTGCCTCCTCAATAAGGACGCTGCAAACCTTTACAGGCATCTTTGACGCGTGCAGCAGACGCCCTGTTTCATGCTCGAACCTTATATTTTGGGTGGAGTGCCACTTTAAGTCTTTGTGCTCGCACATACAAACAAGCCCTGAAGCACCAAGCAACAACAACACGTACAACCTGAGTTGGCATCCTCCAGTGTGAGCAGAGAGACGGTGTGGGTGTATCACACGAGTCTCAGAAAAGCTTGCCCTGGAGGTGTGTTCACTCTCGTCTGCAGGTTCTAACAAAACACAGGTACGCTCTGCGCTGCCATACATTCAGTCTTGGTGGAGGACGAGCAGGACGTGCACAGGCCGAGCAGCTGCAGCGTCTCAGCAATGATCCAAACCCACAACCCGAAGATCTGGATACAGTCAGGAGTCGTCGTCAGGAGGCGGGACGGAATAGATCTTAAACCTTCTTCTTCATAATTTTCTACTAAACAGAAGCTTCTCACTTGAACTTTCTACCATGTTGAAAATAAAGAGGAAGTTTTCCTCGAGGAAGAAGCGTCTGCACAGCGCCTCCAGCAGCACGGCAGGCTCAGTCAGCGACATGGAGGACCGGGTGGTCATGCTCTGCGAGGACATCCCTGCAGAAAACTCCTTCGACTCAGGCCGAGGCTCCCGCAGCATCGGGGCCCGCTCCAGTCAAGGCTCCCAGATGGAGCCGGAGCACGAGTCGGGATCGGAGCCTCACTTCGTCCACCTGAGCAGGGACAGACTGTCCTACAGACAGGCCTGCTACGTGGAGAAACCACCAGCGTCCCGGGAACACAAAGAATACTACATCCAGAGAGTTGTGCAAGTGTACGAATATCTGTCTGAATTCACATTCCTTAAATGCATCTTTCTCTTTTGCATTGTGGGCACGAGATGCACTTTCATCACCTTAGAGTAATGAGACTGTGCCTGTGTCTACATGTCATTAGACGGTAGTTCTCTTCTTGGCAAGGTGCATGTCTTCTCTGTGTATTAAATGATGGGGGGAATGTGAGGACTCTTGTTTTTGCTTGCCCTTTCTGGTATCAAGAACAGTGCATATGATCAAACTGCCTCCAGCATACATAACATAAGATATATGCAAATATTACCTGGAAGATGTCTGTGTGGAGGTATGGCCTGAAGGTTAAAGAATTACAGAGACGAGAAGAGGGCTGACATTTTCAGCTGTCACTCAAGCTTTAACAGTTTCACCCATTTCCACTGACTGATCTGTCTCTTGCTGTCTGCAGGCCCACTCTGATTGACATGAATCAAGTGTACAGACAGAGCAACCAGGAGAACCTGGAGCAGGCCTTCAGCCTGGCAGAGAGAGAGCTGGGCGTCACCAGACTGCTGGACCCCGAGGGTGAGCGTCAGACCTGCATTCATTTCTTAAACTTTTCAGTTTAATCTCTCTCAGCTCTGACTCAAGGAACATTCTTCTCTCTCTCTCTTTACAGATGTGGATGTTCCCCATCCAGATGAGAAGTCCATCATCACATATGTCTCCTCCCTGTATGATGTCATGCCCAGGGTACCAGACGTTCAGGATGGCGTCAAAGCCAATGTGAGTCCTCTTCCTCTTCGTCATCATCACTTCATCTTTCCTTCAGGTCATGATAAAGATATCTCAAAGCAAACGGGGCAGACAGTAACAGCAAGGTGTATTCTCTGGATTTCATACAGAGCATTAATATTTGATATCATCATGGCAAGTGCAGAGATGGTTAACGCTGACTTGAACTTGTGCTTCAGGAGCTGGAGCTGCGTTGGCAGGAGTATTACGAGCTGGTCACCGTGCTGCTGCAGTGGATCAGACACCACATCCTCGTCTTTGATGAGAGGAAGTTCCCGACCAGCTACGAGGAGATCGAGGTGATCTGATCTGGACCTGAACAGCACAAGAAGAATGACAGTAACGATGAAGCTGATGATGAATTTATGAATCCCTCTTCCTCGTCTGCAGGTTCTTTGGCGTCAGTTCCTGAAGTTTAAGGAAACAGAGCTTCCTGCAAAAGAGGCAGACAAGAACCGCTCCAAACACATCTTCAAGTCTTTTGAGGTGGGTTTCCTCAGCAGCTTTTATACTGTACACTGATACTCGCTCATAAACCCGTGCTGCGCCTTAAGGCTGAAGTGATCGTGACGTCTTTACACTGATATGATGACGGATGATGGAGACAAATTCCAGATTTACTCTTGACAGTTAATCTTTTACTACAGACTGTTAACGCCCGCGGGACACGTCTCTGCAGACTATCGGCGGATTAGAGTCCACGCACAAGTGTGCACACCTGAAACATCACAGATGTTCTCTGGCTTTCTAAAAATTATCCTACAGATCTTTAATGTTCAAACTGATCACAAGAGCATCAGAAATAATCCTTCAGTCTTCATTTAAGTGGACCTGAAGTTTAAGAGTCTTCTGATTGTTTCAAACATTCCTCTTGTTAAAGCTTCTCCGATGTCACCGTTTGATCCGTCTGCTTGTCAAATATGAAAATAAACAGAATATTTATTAACCCAGAAAAAAAGACATATATACGAATATTCCATAATAAAATGAATGTGTGGCTTCTTGTTGTACAGGGTGCCGTTCAGGTGGGCCAGGTCAAAATGCCGCCTGGTTATCACCCCTTCGACGTGGAGAAGGAATGGGGCCGTCTGCACGTCGCCATCCTGGAGCGAGAGCGTCTCCTCAGGACAGAGTTTGAGAGGTGAGCAGGCGGGAAAGTGATCGGAAAACCCAAAAAAAATCTGAAGTGAGTCATCGCACAGCGGTTAATGTGCGACCGAGAGGATGAGTCATTTGCCAATGATTAATCACGATAAAATGGAACTGGGCTGGCTTTGTGGGGAGGGAAGTAAAAAAAACATATGCGGGCAAACACATGACAAATGTCCTGTCGCCACGGCAACACTCTCTCGATAATCCGACTGTTTAATAGTCGCTCATGAAGTACTTTTTTTTTTAATCACAAGGCTGGCAGGGCGTAGCTTTTTAATTTTTGAGCTCCACTTTAGTGCAGGCAGAGCTGGATCATGGCCTTCCTGCATCAGGGATATGCATCTATGTATTTATTCCGGCAGAAGACGGAGTGAGTGCTTCATTTGTTTACTTCAGGTAACAGAAACTGTGTATTTTGACCTTTGACCCCCTCCTCCTCTTCTTCCCCTGCAGGCTGGAGCGACTCCAGAGGGTCGTCAGTAAAGTCCAGATGGAGTCGGGCGTGTGCGAGGAGCAGCTCAACCAGGTGGAGTCTCTGCTGCAGACGGTGAGGCACAAACCTTTGTTCAAAGGTCAGCTTTAGTAGAAATCACTGGAGTTGCACGCAGAGCTGTAATTTGTGAAGTGTGTGTGTGTGTGTGTGTGTGTGTGTGTGTGTGTGTGTGTGTGTGTGTGTGTGTGTGTGTGCGCTGCAGGACGTGAGGATGCTGAGCTCAGGGAAACCGGCTCAGCACACGGCGGAGATGGAGGCAGACCTGGAGAAAGCCGAAGGAATGATCCGCCTCCTCTTCAATGACGTTCAGCTGCTGAAGGACGGGCGCCACCTTCAGGCTGAGCAGATGTATCGCAGGTGCAAAAGAAACGAAAGCTGCAGCTAACGATGCATGAACGAATGAACTCGTCACGGCAGCGTCGACTGACTTTCTGATTCTGTCTCCAGGGTGTACCGTCTGCACGAGAGGCTGGTCAACCTCCGCAGCGAGTACAACCTCCGCCTCAAGTCAGGTGTGACCATCACGCAGATCCCCATGACTCAGATCCAAACCTCCCAGGTCAAGGTCCTGCAGCAGGCCCCCATGAGGGTGCGGCCCGAGCTGGATGAGGTCACCATGCGGTACATCCAAGATCTGCTGGGCTGGGTGGAGGAGAACCAGCGCCGGGTGGATGACGGGGAGTGGGGCTCCGACCTGCCCACCGTGGAGTCGCAGCTGGGCAGCCACCGCGGCCTGCACCAGTCTGTGGAGGAGTTCTGCTCCAAGATCGAGAGGGCAAAGGCCGATGAGGTGCCGAGGCTTCATCTTCTTGCTTTGTGTATAGTTTCTGGGTTGGTTTGTATGATATATAATAAGGTTGCTTGACAGACGTCTTTCTAATGTTTCCAGAGTCAGATCTCACCTGTCAGTAAGGCTGCCTACCGCGACTACCTGGGAAAACTGGAGCTGCAGTACGGCAAACTGCTGGTAAGTTCACTGCATCACTAAAACTCTACATGACGTAAAAAGGGTCAATGAGCTGCTGATGTGACGCCGTGTTCGCTCATGCGGGTCCTGATGGTGGACTGTGATTTCATCTCTGTTCTCTCGCTCCCTCGCAGAACGCCTCCAAGGCCCGTCTGCTGTACCTGGACCAGCTCCACGCCTTCGTCGTTGCAGCCACCAAAGAGCTGATGTGGCTGAACGAGAAAGAGGAGGAGGAGGTCAACTACGACTGGAGCGAGCGAAACACCAACATGGCGGCCAAGAAAGAGAACTACTCGGTAGAGTAACGAGCGATGTTCTGACGAGGTTCTCCGATGCGGTGATGATGTGATGCTGATGTTTGCTGCTGTTGTTTTTCCGGAGCAGGGTTTGATGAGAGAGCTGGAGCTCAGGGAGAAGAAGATGAACAATGTCCAGGCCACAGGAGACAAGCTGCTGAGGGACGGACACCCCGCCAGGAAGACCGTAGAGGTGAGACTGTTCAAGATTTCAAGATGTTAAATCAGAGTGTTTGTGCTCGTCTTTAAAACAACCTTCCCTCCTCAGGCCTTCACTGCAGCTCTGCAGACTCAGTGGAGTTGGATCCTCCAGCTGTGCTGCTGCCTTGAAACCCACCTGAAAGAAAACACTGCCTACTTCCAGGTATGTTTCATTTTGTCTGGCTTTGGCTGCGTCTGTACCGAAACTCTTCATCATCTCGTCTCTTCTCTTTCCTCTTTGTCTAGTTTTTCTCTGACGTAAAGGAGGCGGAGGAGAAAATCAAAAAGATGCAAGACACGATGAAGAGGAAGTACACCTGCGACCGCTCCATCACCGTCACTCGACTGGAAGATCTGCTGCAGGACGCAGCTGTAGGTTTATTCACCTTCATGATACAATGTCTGATTTCTAAATGCTTAACAATAAAAAGGATGCATGGAACTATAAAACATCATTGGTTTGAATCCCGTGTTCTTCACAGGATGAGAAAGAGCAAATGAATGAGTTCAAGACTCACCTGGAAGGCCTGAAGCGAAGAGCCAAGACCATCGTCCAGCTCAAACCACGAAACCCTGCTACTGCGATAAAAGGCAAACAGCCCATCCAGGCCGTCTGCGACTTCAAACAGATGGAGGTCGGCGTCTTCACTGTCTGTACCCGAAGTGGAACTCGAGGTGAACTCATGCATCCTGATAAATCTCCTGTTTGTCGTTGGTCTTCCTTCAGATCACCGTGCACAGAGGAGACGAGTGCGCTCTGTTGAACAACTCGCAGCCTTACAAGTGGAGGGTGCTGAACGACAAAGGCAGCGAGGCGTCCGTGCCGTCCATCTGCTTCCTGGTCCCGCCAACCAATAAGGACGCCGTGAACAGTGTTGCCGGGTGAGTTAAGAGTTGCCCCCCCCCCCGCCGAGTATCTTTGGTTCGCTTCAAATTCACGAGCGCTGATCTCCAAATGAACTCTCCTCAGACTGGACGGGAACCTGCAGAGGCTGCAGACCATGTGGCAGGCCCTGTACGTGGACATGAAGAGCCTGCTGTCCTGGCAGTACCTGATGAGAGACATCCACATCATCAAAACCTGGAACATCACCATGGTAACAACACAGGAAATAATGTCATAGAGAAAAACTACTTTTATTTTGAAATATTCAGCACCAGTTTGTAGTTGACATCATTCACGTAACGTTTAATATCTGCCTACCTGGCTCCATGTTATCGCCTCCTAACTTCATCTACACCCTACACAGTTTAAGACCCTGAGGGTGGAAGAGTACCGCCTGGCACTGAGGAACCTGGAGCTGCACTACCAGGACTTCCTGAGAGACAGCCAGGACTCCCAGATGTTCGGAGCCGAGGACCGAATGCAGGTCGAGTCCAACTACAACAAAGCCAACCAGCACTACAACACGATGGTCAGCTCTGCAGAACAAGGTGTGTACTGCTGCCCGTTACGTATCATATACCATCACCCCGACATGACGAGAGACACGCCTCATGTTGATCACTGACGTTCAGACATGTTCATTTGTGTGTGAGTTGACTGTTGGATTCACGTTACAGGCTATGTGCCACCCAGAGCAGGTAAGGCGCTTCAGTTAAAGCATCGGATGTGCAGTAGGAGCTTTTGATTGGCTGATCAGGACTGTGTGTTTGTGTGTTTGTGTGTGTTTGTGTGTGTTTGTGTGTGTGTGCCGTCATGTTTCACTTCCATCCTTTAACTCAATCAGCTTCATCGTCCTCCGTGATTTTGGCATCCATCCTAACTTCACTCCTTGTTGCATTCCTGTATGTGTGCATGGGATCGATGGCGGCTGATTTCCAATATTTATCAGTGAATTATTGAATCACTTGACAAATAATCAACATGGAACTAATCGCACTAAATTCACAGTAGTTTAAAAACACTGCTGTAAAATGTCACTATTAAATATTAATAAGTTTAAGATCCTGTAACTAATTCTGTACCTTCACGAGAATGCCACGTTTCTATGCAGATGATCCTACACTCAATGCAAAGTGTGACCAACTACTTTGTCCAGAATTTGTCTTCTCTGAATAATTATATCTCCTTTTTTTTTACCAATCAGGAGAACAAGATGAGTCCATGTGCAAGACTTATCTGACGCAGATCAAGGACCTGCGTCTGAGGCTGGAGGGTTGCGAGAATCGAACCGTAACGCGCCTCCGACAGCCCGTGGACAAGGAGCCACTGAAGGCCTGCGCCCAGAAGACTGCAGAGCAGATGGTAACGAGGCACTAATACTCAGCAACGTCATTCAGACGTTCTGCAGCAGATGACTCGCAGCTGGTGACTTCACTAAACCATCTCCCTTTTTTCACCTACAGAAAGTCCAGACTGAGCTGGAGGGCTTGAAGAAGGACTTGAACACCATCACTGAGAAGACTGAGGAGGTTCTGGCATCTCCTCAGCAGTCCAGCTCCGCCCCGCTGCTGCGCTCCGAACTGGACCTCACTCTGAAGAAGATGGACCACGTCTACGGCCTGTCCTCCGTCTACCTGGACAAGTGAGGCTTTGTGACTCTTCGAGCGCCTCCTGATGAAATCCCAGCTGCTGTTTGTGTGTTTTATTAAGTGTGGATCTGTTTGATTTCAGGCTGAAGACCATCGATGTTGTGATCAGAAACACTAAAGACGCAGAGGATACGCTCAAGAATTATGAGACTCGTCTGCGTGATGTCAGCAAAGTGCCAGCTGAGGAGAAGGAGGTGGAGAACCATCGTGGTCAGCTGAAGGTACATCCACTCATCTACAGTCAGTGTTCATATTTGCTGTCTGCTGTGAATGAACCTGTCGATGATATCTTTGCTCTTTTGTCCGACAGTCGATGCAGGCTGAAGCTGAGGCCGACCAGGCGGTGTTTGACCGCCTGCAGGACGAGCTGAAGAGGGCGACGACCATCAACGACAAGATGACGAGGATCCACAGTGAGCGCGACGCCGACCTGGAGCATTACCGTCAGCTGGTCAACAGCCTCCTGGAGCGCTGGCAGGCCGTGTTCGCTCAGATCGACCTGAGGCAGCGCGAGCTCGACCTCCTCAGGCGCCACATGAAGTCCTACAACACGAGCTACGAGTGGCTCATCCACTGGCTCGGAGAAGCCAGGCAGAGGCAGGAGAAGATCCAAGCCGTGCCCATCGGCGACAGCAAGGCTCTCAGGGAGCAACTGGCAGAGGAGAAGGTAAAAGAGTGAAGTGAGCTGTGTGGGGTACAGGGAAGAAATGCTGTTACGCCCCCTGGTGGCCAGACTGATGATACTTCACAGTGTTAATATTGTTTTAATTTCTTTTCACAGAAACTCCTGGAAGAGATCGAGGAAAACAAAGACAGGATTGAAAGCTGCGAGAAAAACGCAAAGGCTTACATCGATTCAGTCAAGGTGTGCACTGACATGTCCAGCTTCCAGACAGACAGAAGTTTGTCTTCTGGCTTTATTTAACAAGATTTTCTTCTTTTTTTAGGACTACGAGTTCCAGATTTTGACTTACAGAGCCCTGCAGGATCCCATCGCGTCTCCTTTGAAGAAACCCAAAATGGAGTGTGCGTCTGATGATATCATTCAACAGGTAGGCTTCACGAGTTCATCACGCCTCACCTGAGCAGAGCAGAGACGTGCGTCAGACCAGTCTGGGCGTTTCTGTTACTGTGAATAAAAATGTGAGATGTTGATAGAAAATGTAAACTACTCCCTGCCACTGCGTATCTTACAGTATGTCACATTGAGAACCCGCTACAGTGAGCTGATGACTCTCACCAGCCAGTACATAAAGTTCATCACAGAGACGCAGCGCCGCCTGGAGGATGATGAGGTAATTACACCCAGCAGCAGGTTTGCAGCAGCAGGTTTCTGTCCAAAACCCACCAACTAACAAACAGTGACACCTTTACCTGTCAACTGATTCATGTATGGGAAATCATTTGTCATTTAAAAACTTCCGAAATGTTGGCACTCAAAATATAAAATACTGTTGAGTTTGATAGGACGGCGTGCAGTGGTGAAGCAAACTCTTTTATCCATCCTCACTACAGCATATGTCTCTCATTCCTCTACACTGTGTATTTAGTCGAGTCATGTCACATAGTCTGTACGTAAGACTTGGCTGCAGGCATCAGACCTGAATTCAGTCACATTTTCCAACTGCTTAACTGCTTCTCCCAACAATTCTTGATTTAGTATTTGCTTCTTTGTTTCCTCTTGAAATCACCCACACTTGTGATTTGAAGGCTTCAGTCTTGGCTAGCTGCCTTCTCAGATATATAATTTTTTACTTTCTCCCTTTTCTTCTTTTTTCTAACTTTCTCATGTGTTTGATCCGTTTGACCTGCTCGCCAGTGCTTTGTCATGACGAATATTAATCACGCGCTTAAGAGATGAATTAACCCCAAAGCACCAGGTATTTAAAAAACAAAAGACCCTCTCAGTTCTTGTCATTCTCTGTACATCAGACCCCTGTCTGCAGGGAAGGGAAGGGAAGGTTCAGGATTTCATTGGAGACCTTTCACAGTTGAGTCGGTTCATTGAGAACTGAGCGTCAGCTTCCTGTAAGCAGATTGTTAGTGTAAAAGACTTTTTGACAGGGCTGCAACTAATTATTCTTATTAATCTGCAGATTTTATTTTATTTTTTAAATAAGCAATGCTTTGCAGAGGCGAAGGTGACAGGGATACAAAGAAAAGCAAATCATCTTATTTAAGAAGCTCAAATCAGCAAAGGTTTGACATTTTTCACCATTTCTACTTTTAATTTGACTGAATCAATAAATCAATTATCAAAAAAAAGTTCCTAATCAACTAAATCAATGAATTCACTACTTGTTTCAGCTCTAAGCTTTTTTTTTTAAATGCAGGAAGCTGGTGCTGATTAACAGAAATGACTGTGCATCAGTGGAGCGTCATTAGAGATCAATGTGACAGGTTTCTAAAGTTTTGGACCTTCCTTTTAGGTGTCACTCACCTGTCCAATCGCCCATTCTTACTAAAAAGCAGAACTCATCTCGTGACGTTTGCTGTTGTCAGATTTAACGTTCCTCAGTCTTGGATTTACGTCTTGTCACTTCCACTTTAATCCAAGCTTACACGCTGTGTCTGCTGCATCACTCTGCTAAAGCTCCACGTCGACTCTGACTGTCGCTGTGATGCAATTCCATAAAATCATTTTCATTTCAACTTCTGGGCTGTCGAGGTCTTTTCCCACTGCGCTTAATATTTTGTGCATGTTGCTGCTAAATTTCTTCCCTGCCTATTTCTTTTTTACAAACAGCTGCTTTAATTTAAGAATGTAAAAAACAAAGACACGAATGTAACCCTCGATATGACACGGTGACTGAATTATGCATGCTCCTAGAAAGTATTCAGTATCACACTGCTATTGTAGTCCCACTACACACATGTAGTGTTGCATTATTATTATTACAGTACTGATTATAAACAATGGGATCAAACACAGATTATATAAGTAAAATACCGCAACTGCATGAGAGTAAAGTGTACTGTCGTGCTGTGTTGTGAAGTAAAGTGTCATTCTGTGTGCCATACATGAAATAAACATGACAAGCATTTCCCAATACAGTCTTTCCCCTCTAGTTAAGAGTCGTAGATTATTAGCGTAACATATTCTCATGTATTTACATTTTCATGTACCTACATGTTTTAGAACTTCTTTCATAATGAAGTTTTATGTTATAGTCTAACAACCTTTAATATTCTCCCGATTCCTTTACTCCCTCTTTGCTTCTACTAATACAGAAAGCTTCTGAAAAACTCAAAGAAGAGGAGAAGAGAAGGATGGCGGAGATCCAAGCCGAGTTAGACAAACAGAAACAGTTGGCCGAGGCTCACGCCAAGTCTGTGGCCAAGGCGGAACAAGAGGCCCAGGAGCTGAAGCTGAAGATGAAAGAAGAAGCCAGCAAGAGGCAAGACGTTGCAGTGGATGCTGAGAAACAAAAGCAAAACATCCAGCAGGAGCTGCATCATCTGAAGAGTTTGTCCGAGCAGGAGATCAAGTCCAAGAGTCAGCAGCTGGAAGAGGCGCTGATCTGTCGCACCAAAATCGAGGAGGAAATCCACATTATCAGGTTGCAGTTAGAGACGACAATCAAACAGAAGTCCACAGCTGAGAATGAGTTACAGGCGCTCAGAGACAAGGCCAGTGAGGCAGAGAAGCTCAGGAAAGCTGCTCAGGAGGAGGCGGAAAGGCTTCGCAAGCAGGTGACCGAAGAGACGCAGAAAAAGAAAAATGCAGAGGACGAGCTGAAACGTAAATCTGAGGCAGAAAAAGAGGCCGCCAAGCAGAAGCAGAAAGCGCTGGACGACCTGCAGAAATTCAAAATGCAAGCTGAGGAGGCAGAGAGGTGCATGAAACAGGCCGAGGAGGAGAAACTGAGGCAGATCAAGGTAGTAGAGGAGGTGGCACAAAAGTCTGCTGCCACACAGTTGCAAACCAAATCCATATTGTTCAGCGAAAAGGCAACAAAACTCGAGGAATCCCTGAAGAAAGAGCAGGGCACTGTCATGCAGCTGCAGGAGGAGGCCGAGAAACTCCGGAAACAACAAGAGGACGCTAACAAAGCCAGGGAGGAAGCAGAGAAAGAGCTTGAAATGTGGAGACAGAAAGCCAACGAGGCTCTTCGCTTGAGGCTACAAGCTGAAGAGGAGGCTCAGAAGAAGAGTCAGGCTCAGGAGGAAGCAGAGAGGCAGAAGGTTGAGGCGGAGCGTGACGCCAAGAAAAGGGCCAAAGCTGAAGATGCTGCTCTTAAACAGAAGGAGAATGCAGAGAAGGAGCTGGAAAAACAGAGGAAGTTTGCAGAACAAATTGCCCAGCAAAAGCTGTCTGCAGAACAGGAATGCATACGACTGAAGTCTGACTTTGAACATGCCGAACAGCAGCGCGGTCTCTTGGATAATGAGCTCCAACGTCTCAAAAATGAGGTGAATGCTGCTGCAAACCAGAGGAAGCAGCTGGAAGATGAGCTGGCTAAAGTAAGAAGTGAAATGGATGCTCTGCTGCAGATGAAGATTGAAGCTGAGAAGCAGACGCTGTCGAACACAGAAAAGAGCAAGCAGCTGCTCGAGTCCGAGGTGCTGAAAATGAAACAACTCGCCGAGGAGGCAACAAGACTGAGATCAGTCGCTGAAGAGGCGAAGAAGCAGAGGCAGATTGCGGAGGATGAGGCAGCTCGGCAGAGAGCCGAGGCTGAAAAAATACTTAAAGAGAAGCTGGCTGCCATCAATGAGGCGACTCGTCTGAAGACTGAAGCCGAGATCGCTCTGAAAGCAAAAGAAGCAGAAAACGAAAGACTGAAAAGAAAAGCTGAAGATGAAGCCTATCAGAGGAAACTGCTGGAGGATCAAGCTGCTCAGCATAAGCAAGACATCGAAGAGAAGATCACTCACCTGAAGAGCTCGTCTGATTCTGAGTTAGAGAGACAAAGAACGATAGTGGAAGAGACTGTGAGGCAAAAGAAGGTGGTCGAAGAAGAAATTCACATCATCAAGATCAACTTTCAGAAAGCATCAAAAGAAAAGTCAGATTTGGAGGTGGAATTAAAGAAACTGAAGGGTATCGCAGAGGAGACACAGAAGAGCAAACTCAAAGCCGAGGAAGAGGCTGAGAAACTGAAAAAGCTTGCTGCGGAGGAAGAGAAGAAGAGGAAGGAGTCTGAGGAGAAGGTGAAGAGGATTACAGCAGCAGAGGAAGAGGCAGCTCGACAATGCAAAGCCGCTCAGGAGGAAGTCGAACGCCTCAAAAAGAAAGCTGCTGAGGCCAATAAACAGAAAGAAAAGGCTGCAAAAGATGCGGAGAAGCAGGTCGTCCTGGCCAAAGAGGCAGCACAGAAATGCAGCGCAGCAGAGCAGAAGGCCCAAGATGTTCTCACCAAGAATAAAGAAGACACACTTGCTCAAGAAAAGCTGAAAGAGGAGTTTGAAAATGCTAAGAAACTTGCACAAGAAGCCGAGAAAGCCAAAGAGAAAGCAGAGAAAGAGGCCGCTCTGCTCCGCCTGAAAGCGGAGGAGGCCGAAAAACTGAAAAAATCAGCAGAGGATGAAGCTGCCAAACAGGCCAAAGCTCAAAAAGATGCAGAGAGACTGAGGAAAGAAGCCGAGGAGGAGGCCTCCAAGCGAGCGGCGGCTGAGGCGGCAGCTCTGAAGCAGAAAAAGCAGGCTGACAGCGAGATGGCCAAGCACAAAAAAGAAGCAGAGCAAGCACTTAAGCAGAAGTCTCAGGTTGAGAAGGAACTTTCAGTGGTTAAACTGCAGCTGGATGAGACTGATAAGCAGAAAGCTTTGTTGGATGGGGAACTTCAGCGAGTCAAAGGTGAAGTAAATGATGCTGTCAAGCAAAAGGCACAGGTGGAGGATGAACTGTCCAAAGTTAAGATCCAGATGGACGAGCTCCTGAAGCTTAAGCTTAGAATTGAGGAAGAAAACCGTTGCCTCATGCAGAAAGACAAAGATAATACACAGAAATTACTCGCAGAGGAAGCAGAGAAAATGAAGAGCCTGGCAGAAGATGCTGCCAGACTTAGCGTGGAAGCTGAGGAAGCAGCCAGGCAGCGACACATTGCTGAGTCTGACCTAGCTGAACAGAGGTCACTTTCAGAGAAAATGCTAAAGGAGAAAATGCAGGCCATCCAAGAGGCGACAAAACTGAAAGCTGAGGCAGAGGAGCTTCAGAAACAGAAGAACCAGGCACAGGAAAAGGCTAAAAAACTACTAGAGGACAAACAACAGATCCAGCAGCGCCTTGATAAGGAGACAGAGGACTTCCAAAAATCATTAGAGGCTGAGCGAAAGCGGCAGCTCGAAGTTTCAGCTGAAGCGGAGAAACTAAAACTGAGGGTGAAAGAGCTCAGTGACGCTCAGGCAAAGGCTGAAAAGGAGGCTAAGAAATTCAAGAAACAAGCCGACGAAGCAAAAACGCGTCTTCAAGAAACAGAAAAACAAACGACAGAAACCGTCGTGCAAAAGTTGGAGACGCAGAGGCTACAGAGCACCAGAGAGGCTGATGACTTGAAGCAAGCCATCGCCGAGCTCGAAAAAGAGAAGGAGAAGCTGAAGAAAGAGGCGGAGGACCTGCAGAAAAAATCCAAAGAGGTATTTTTCACATGTATTAACTTAGTCAATTTACACAACCCTTGCAATTAACACAATCCTGTTCACACTAACTACAGTATTTGTGGAAGCACATGTCACATTTCATGTAAATTGCAGAGACCTAAAGTAACATCCAGCAATTTATATGAATGTCATTCAAAACACAATGCTGCAGACTTAAAAAGATCACCAGTTAAAACAATGAAGACCTTTTTGGGAAATACTCTCATTGCCAAGAGTTAGATGAAAAGATCGATATGAACCTTCATTTAAACACTTTATAGTGTGTTTACAGATATGAGAGTGGGATTAATCTTACCTAACTCTTGGCAAGAAAGTGTATTACCAAAACTCTTCATCCTTCGGGTTTCATGCAATGACGATGAATGATGTTTCACTGAAATGTTACTAATTTCTCTCCCTAATTTCTTTTCCCCAAATAGATGGCAAGTGCTCAAAAAGAACAGATTGAGCAACAGAAAGCCATTCTTCAGCAGTCGTTCCTCACAGAGAAGGAGCTGCTGTTGAAAAGAGAAAAGGCTGTCGAAGACGAGAAAAAGAAGCTTCAGAATCAGTTTGATAATGAAGTGAACAAGGCCAAAGCTCTCAAAGATGAACAAGAACGGCAGTGGAAGCTAATGGAAGAGGAGAAGAAGAAACTTCAGGCCATTATGGATGAAGCTCTGAAGAAACAAAAGGAAGCTGAAGCAGAGATGAGTAACAAGCAGAAAGAAATGGAAGTGCTGGAAAAGAAAAGGCTCGAACAAGAGAAACTCCTGGGAGAGGAAAACAAAAAGCTCAGAGAGAAACTTCAGACTCTTGAGACTGCATCCAAACAGGCTGCATCCAAAACGAAGGAAACTGAAGTCCAGACTGATGAGGTACCTGAGGAGCAGTTAGTTGCCATGACAATGGTGGGAACAACAAAGAAAGTTTTCAATGGCTCTGTTGAAGTGGACGCAGCGAAGAAAGGTGAAGCCTCACCTCTAGCATTTGATGGAATTAGAGAGAAAGTTCCTGCTGCAAGGCTTCACGAGATTGGTGTCCTGACCAAGAAAGAATTTGACAAATTGAAAAAGGGAAAAGCCTCTGTGCAAGAACTCGCAAAGACTGATAAAATGAAGTCATGTCTTAAGGGTCAGAACAGCATCGGAGGCGTCTTGACTCCATCCAAAGAGAAAATGAGTGTCTATCAGGCTATGACGGAGAACAAGATTACTCCTAACACTGCCACAATGCTCCTGGAAGCGCAAGCAGCTTCTGGTTACATTGTAGATCCAGTGAAAAACAAACTTCTCTCTGTAGACGAGGCTGTTAAAGATGCGTTAATAGGTCCTGAGCTTCATGACAAGATGCTTTCTGCAGAGCGAGCAGCCACTGGCTTCAAAGATCCCTATACTGGAGCCAAAATCTCTCTCTTTGAGGCCATGAAGAAGGGACTTATTGAAAAGGAGCAGGCCACCAAATTCCTAGATGTACAGCTTGCAACAGGTGGCATCATTGACCCTATCAATAGTCATAGAGCCCCACTTCAGACGGCCTACAAGCAGGGTCAGTTTGATGCAGACATGAACAAGCAGCTCACTGACCCCAGTGATGATTGCAAGCTATTCATTGATCCCAGCACTCAAGAACAGCTCACTTACAAACAGTTACTGGAGAGATGCACAAAGGATGCAGAGACAGGGCTGCTGATCTTACCAGTGACAGAGCAAGCTGCTCAAACTGAGAGAACATACACAGATCTGGAGGCTAAAGAAATGCTCAGTAAATCAACCGTTAATGTGCCTTTTGGAAAGTTCAAAGGCAAAACTGTCACCATTTGGGAAGTCATCAACTCAGAATACTTCACCGTAGAGCAAAGAAGGGAACTGATTCGCCAGTACAAGACTGGCAAGATCACAGTTGAGAAGATTATTAAAATTGTCATCACTGTTGTTGAAGACAAGGAGAAAAATAATGAAAATGTGTTTAATGGTTTGAAGGCTCCAGTCCCTGCCAGTGAACTGTTAGAGTCTAAAGTCATAAACAAAGACTTATTCAACAAGTTGAGTAATGGCAAGATAACAGTTAAAGAGATCTCTGAGATGGAGGCTGTGAAAAAAGCACTGCAAGGAACACCGAGCATTGCTGGACTGTTGAACGAACCAACCAAGGAGAAAATGCCTTTCTATCAAGCTATGAAGAAAGAGTTACTTTCACCAGAAACTGTGGTGAACCTTCTTGAAGCACAAGCAGCAACAGGGTTTGTAATCGATCCTGTCAAAAATGAGAGGGTCTCTGTTGATGAAGCTGTTAAGTCGGGTCTTGTGGGACCAGAACTGCATGAACGACTTCTGTCAGCAGAGAGAGCTGTCACTGGCTACAAAGATCCATATACAGGGAAGAAGGTGTCTCTGTTTGAAGCCATGAACAAAGGCCTTATAAAGAAAGACCATGGCATTCGTCTGCTTGAGGCACAACTCTCAACAGGTGGAATTATTGACCCTATTAAAAGCTATCGCATCCCTCATGAGGTTGCCTGCAAGCGTGGATATTTTGATGAGGAAGTCAGCAAGACATTGAACAAAAACACTGATGAAACAAAGGTCTTTTATGATCCTAACTCACAAGAGGATTCAACCTATGCTCAGCTGTTGAATACATGTGTCACAGACAAAGAAACTGGACTTCCATTGCTTCCTCTTTCAAAGAAGGCTGCAAAGCCAAAAGAGGAGAAACAGATTACAGAGGCTAAGACTAAAGAGACATTGAACCAGACAACTATGGAGCTGGAGTATGGTCCTTTCAAAGGAAGAAAAGTCACAATTTGGGAGATAATCCACTCTGAATACATCACTGAGGAGCAAAGAATAATGCTGATCCGCCAGTACAGAATGGGGCAGGTGACGATTGAAAAGTTGATAAGGATTGTAGTAACAATGGTTGAGGAAAAAGACGATGAAACAAAGGAAGAAGCCTGTTTTGAGGGCCTTAGGGCACCTGTCACTGCACGATCTTTGCTTGATTCCAACATCATTGATAATGCTACATTTGACCAACTCCAACAGGGTAAAAAGACACCTAAAGAAGTTAGTGAAACTGATAAGGTACGCAAGTACTTACGGGGCACAGACCGCATTGATGGTATCACTATGGAAGATTCAAATGAGAAGTTAAGCATTTATCAAGCAATGAAAAAGAATGTTTTGCAACAAAATACTGGGCTTGCCCTACTTGAGGCCCAAGCTGGAACTGGTTTCATAACTGATCCAGTCAAAAATCTGAAATACTCTGTGGATGATGCTGTGAAGGAGGGAGTTGTTGGCCCAGAGGTTCATGAAAAACTTCTATCAGCTGAAAAGGCTGTGACAGGATACAAAGATCCATATACAGGCAATAAGATTTCTCTATTCCAAGCCATGAAGAAAGAGCTTATTCTGAGAGAGCATGCTATTCCTCTCCTGGAGGCTCAGTTTACTACAGGAGGAATCATTGATCCAGTCAGCAGCCATCGTGTTCCCAACGATGTGGCCATTCAGCGTGGCTATCTCAGTAAACAAATGTCCAAGTCCTTCAATGAACCCTCAGGCGACGTTAAAGGCTTCACTGATCCCAACACCAATGAAAGTGTTACTTACAAGCAATTGGTGGAGAAGTGTGTAAGAGATCCCAACGCTGGTCTGTGCTACCTGCCTCTGTCAAAGGTTGAAGCTCCAGCTCCTGTTGAGAAATCTTATCAGTACACAGAGGAGCAAGCCCAAACCGATCTAGCTAACACTCAAATTGAGATCCCTCACAAGAATTTTGCAGGAAAAACCATGACCATTTGGGAAGTGATGAACTCAAATATGCTTCCAGAAGAGGAGAGATGGCGCCTCATGGAGCAGTTTCGCTTGGGCCAAATCACAAAGGATAGAATGTTAATCATCATCATTGAAATCATTGAACAAAGGGAGACTCTAAAGTCAGAGCAGAGCATGTCATGCGATGTGATCAGAAGAAGAATTACTATTGAGGAGCTATACAGTGCTCGAATTATTGACTTGCACACATACAACCTCTTGAAACAAGAGAAGATGACTATTCGTGAGGTAATGGAAATGCCATCAGTAAAACAATACCTCTTTGGTACTGGTTGCATTGCTGGAATCATGTCAGACAATCCTCCAAAGATCAGCATTTACCAGGCTATGAAGAATGGACAGATTAAGCCTGAAGTTGCTCTGAATCTCCTTGAAGCCCAAGCAGCAACAGGATTCATGATTGATCCAGTGAAAGATGAACTTCTGACAGTTGATGAAGCTGTACGTAAGGGGCTTGTGGGCCCTGAACTTCATGACAAACTTCTCTCTGCTGAAAGAGCAGTTACAGGTTACAAGGATCCATACAGTGGAAAAGTGATTTCTCTCTTCCAGGCAATGAAAAAAGACCTTGTTCCTGAGGATTATGCCTTGAGGCTTTTGGAGGCCCAGAATGCTACTGGCGGCTTAATGGATCCTGAATATTACTTCCGTCTTCCCACAGATGTTGCCATGCAGCGTGGATTCATCAACAATGAGACACTTGACAGACTAACTGAGCCTACTGCGGATGTGCGAGGTTACATTGATCCAACAACTGATGAAAAACAGTCCTATGCTCAGCTACTGAAAAGATGCAGAGTTGATAAAGAAAGCGGTTTGCGGCTACTTTCACTGGCAGATAGAAGTCTCCTCTTCAAGGGTCTCAGAAAGCAAATCACTGTGGATGAGCTGCTTCGTTCACAGATTATCGACCAAAAGACGTACAATGAACTCACTGAGGGTATCCTCACAGTGGAGGAGGTCAGCAGAGAGGTGAAGAAATACCTTGAGGGAACTAGCTGTATTGCAGGTGTGTATGTAGAATCTAGTAAAGACCGTCTGTCTATTTACCAAGCAATGAAGAAGAACATGATCAGACCAGGTACTGCCTTTGAGCTCCTTGAGGCTCAAGCTGCCACAGGATATGTAATTGACCCCATTAAGAACCTAAAGCTAAACGTCACTGAAGCTGTTAAGATGGGTGTTGTTGGCCCAGAGTTTAAAGATAAACTGCACTCAGCTGAACGAGCTGTCACAGGCTACAAGGACCCTTATTCTGGCAAAGTCATCTCTCTATTCCAGGCTATGAAGAAAGGCCTCATTCTGAAAGACCATGGCATTCGTTTGCTAGAGGCTCAAATTGCCACTGGTGGAATCATTGATCCACAGGAGAGTCATCGCTTGCCAGTTGAAACAGCATATGAACGTGGCCTCTTTGACCAGGAAATGAATGAAATCCTCACTGACCCATCTGATGACACCAAGGGCTTCTTTGACCCAAACACTGAGGAAAATCTCACATACCTGCAGCTGATGGAGAGATGTATGATAGACCCAGAAACAGGCCTTGCTCTTTTGCTGCTGAAAGAAAAGAAGCGTGAGAGAAAGACATCATCCAAGTCTTCTGTTCGCAAACGTAGGGTCGTCATTGTTGATCCAGAGACAGGCAAAGAGATGTCTGTGTATGAGGCATACCAGAAAGGGCTCATTGACCACCAGACCTATCTCGAGCTTGCGGAGCAGGAGTGTGAATGGGAGGAAATTACCATCACCTCATCTGATGGAGTTGTGAAATCCATGATCATTGACAGAAGGTCTGGTCGGCAGTATGACATTGATGATGCAATCACAAAGGGGCTGATTGATAAGTCAGCTCTGGATCAGTACCGTTCAGGAACTCTGTCCATCACAGAGTTTGCAGACATGCTGTCTGGAAACATGAGCGGCGTTAGATCACGTTCATCCTCCTTTGGCTCCTCTTCCTCTTACTCCAGTCCCATACCTTCAATAAAAGCACCTGCAACCACATGGAACGACCCAACTGAGGAAACTGGCCCTGTGGCCGGAATCTTAGACACAGAAACTCTGGAGAAGGTGTCTGTCACAGAAGCAATACACAGAAACCTTGTGGACAATATAACAGGTCAAAGGTTGCTGGAAGCTCAGGCCTGTACAGGAGGTATTATCGACCCAAATACTGGAGAGAAATTCACTGTTGCAGATGCAATGAACAAAGGGCTTGTGGATAAAATCATGGTGGATCGCATCAGTCTAGCCCAGAAGGCATGCAATGGATTTGAAGATCCCAGAACCAAAACCAAAATGTCAGCAGCACAAGCTCTAAAGAAAGGCTGGCTCTACTATGAGGCCGGACAGCGCTTCCTTGAGGTCCAGTATCTCACTGGTGGATTAATCGAACCCGATGTTACCAGCAGAGTCTCTATAGATGAGGCTGTGAAGAAAGGCACCTTAGATGCACGCACTGCGCAGAAGTTACGAGATGTTAGTGCATACTCAAAATACCTCACATGCCCCAAAACCAAGCTTAAAATCTCTTACAAGGATGCCATGGAAAGAAGCATGATAGAGGAGGGGAGTGGTCTGCGACTACTGGAAGCATCATCCCAATCAAGCAAAGGCCTCTACAGTCCCTATAGCATGAGTGGGTCAGGCTCCGCTACTGGCTCCCGGTCTGGCTCAAGAAGTGGTTCCAGAAGAGGCAGCTTTGATGCCACAGGATCAACTTTCACAACAACCTTCTCTTCAACTTCCTACAGTTCACCAAGCTATGGCCGCAGATACTGATGAGTTTAAAAGTTTTCTAAGGGAAGGATACACTATAACCCAGTGTTCACCTGATGCCTAATTCTCAGTGGAATAAGGACTACCTTTATTCTGCTCTGCATGTGGTTGTTACAGGACTTTAAATATTTAATTTTATACAAGTTGGATAATTTCGTTTATTGTATATGTTACATTTACTTTTACTTATGTTTATGATATCTTATCAGACCTTTGATCAATATACTGTAAGCAGCATAATTATGCAAGAGCTGTTTATTATTTCCAATATCTAGCGTAAAAGTATATATGATATTTTTGGGGTTTTTAAAGTTTAATATCATAATTATATTGTTCCAGACAATATTTTGTTTATTACAGTTACAATCGTTAAGGAGAACCAAATTGGGTGTGCAAACAAAAATCTCTGTACATGTGTATATTTCTGAATACAAAAAAGTCAACTAAAGAAAGCTATAAATGCCACTCTGCAGAGCAGAATAAGGAGTCTCCCAAACAGGAATAAACGCTAAGAATGTCTGCTTCAAGAATGCCAAGCTTCAAGATCTTTTCTCCCCTGGGCTACACTGCCACATATACTCTGCCAATATCTGCTGCATACCCAATCATCTGTCATAAACCTTGGAGTTACAGGAACATGCTAACCTTATGGACTGAACCTCAAACCCACAAAAGGATTATGTAGCCTATTATGACCATTAACACCATCTGACAGCTCTGGACTTTACACATTCAACCTCAAGACCATGCATACATGCAAGTCCCTGCTTTTCTGGACACTTTAAAAGGTAAAAGGATCAACATTTAATCACTTTGCAATTTATTGAAATTTCTTAGTACGTTTGTCTCATTTTGTGTCTGTGACGTACTAAAGTCTGATGCTCTTGTTCTGTGTTTTTTTCCTTTTCAGATATTATCTTCACAGTTCATGTCTCCAGCTCTTTGCTCAGACGTCTTCCAGAGACCAGTGGCATTAATTTGGACTGTGACCTTCACTGTAATCAATTTTATGCAACAGTACAGAAAAACACTAGCTCACGCAATGTTTGATCGGATTCTTTTAATGGTGGACGGAACTTGCATCTAATCTAGAACTCATTTAACGGCCTAAACCATGCTTTGTAAGTGCCTGCAAAATACTCTTAAACACTTATAAGGGATGTTGAGTATTATAAGATGGTGCAGTGGTTACACTGTTAATTGACTGATGCATGACTTTAAGTGCAATGCTACCCATAATGGTATGATTTACTGTGTTATCAGGTAACCGTTTTTACAGTCCAGTTACAGTATGTCAAAATCTAATCTACTCTTTAGACTAACAGTTATTTTGGGTGTCAGAAAGGATTGAAAATGATTTACATTATTTTTTAAATATTTTCTCTTCCCAGCCAAGTAATGTAATGTATGTACTGTATATTGATGATTATGTAGTGCACTTGCAAAAAGCCATTAATTAACATTTCTTTGAGAAAGATCTTCAAGCTTTGCCACCAGACTCAGTATTTGTATTTTCCACCACATATACTTGTTTTGATTTTAATTCTCCTTTGTAAAGCAACACATTCAATATTATTTTATTTTCGTACTCTATATTTCTGCTTTGCATGATTTACTAACATTTAAAAGGTGCAAAAAATGAAATATATATGTATCCATTAACCCATTTCTTTTATTATTACATTTCAAAAGGTTTGAAGGATGTATTTTAATGAGGGTTGTCAAGCCTTGGTTAAAATGGTGTATTTATAATAAAATGGTGACAAGGAATTTTATTGTAACACCTTATGCTATGTAAATAAACGTGGAAATGAAATGTTTTCTCTCAAGTTCATTATTTAAAATTTGAGCATTGAAGGGCCCATCTATGCATTAGTTCATCATCTACAAAGATGCTACCTTCAAGGTTTATTTAGTGTTTTGTTTTGCAGCACACAAACAGTGCTTTTGTGGGACTATCTCCCTCAGATTAATGTTGGTAAAGGTAATAGCGGAGTGTTGTTGAGCTCGTTTGGGAGAAATTGTGACTGTAAAAGTTGTTCGATAATTAGGTTAGCTTTGTTTGCTTCTGGGTCTGGGTTGGGTTTAGTTTAGCACTAATTACATTGAGGATTAGATCCACTAGTCCTCCACCCGGCCCCATCACCACATGTTAGCAGGGGTGCCTCCAAAAAATTTTCATAGGGGTAGCCAGATGGGGCCACTTAAATTCTTGGGGTGGAACACCAAAACTAAAAGCCATCATTTCAGGATTTATTATACTGTTGTAGTATACAGGCTACTAGAAAAAATCATAAATACTTAATCCTTAAAAAGACACATACAGCTTAATTTTAAGGTGTACATTTATTGTAATCAAAACAATTGCAAGCAAGCAACAAGCGAGCACAGAAACACTCAACAAGAATTTCCCAGCAGGGATCAACAGTCTCCTGTCCCCTATAGGTTCTAGAGAAGGTTTCAGCTGTGGCTGCTTGGGCTGCTCTGCTCTTGACTGGGAGATATCTGTGATGAAACAAGAGGCAGCATCAGTTACTCTGACATTAAAATAATAATAATGATAGTAATAATAATACTTAGCCCCTCTCCATGGTAATTATCAATTATAGCTATAATAACAGCCTATAGGCATTTCTATTCAGACTAGTCAAACCGAACTACCAATAAACATGAATCAAAAAGCTTTAAGTGATTATGTCATGATTTGTAATTTAATGGAAACACACTATAAACATACATTTCTCCAGATGACGTTTCTATCTGGCCTAGCCATCAGATTCTTTATTAGGGCCACACAGTCATAAATTCACCTGTTGGTCCAGGAACAGGTGGAACACCTGCTTTTGGTGCTGGTCTGCTGTTTGCTGAGGCTCTTCCTCGTCACTGTGCTCTCTGACTGATGCTGCTCTGTCTGTTCCTCTCCTCCATCCTCCTCTTTCTCCTCCTCACTAAGCCTCTGCTGCTCCCACTGTGCTCACTTTCTTCTTAAAATAAGAAGAGATTCCTGTGGACTTTCTCGTCATTGTCTGCAAACTGACATAACATGTACAAGCAGCAGCTAACGTTAGCTACGTAACCCAGTTCCAAAAGTCAGAAAATAAGGTGTGGAGTAAAGGAGTGGAGTAGAAGTACAAGTGCTATATCAAAACACTGACTTGAGTAGAAGTTGAAGTGTTCTTTAAACACCATACTTAAGTGAAAGTACAAAAGTATTCAAAATGTTTAGTACTTAAGTATTGCAAGTAGAAGTATGTAAAAAAAATTGCTACTTAAGTACTGAAAGTACAAGTATAAGTACTGTTGTTTATATTATTTCAAAAAAAATTTAAAGGCACAACTTCTAATGTTACAGTGTTACAATGTTCATGGTAGAGTTCTGTGATTTCCCATGGTCTGCGAATGCGTCTGAATGAATGCGAGAGCAGGTGAGAGTGCGCACCTGGGTGCACGGCGCACGAGCGAGGTTGATGTGACACCGGGTCTGTTCTGTTGGTTTTATGGCGTGGTTCTGGCCGACAGTCACCGAGTCCTGTAACTAAACTTTCAGCAATAAATGCAGGTTTGTTGAATAACGCCTCGTCATTCATCACGTGTCCGGCTGGACGCTACAATAGTAACGAGTAACGATTCAGCACATGAAAAATGTATCGGAGTAAAAGTATTAAATTCATCAAAAATATGTAGTGCAATGAAAAAAATAATACTCCAAAAAAGTACAGATACTGCATTTTAGTACTTAAGTACAGTACTTAAGTGGTTCCACTTCGTTACTGTACATCTCTGCTGACGATAGAATCCATGTGACTGGAGAGTGGGGTGGCCAGCAGGTTTGTAGGGGGGGCCCTGGCCACCCCCTGGTGGCGCCCCTGCATGTCAGGCAGGGCCCTGGTGCCTCCAGCTGCCTGCAGGTAAACAGGCATGACACCCCACACTACACGCCGGGTCTGAATCTGCACAGCAACAACACCTAAAGTTTAATGAGCCATCAGCTCCTGATTGGTCTCCCATTATTTTCCATGGGCCAATAATGTCAGGCCTGAAAAATGATTTTTTACACAAAGTTCAGACCGGGTCATAAAGTTCCCACAGATGTGAGAAGTCATCAAAGAACCAGGCTGACATGTCGTTATCAAAGCAGCCCCGGGAGCTGAAGTGCAGCCGCTGCCGACACCATGGCATCATCGTGCCGCAGAAGGGCCACACCAAGTCCTGCCCGTTCCTGAGCTGCGACTGCTGGAAGTGCTACCTCATCACGCAGCGGAGCCGGATCGCGGCCCTCCAGCGGACCCTGAAGAAAGCCCAGACCGAGATCCAGAGCAAAGAGCAGCCGGCGGCTGAGGGGCCGGATGGAGCCGCCCGTCAGTTAGCCGCATCTGGACTTCGACGTCCCGCACCGTCGGGAGGAGGAGGAGGGGGGCGCTCCGCCGCCTGGTGCCTTCCTCTGGATCTCCGGAGCAGACCGGCCGCGGGAGGTGCGAGTAAGGCCGGTTATGACACCGGAAAGGTGGAGGAGGCGACATGGACAGCGTATAGTAAGTCTACTTCATGTCTGTAACTTTACGTTACATTTGTAAAATACCGTTACAGTGTGTGAGGGAGGCGCGAGGCGAGTTTTTTAAATACTAACGGTCGGGGTGACGTCATGAATGGCCTCGTGTGGGACACCTGCGGCTCGTGCGGCAGCTGGCACAAGGACACGTGATGTCTATGAGGAGAGTGGCGCGAAAACTGAAAATGTTTTTTTTTTTATTTTGTATTTTTTTTATTACTTTTATGTTTTTAAAAAAACATGAATCGTGAATCACATTTAAATCACATCAGTGTGATAAATAAAACTTTTATAATTATTATTATTATTATAAAAATGATATTACAGCATAACAAATAACATTTTATAACAAAAATACAACAATAAAATTAACAGTAATATGTCATCTGACTAAATGATTGTTAAGAGCTGGAAAAAAAAATTAATCAGCATTGTTCAAATATTCTGGCTACATTTTATTTAATGTGATCATTTGCTGCTTTTCTTGCTCATAAATCATATTTGATCAAATATTTTTTGTGTTTTGAACTATTATTAAATATAGATTAGATATTTATTATTGATAAACAGTTGGCAAAAATAATGAATGAATTAATATAACCCAGTAATGTATTCTCTTTCCTTCCAGATGACGTTGCCCCTCTGCCGGTCATTCACCTGATGTCAGCTCATTGCCCCAGCGGTTGCGTGCCGTGTCCACACTTCATGCCGCCCAGGCCTGCCGGTGATCTCTGTGGACCCCGACTGGTCCCCCACTTTCAGTCCGCTGCTCTGCATTACCCGCCTGCACCACAGCCCGGACCTCGTGCTGTAAGTGACTGTGAATACCAACGTCTTGGAAAATAAACTGCTATAACACACGTGTTCTGCTTAATGTTTCAGGAGTGCAGACACGTGTTCTTCAGCCTTCAGCCGCCACCTCTCCCAGACGCCTTCCAGAGGGAAGTGGAGCTGAAATCAAAGCAGCCACAGCTTCCTATGTGCAAACGCACAGGGAAGGACATAGTGGAGCTGGATTAGAGCCGAGGGACAGATTCTAAGAACTGAGCTTGTTCCTGTTTTCAATGCACATTTTCATTCATTTCTTCTTTTAAGGATGCAGTTTTCTTAGTCCTGTTCATGCTGCTGGAAGTCTAGTTTCAGAATTACTAAAGAATTCAAAGTTACTGCAACTATCCAACACTGTTAAGTGTCTTTAATTTTAAAAAGTTCACTATACTTATACCATATTTTGTTTGCACTGTTTGTTTACGATAAAATAAACGTTCATCTTTTCATGTCTGTGTTTCTTCTTTTTTCAACAGATTATTAACAGACTATCAGGATTTTATTTTTTTAAGAAATACTACTACATTCATTTATTTTACTATTTGATTAGTCGACCGTTTAATTACCAATCTAACTACTAAACTTACTATTTTATGTCTTAGTAACATTTCTGATATATCATGTTAAAAAAGCCTCAATGATAAAGCACTACATTGGATACAATAATGACTACTGCTGTAGCTCAGCCTGTGAGTGAATATTCTAATTTATCACAATTAAAATACTGACAAAAGAAAGAGGTCGCGTTAAAGAACAAAAAGAACTGAACTTTGAATTCATTTAAACTCACTGAGGCTGCTGTTAGTTTGTAATAACGTCCACCAGAGGGAGAGCTTTATTCATTTACAGCATCTTTCATAGGAACATGCAGCCCCAAAATGATAATAAATAAATCAAATGTTGTAATAAATAAAATAAAAGTTTAATAACCTATATCAATTGTGCAAGACAATAAAAAAACATTAAAATGTTAAAAGTGAATTAAAGTCTATCAGGTGAATAAACAATGGATGAGAAATATCAGAGAAAATGGACAGCATTAAACATTTAAGATCTTTCATCCTGTGATGCATCAATATTTACACAGGGCATGCAGTTTTTAAAAACATACACAGAGCAGCATAGAAAAATCAAAAACAAACAGGATATATAGTATATCATATCACAATTAGCACAAAGGCTTTCTCCATCTGTAGTCCTCATCTGATCTTCACCGTTCGCCTGTCAAGACGTGCAGTTAATTAATACGTTTAAAACATAATTAATACAGAGTGCAATGATTTGCAAATCCTTTTTGACCAATATTAATTTAAATACAGTATCAGTGTCAGTAGTGTCCATGTTTAAACTGATACACTTTATTAATCCTTCTAAATAAAAAATTTAATTTTTACATTTTTGGAATTGAGCTTTTAGTAAAAGTCTTTCTCGTATCAGTGTCCACATTATGCAGCACATTTTATGTTGAACAGGATATACGTTGCTCGTCCACATTACTCAGTTGGCAGGATGAAACCCTGAAAAAAACAAAAAACAAACTGGGCTTCAGTACCACAAATAAATGGACTGACACATAGGAACTACCACACAAAACTTGGAGGACAAGACTATTACAGGTAATTATTCTGAATTTATTGGTAAAATAAAAACATCTTTGTGCCTCACCATTATTGTTTCTTCTCCACATGAGGAGTCCAGTGATGCCGGCTGACAGGAGCAGTAGTCCGACAGTGACTCCAACAACAGAACCAGGAGTGAACCCTGAGGTAGAACCTGGAACCCAAACAGAACATTCACACACTTCAGGATCATTCACTTCATTATGACTTATTATCAAGTCATGCTGTAATGGATTTAAGTGGTTGCATTTATTCACTGGCAGACTATCAAACACTTCTCAGAGTAAACATCAGCAAGCAGTGCGGCATGACGGACAGGATGTAAACTAAGACACTCATCACAGGGGACATGAACTCCTAAACACTATATCCTGGTATCCTACTTATTCCGGAGAGTTGTGACTAAAAGGTTGGGAACCACTGCTCTAAATGTAGTTGAAGTTGCACAGGATTTGGTTGTGTCAAATAAGCCACACCTCAGAACGTGTCATACCCAGTCATGCTGTAGACAAATAACATCTCAGAAACTTTGTTTCAGGAAGTGGACATGTGGCTTACAGTTTAAAACACCAACCACAAGCCACAACATCCCGAGTCTGCTGTGTCTTTCTCTCTCTCATTTCCTGTCTTTGCAACGCTGTCAACACATATTTAAAAAGGAAGTCTTTTGAAGTTTTCTTTAATAGAAATCTACTGTGCATTTTTGAGATATCATGCTAGGTATAAACAAATATCCAAGACCATGATCACATGCTTACCCCAGTTGGTCCTGATCTCTGCTTTGTCCAGTCTGGTGACGATGTCGTCCTCTACACCAGAGAGATGAAACACACAGTCGAACCTCCTCCAGTCTTCAGGTGTGACTGATGAAAGGTTCAGGTCGACGCTCATCTGGAAGGTTCCATCATGGTTGGGGAGGATCTCTCCGTGCTCCACGTCCTCATGAAACTCCTCTCCATCTTTCCTCCAGAACATCATGGCTCTGTCAGGGTAGAAACCTGTAGCATGGCAGGTGACTGGAGAGGAGGGAGTCTTCTGGAGGAGAGACACTGAGGGAAGCTCTGCAGAAGCAGATTGTTTATTTTTTTATTGAAATGTTAATGTGCATTAGAAACAGAAAAGACACATTAATGTTGGGGTCATGTACATCAGGTCATGTGATTCTACCTCTTCTCTGCAGAAAGCTCTTCCCATAGTGCACATACTTCTTCAGCCAATCAGGGCATTTGTAGATGTAGTAATTTTTATTGTAATCTAATCTAGATTTTTCAGTATCCCATCTCAGCTTGGTGATGAAAGCCTGTGGTTTCGGAGCGATCCACGTCAATGTCTGCAGGTCCAATGATATGAAGTCTTCTCCATCATAACCATATTGATTAAAACCTTGAACCTCTCCAGTCTCATCATCCCACTCACAGCCGTTCATCCTTTGTAAAATGTGGACACCTGAGACAGAGACAGAGACAGAGACAGAGACTGGAATTAAACTGGGGTCTGTGAGTGGACGCATTGTTTTTAAGCAAGCCATATAAATTGAAATTCCACAATTTAGCAGAATCACTATGGTAATATTACCCTGTCAAAGCCACTACGGCTGCAGAGGATCGGCTAAGGTACAACAAGGAAGATGATGCTGAGAACTCTTTATCAAAGAATTCCAGAACTACTGCCCTACGCTAATGTCGGGTTGGCAACAACTACAACACTGACTCCAAATTCAAAGCTATTGATACTGCAAAGCAAGTACTGCAAATTGATATTGTGGTTTTAGGTGGCAAATGTTTGCTTGCTTGCTAACTCAGATGAATTGAAGTAAATCAGCCACACAAATTAACTTTCTATGTGGGTTTTGCATGTTCTCTTCTGCATGGGTTCGCTCCTGCCTCTAATAAGGATAAGCTGTTAAAAAAAGCTCTTTGTTAAAAGAATAAGTCAACTATGAACTTAAACACAAACATACTGTACCTCCAGTTTGGTTTAAGCGTTGCTTCAAGCCCTCAATGTTGGCTCTGAAGACCTGCTGATTACCTAAACACTTGAGAGCATACCACTCCAGGTGTTGTGGGTCATCTTGTATGAATTTTCTCATCCAGTCCTGTTTGGGTTCTGCTGTCTTGATGTTGCTGTCACAATAACCCAACTGAACGTCATTAACCACCGCAGCACCCACAAACTCTGGGAAGTTTGGGAGTCCAGAAGTTGCAGTGAGGAAATATTTCAGGGAGTGTTTCACTGTCGAACAAAGAAGGTTTTCAGCTTTCCAACTGCAGTTCTATGAATTATTTTGGAGGGATGCTGATTTATTAATTATTTCTCCAAAAAGAATTTTAGAATCTGTTCAATCATAATGGTCTAAAAAGAAAAGATACCGTATAGAGCCATTCATATTAGCCAACTAATATTTAAATTTAATGCATTCATGAATTTTGTAATAGGCACAATGAGCAGCACACATAACATCATTCTGTTATTGAGCTTCTCTCTTGCAATTTGTATGGGTGTAATTATTGTTAGTGGAAACTGTGTTAAAAATGTATGTTATGTTATATTATATAACATAATATATTTATATTATTTAATTCTAACATATCAAAATATGAACAGTAGTATTGGAGGACAGTATATCCTCTCCAGGAAAAAGACAAAATTGTATTTGTAGAAATTCTAAAATCTTGTAGAAACAGTCATGGCTGGTTGCCTTATTTTTTTGCAACCTTGATCATGGTCATTATCATATTTCACTCTAAACTAAAGCTTTTTAACTAAAGCATGTGTCTTACAGTGCTCTGTCTTGTATATAAAATAATCATACAATAACAATATTTATGTTATGGTAATGTCAGATTAACATTAGATCATTGTAGACTTTAAGAAAGTTAAAGTGAAACTTTCCTGTGTTACGTCACTACACAGGACGGTGGTCAAAACAAGAAGCGATAACAACAGTGAGAGATGTGGTCTTACCTGCAGATGCAAAGTGACAGAAGAGGAGCAAGACAAATAATGTCCTCATCTTTGCTTTGGTCAGTGTGCCTCGAGCTCAGAAGTTTGAGTCAGCTGTTTTGCATCAAGTGGCAGCCTGAAGTGATGCCAATGAGGAAGTGTTAAAAAGTGCACTTCCTCAAACGATAACTTGAGACACAACAAGTCACTCTCCCTAAACCCCTATGTAAAAATGTCCTGCAGATGGTAGTCTCTATAGCAGGGGTCACTAACAGGCGGACTGCGGTCCGGGTACGGACCCAGAAGCTGTCTCATACGGACCCGGACCTACAGCCCAAACAGAGGGTTACGATTTAAAATCTGACGGAGCGCTTCTATTTTAACCGGCGCAGCTTTTATAGTCTTTACGGTAGTCGGTTTGTGGATGGGAAAACGCACAGGCCAATTGCATACGAGTTAAGCCATCCCACGTGACACCACTCAGCCAGTAAAATCTGTGCATTCTAGGCGGGAAACATTATGAAGTTGCAGAGCAGTTAGATGAGAGACACGAAAAGACGGAAGAAAGAAAAAGAGACATAAACCACGGGAGAGACACGGAGGAGCGAGACCGAGAAAGTTGAGGAAAAAGACGAGTGAGACAGAGAAAGGGAGAGACACGGAGGTCGGAGGAGTGAGACAGAGAAAGGGAGAGACACGGAGGTCGGAGGAGTGAGACCGAGAAAGGGAGAGACACGGAGGAGTGAGACAGAGAAAGGGAGAGAAAAATGAGGGAAAATGGCGCAAAGCAAATGGCTCTTAACAAAAAAAGAAAACAGCTTTTAATCCAGAATGGACAGACTCCTTTCTGTTCATACTTCGACAGGGAGCACTAAACCAGTGTGTCTCATATGCGCAGAAACTGTGGCACTTTGTTAAAAGTGCCAATGTGAAACTCCATTATGAGCAGGGGTGCACATAACTGGTACGCTGGTACGCATGCGCAGCCAAAATAACGAATGCGTAATGTCACTTGTGTTACTGAGCGCCTTTGCGTAGCCCACTTGACCGATTGTCTCATATCTTACACATGTTGCTCGTCAACTACTAAAAAACAACAGACATTAAGCAGCTTCTTTGGCGTTTCCCCGCCTACAAAAAAACACCAACCGGAGCCAGAGCCGAAGAAAATACTTTTTTCGGAAAAGTGGCTTCGAGATGTGCAGTGGCTAGAAGCTAACGGGGAACGCACTGAAATGTGGTGCAAGATTTGCCGCTCACATCCACACCTAGCAGATAAAACAGGTGCGTTTTATAAAGGCTCAAAGAATTTCAACCATCCTTTATTTGACAAACATGAAAAGAGCAAGGAGCATACGAATGTGGGGCAAGCCATTAGGACAGTGGGAGCGACACAGAGGAGGACAGTGGGGGCGACACGGAGGACAGTGAGGAGGATGGCACTTTTTAAGACCACGCTACATAATGAGTGAGTACCAAACTTCATCTCCTGGTACTCACCTGAGTAACTCACTGAAAAAGTTATGTGCACCCCTGATTATGAGACAAAACATAAACTATTTGAACAAACATACCCTCTCAAATCTCAAATCACCTAAAATAAGTAGTCTCAGGGCCCAATATGACCAGTCCACCAGGATCCCGAGCCACACATTAACTGCCCAACAAGATATTTTTGGGAAATTCATTTTTTGAAGTCATGCACTTTATTTTAATGTGTGCATTGTGGACATTTTGTCTATTTTCTAAGTTCAGTTCTGTGTTACATGACAAAAAATAGTCAGAAAGTTTTGAAATCATTTGATTTACAAGACAGGTATTGATTAGATGGCAGATGTTGATAAAAGTACGAGGCCACTTAAATATATGTCACACTAAGTTAGACATTATGATCTTCCGGACCTTTGCTTCAAGTCATTTTCTCTAACTGGACCTCTTCAAATTTTAGTTGAATACCCCTGCTCTATAGTGTCAATTATTTGACATCAGTTGTTGTTTCATACCTGAACTTGTGTACTGTGGGGTGTGTCCATCTATTGATCTATCTATCTATCTATCTATCTATCTATCTATCTATCTATCTATCTATCTATCTATCTATCTATCTTTTTGTGTCTCATCTATCTCTATTCTTGAAAAAAATTGAAGTTAGGTGGCCAATCTGTCTCTGTCAGCTCTGTCATCTGAGTCACTACAAGACTGAATATATGTATTGATGCGTATTTATACAGTATGGGAAACTCCACGATCTCCATAAGCTTTGATGGGACTAGGACGTTTCTCCGTTGCTGGGTCGTTACTGAGACTCGGGCTACTTGCTGGAGTAGTGAACTGTGTTCCATTACATCGAAGAGTCTACTACTGTGACTGATTGTTTTCAAGGTATTAAATGTTGATTTTGAGAGCAAATTGCCTAAAAACATGAAAATCTTTTATGATATATTTTATAGTTGGCAATTGTTGTATAATCGGAATATTACACTCCATGGTGTGCTTTAACTTATTTCTGGCACTTCATGCCAGGCTTACATTGTTATGCAGTGTATCAAACCAACTCATGCAACATGATGGTTAAATGGAACACTGATGTTTGAAGACATTAAATTTCCATCAACTTCCATGGGAAGAATTAAAATCTTTGAGAATCATCAAGCAAAATTTCAGTCAGAGCATTTCCATAGAGAGCCACTTTGCATCAGCAGCACCATGCTCCAGTGCTCTGGGAGAGTTTATAGTCCTGAGAGTTGAACACTGGATGACTGACAGCTGTCCTTCATGACAACAGAAGCCACAGAAATCCTCCTCATCAAAAACATGACTTTGATCTCCGTCCTCATCTGGACTCTCCTCTGCTGCTGCTTCACAGGTAAAGTCCAGAGAATCAAACTCCTCTCCTCTATGAACATCCGTCCCTCTGAAATGAAGCCCACAAAACCATGACGCTGCTTTATGTTTTTGTGTCTGTATCCTCAGAGTCCAGAGGCCAGGTCACAGTGACTCAGCCTGGAGCAGTGAGCTCTGCTGTGGGAGGCTCCGTCACCATCAGCTGTAGGACCAGTCAGGATGTTCATGTTGGAAACCATTTAGCCTGGTACCAACAGAGAGATGGAGAAACTCCTAAATTGCTCATTTACCATGCTAGCACTCGACAATCAGGGACTCCAGCTCGTTTTACAGGCAGTGGATCAAACTCTGACTTCACTCTGACCATCAGTGGAGTTCAGACTGAAGATGCAGCAGTTTACTACTGTCAGAGTTATCACTACATCAACAGTCAGCGTGTGTTCACACGCTGACTGTTGAAAAAGCGTCGTACAAAAACCTCCCTCAGTCAGACTGAACAGAAACTGAACTGACTGCTGCAGCTGGAAGCTACTGCAGAGACTGATACACTTCACTGAGGACACACACACACACACACACACACACACACACACACACACACACACACACACACCACTTTAGGGCAACATTAGATGGCAGTGGTGACCATTATTCCCATGAGAATCAGGAGAGAGATATAAAGAGTTATCACGTTATGCAGATGACACCTTGCTTTATATTTCTAATCCTGAAAATCATTTTTATTATTTAGATATTTTATTTAGATATGTTGAATCAGTTTTAGGTCCAAATTAAGAACATATGAACATAACACATGGATCTGCTTTAAGGGCAGATGTTAGTAATAACAGATAGCTTTGTGACTCACCATTGAGTCCAGTGTTGTTACCAATGATAACTGATATAAACTGGATCGACTATAGATTCAGCTTCAAACTGAATCATAGCTGTTTAAATAAATCCAGTTAAGATAAAACATGAAGACACAGATCAGCATCAGAAACCTTCCTGATCAAAGATGGAGCAAAAACAAAAACACTTGGAGGATTTTCAGACTTTGTTGGATTGAATGTATCACATTCTGAAAGAGCGTTTGTGACACAGCAAAAGCCTTTTATAATTTTTTGGGAGAAAATAAGATTCTACAAACGAAAACTGAACTGGGATTGGTAACACACAGATAAACCTGTGTGTGAATGTTTGAGTGGTTGAGGACTACTAGATGTTAAAAAGTGGAAGATGGTGATCTTGATGTGAGAGACGACTCAGTTATGACAACAATGCTGGCTGGAAAAATTCCTTGAGGAAGTTTTCAGTGTCCAAGCAACACTGAAAAAAACCCAACTTCACTTCAGGAACATTTGTTGCTTCCTGTCTTTGTGTATCAGGATCCTCCAAACACAGCAGCAGGGGGTGACATGCCTAACATCGTCATCTTCTCCCAGTACTGCCTGTGAATGTGTACGACCCCTTCATGAAGTACTGCTGGGAGACATGTGGTAAGAGGCTCACACAGTCAGCAGAGTCCTGGACACTGCGTTTCCTCTCCTGGTGATGAAGCAGCAGAGTGTTCAGTCGGAGGCTCCTGCTACAGGAAGTCACTCCTGTCCACTGCCATCACACTCTATAATGACTCCCCTCTGTGCAGAGAGAGGACACTCACTCTGTGACAGTTCATGTTTTGGATGTGGACATTAATACATAACTAGCACTGACTCATTCTCTGAATAGGAATGCACATTAATTACACCAGTTATCAGACAGTTATATTCATATTTTCTTTTATTTTTGTATCTTTCTCTTTTGTATATTTTGCATGACAGACAACTGAA
>NC_040023.1:10954828-10983589 GCF_000972845.2 Larimichthys crocea
GGGAAACAAGTAAAACTTGAAGTATCAGTGATTAATATCAAGTATCTTCATTTGGCACACGACAAATGACTGTAACAGAAACAGGTTTGACAATCCATCCATCTCTGTTCAGAACAGACACACCTCCTGCTTGTATCAGCCTATCACCATGACGGCGCGTTGACACAACTACAGTATCATGAACAGACACTCCCCCTTCATGTCAGTAAACAGAACAGAGGAAGCAGCTCGGTCTTTTCACGACACGTCTCATCAAACAAGATGAAAAATTATTTTTGTTGCTTCTCTTCTGTCAAGTTTCATCATCAGGTAAGATCACATTTGAAATCTTTACTTTTAGATCTTGTATTTTCTGTGTGCATGGCTCAACAACAAACTCTAGTTTAGTTTCACTTTGACTTTGAACTGAATCTCACTGAAATACATGATGATGTGTATTAACTGAATATATAACCTTGTTTGTCCGCAGTGAAACCTCCTCGGAATATTTCAAAACTGCTCTCTAGGGTCACAAACCTCCCAGAGTTTGTGGACAACTACATCTTTATGACAGCTGATAGGTTACTGTGACAGCAACCCAAAGAATAGAACTAAAACAGTACTGGCAAAAAATATCAGAAGAGATCCTCAGCATTGGAGTTCTACAATAAGACAGTGTTTTTCAGAGAAGCCAAACTTCTTCAAAGCCACGATTTCTAATTTGAAGCAGCGCTTCAACAAAGTGGGAGTAAAGATTTCTTCATGTTGTGTTGACTTTTCCTGCTAAAATGTTTCACTTCTTTTATGTTGTTGGTCAAACAGATTTAGCTTCTATTCTGAACATGTACTCATGTGCTCACATGTGCCTTTACAGACATCTGCAAGATATTTAGAGCTGAGACTGCAGGTGTCACACAGGTGTGACTTTGATTAAGAGACTGATGTGAATAGAATGCAAAGAAGCATTCTCACTTTGAATACTGACATTGGAAGTCATCTGTCAATTCAATAGAAACATTAGCTACGGTCCTTCACTGGAAAGTTCATCTGTACATCAAATCTTATTTACAGATGTTTCTGTTCTGTCTCTCTCAGGTGTCCACATTTTACAGAGGGTCAGTGGGCTGGAGTGGGATGATGGACGGGAGAGGTTCATGGTTTCATTCATGCAGTTTGGTTATAATGGAGAAGACCATATCATTGGACCTGAAGACATCAGAGAGAGGACACTCACTCTGTGACAGTTCATGTTTGGATGTGGACATTAATACATAACTAGCACTGACTCGCTCTCTGAATAAGAATGCGCATTAATTACACCAGTTATCAGTTATATTCATATTTTCTTTTCTTTGTGTATATTTTGCATGTATAGAGCTACATGTCCTATCATACTTTTATTCATGACTTCTATTGATACTGCAGCCACTCATGCCAGTCAACGTCAGACAACCTTATCATACTTAACAGTGACCTAATGTTTCTGTAGCGTTGAGAAAACGTTCAAACACAAACATATCAGCAGTTTGCAGAAAAGTGTAATATACACTACAGAAGTAGAAACAAATAAAAGGGGGGAAAAAAACAAAAAAGACAGACAGAAGTATCAGTCAGCCTCTACATTAGACAAAAGATGTTCAAAACAAGTACTAAGGTAGAAAAATTCCAAAGTAGTGGAATGATATAAATAATATTTCACATGTAAGTGACCATGATATAAATAATATTACAAAAGTAAGTGACCATGATATAAATAATAACTGCAAAAATGAAATAAAATAGAAAAAAATGCAATGGGACATGAACAGGAGACTACAACATGATCAGGTGCAGGTGTTGTAAAGTCTGACAGCAGCAGGGATGAAGGACCTGCGGAACCTCTCCTTCTTACACCGTGGGTGTAGCAGTCTGCTGCTGATGGAGCTGCTCAGGAACCCACAGTGTCATGTAGGGGGTGAGAGGTGTTGTCCATGATGGATGTCAGCTGAGCTAACATCCTCTTCTCCTCCACTTCCTCTGTGGAGTCCAAAGGACAGTCCAGGACAGAGCTCGCTCTCCTGATCAGTCTGTTGAGTCTGCTCCTGTCCCTGTCTGTGCTGCCCCCTCTCCAGCAGACCACAGCATAAAGGATGGCTGAGGCCACCACAGAGTCAGAGAAGGTCCTGAGGAGAGCCCTGCATACTCCGAAGGACCTCAGTCTGCTCAGCAGGTGGAGACGACTCTGGCCCTTCTTGTAGAGAGCATGGGTGTCAGTCCAGTCCAGTTTGTTGTTGAGGTGAACACCCAGGAATCTGTAGCTCTGCACCACCTCTATGTCCGATCCCTGGATGTGAAGTGAGATGTTCTCCTCCTGAAGTCGACGATCATCTCCTTCGTCTTGCTGGTGTTGAGCTGAAGCTGGCTGAGCTCACTCCAGCTGACAAAGTCTCTGATGAGCGTCCTGTATTCCAGCTCGCTCCCTCAGAAACACGTCCAACAACGGCTGTGTCATCGGGGAACTTCTGGATGTGGCAGTGGGTGGTGTTGTGGGTGAAGTCCGAGGTGTAGAGGGTGAAGATCCTGTGAATTACGTCACACAGATTTGTCTTGGGTGCGCTGAAGAATATTTGGTACTATGCAGCAGCTCTCTGCGGAAGACAGTGGGATCACATGACCTGAGTGTCATTGTATCATCACGCCAGTCAGTCTGAGATGAACTTGTTTTTGTCTCTTTTTGTTTGTAGTGGTCATTTTGAAGTTTATTCGCTAACAATGCATACAGACTGAGCAGTCTATGGGATGCTGAACATTGACCTGTGATCGTTCTCTGTCTCAGGAGCTTCCCTACAGTGTCTCTCCTCCAGAAGACTCCCTCCTCTCCAGTCACCCCCTGCCATGCTACAGGTTTACTCATACCTGGCTGACGAGCCTGATGTTCTGGAGGAAAGATGGAGAGGAGTTTCATGAGGACTGGAGCCGGAGGGATCTCCCCAACCATGAATGGAACCTTCCAGCTGAGGCATCGACCTGAATCTGTCATCAGTTACACGCTGAAGACTGGGAGGAGGTTGAATGTGTGTTGTCATTTCTCTGATGTAGAGACGCGACATCGTCACCAGACTGGACAAAGCAGAGTCGGACAACTGGGGTAGACGGGATAAGGGTGTCTGAATGGGCTGCTGTTGTTTGTTTGATTCAGCTGTGAAAAAAGGTCATAGAAAATACGTAGAATAAATCTATAGAGTGGAGGTACCTTCTTTCTATAACCGCGGCTTCACGTGACCATTTGATTTTTGTATTTAGACAGGGAGCCGAGCACATGACCGTCCTCCTCACGACCTGTGCATGCTTTTGTTCTGCTGTCGTCCATCAGCTGTCAATCTAGTATTCATCATTGTACAGATAAGAAGAAAGTGAGTGAATAACTGGCTAAGTCCAGGTGGCGATGCAGGGTCAAGCTGTTGGGGTGCTGAGCACCCAATGAAGTCCCACTTCCACAAACCCACACCCGTTTTTTCGACACTAAAAGCCAAAAAAATATGTCCTATTGAAAAATATAACTTTATCAGAAGTTAGACCTGCCTATAAACTAATTCATAATTAAAAAAAGAGGGTATGGAGAACAAGTACAAAACTGGACTTCTCGTTTTGGTTCCGTTCAAGTTGTGTGCTAGAGCACGGCGCCATAGGTGGTGGCAGAAGTGTGGTGAAATTACATTATGTGGAGATGGGGACAAAGACAGTATCTAAGCACACATGGAGGCCTGGTAGGTCAATGGGCCGATGATGGGAAGAAAACAACATAAGAGCAGAGATCTGATGGGCTGCCTCGAGTACTCCACACGGATCAAGCTTTTTTTCTTTTATAAGCACGGACCTGGGCCCAACTTAGTAGTCCAAGCTCACTCTCCCCACTTTAAGCATCGCTGCCTTCCTTTATCTCACCCATGATGCTTGACTTGGAACACCCCTCCGGATCCTAGTGCCTGTTTGATCTCTTGCAAATCCACAAGCCCAAGTCTCATTCCAGCAGCACTCTATGCCAAGTCAGCCTCCGCCTGTCCATCTTTTGCTTCAGGGCTCATCATGCTTTTTTTATATTCTTGGTTCTGTGACTGACAAAACAACCAGATAGCGTACCTGTTGGCATTGTTTGCATAGCATACGTAGCAAGACACATCACCCATGGTTAAATTGCAAGTATTAAACAGAATACAGACACGTGATAGGTGGTTGGATCATCACTGAGGGGTCATGGACGTTCACATGAAAGTCACTTAGAAAGAGTCAGTGGGTCCAGCTCAGTGTAGTTCATCCTGACAGAACCATGTAAATAAGGCTGGCCCAGAATGGCGATCTGTTTGGTTTGGTGAATGAAGATTTAAAAGGCGCGTTAATAATTGAACATGAATATCACATGCTTCATAGGAAATGCTCAGACCACGTTTAGTACAAATAGTTTCTGGTGTTCGTATAGAACAAATGAATCACACAATGTATTGTTTTCTTTCTTTTGTGCTATGTTTCCACTGGCAACAAGAAATCACAGACTCTCAAACATGTTGGCTCTTTTTGCTAAAGCTCACACACTCACCTGTGACTATAGATCCAGTTTTATGAACAGTGTCAGTGTTAGATGTGTGATGTTGATTGTTTGCCAATCTTGCTAATCGTTTGTGTTTGGCTTTATGAGAAATAGATGTAGAATTAAAGATAAAACAGTCAAGAACAGGTTTTATGTTTTTTGTTTTTTTACTTTGAGAGCGTGAAATGCAAAATTAAAATAACAGGATGTAGAATAAAGTAAAAAGAGTGACTGTGTGTAATCTTGGTCACTGTAAGACTGGCTTCTTTGTCACATTGTACAGGTGGAAATTTAACTGAGGCACAATGACCAGTCTTTAACATCCATAGTTCAAGAGAGTATAAAAGAAAAAGATTCAAAGTATCAGTAGCGACAAACAACGCTTTTCCTGCAACATATGACTCTTTGTTAAAAGCATTGAATTCAGATGATGTTTGATAGGGAGAGAACTGATCATATCCACTTCATGTTCCGACCGATGGCTTTTAAGACCGTTAGCAAGCAGACCACGCTCAGACAAAGAGCTTTTAGTGAGAGAGAAGATGGAAAGGACATTTTTCAGTAACAATATCCCGGCCTCCAAACACAGCAGCAAAGGGTGACATACCTAACATCGCATCTTCTCCCATTATGCCTTGTAAATGTGTACGGCCCCCTCAGTGAAGTACTGCTGGGAGACATGGGTAAAGGCTCACACAGTCAGCAGAGTCCTGGACACTGGTTTCCCATCCTGTGAAGAAGAAGGCAAGTGTTCAGTGCCAGGGCTCCTGCTACAAGAAGGATGCTAGTTAAATTAGCAACCAAGTTATCAACAGTAGGTTATTTCATATTTCTTTTGTTTTTGTATTTTTCTCTTTTGTATATGTTGCATGACAACAAGAAGTGAAACTCGGAAGTAATCAGTGATTTAATACAAGTATCCTTCATTTGGCCACGACGCGACAATGACTGTAACAGAACTCGTGAAAGGTGAGAAACAGTTTGTACAACATCCATCTCCTGTTCACGAACGACACGCCTCCCGTCTTAATGAGCACTGAATCAGTAAACAGGAACAGAGAGCAGCTCGTCCCCTTTCACGTACACGTCTTCATCAAAAACAAGATGAAAAATTATTTTGTTGCTTCTCTGCTCACAGTTGCACAATCAAGGTAAATCACATTTGGAATCTTGACTTTTAGATCTTGTATTTTCCTCGTGCATGGCTCAACAAACAACCCTAGTTTTAGTTTCACTGGAACTTTGAACTGAATCTCACTGAATACGAGATGATGTACATTGTATGAACTGAATAGATAAGCTTGGTTGTCTGCAGTGAAACACTCCTTAAGTAGTGCAAAAACTGCATCATCTGGAGTCACAAACTTCCCCAGAAGTTTGTAGAGAGGCTGATCTTTAAATGGAATTCTGACGGCTTAACGGTGACAAGCAACACAAAGAAACTGGAACCAAAACAGGACGGGATGAAAAATTATTTGAAGACAATCCTGATCATTGGAGTTTCTACACTACAGAGTGTTTCAGAGATTCACCAAAATTCGTCAATACACAGAAGATTGAAGCGCTCTTCAACCAAAGTGGAGGGTAAAGTAGTTCTTCAGGTGTTGGGTTTTGACTTTTTCCTGTTCTAAATGTTTCACTTCCCGTTTTATTGTTTGTTGGCAAACAGATTTAGCTTTAGTTCTGGAACATGTAACTCGCATGTGCTCATACATGTGGGCACTTTACAGACATCGGCAAGATATGTTAAGCTGAGACTGCATGTAGTCACACAGGTGTGACTTTATTAAAGAGACTGATGTGAATAAATGCAAGAAGACATTCTCACGTTTGAATACTGACATGGACAGACATCTGTCAATCATAAGAACATTAGCTTACTAGTCTTCACTGGGAAAGTTCCATCTGTACATCAACTTAGTTACAGAGTGTTTCTGTCTCTGTCCTCTCCCAGGTGTCCACAGTGATACAAGGATAATGACTGGTATTTGTGCGTGGATTGAGACTGGAGAGGCCTCATAGTTTTATAACAGTTTGTGTATGATGAGAAGACTTCATATTATTGGAGCCTAAAGACAATTCACATGGATGCGCATGAAACCCAGTGCTGCACCCATCAACAGAGATGGGATGCTGATAAGGTTTTTTAAAAACCAATACATTGTATTGTCCTCACACTATTTTTTCTAATCGGCTGAAAACGATTTGGTCTATGGCAGCAGCTATCTGCATGAGAACAGGTAGGATCACATGACCTGAATGTCCAGTTGTATCTCACTCCAGTCAGTCTGATATGAACTTGTTTTTGGCTCTTTGTTTCTGAGTTGTCAGATTTGATGTTGTCCCTAAACAATCAGTACAGACGACCATTTCTGGCATGCTAGAACAATTGACACTGTGATCTTTCTCTTCTGCAGATCGTTCCACTCAGTGTCACTCTACTCTCCCAGACAGACTCCACTCCTCGCCCAGTCACCTGCCATCGTACATGTTGTCTACCGCTCGGACAGAGCCAATGATTTTCTGGAGGAAAGATGGAGAGGAGTTTCAATGAGACGTGGACCACGAGAGATCTCCCCCAACCATGATGGAACCTTCGCAGATGAGGTCGACCTGAACTTTCATCAGTCCACGCTGAAGAACTGGAGGAGGTGACGTGTGTTTCATCTCTCTGATGTAGAGGACGACAGGTCGTCACCAACTGGACAAAGCAGAGATCAGGACCAACTGGGTAAGACTGGGATAGAGGGTGCTTGAATGGGACTGCAGGTTTGTTGTTTAATCCAGTTGTGAAAAAGAGTATCAAAAGTTTACGTATAGAAATAAATCTATGGATGACTTCTGTGTCTAACCCTGCTTTACTGGACCAGTTTGAGAGTTCTTATCTTAACAGAAGAAAGCCGAAGTACATGACCGTCCCCATGCACTGTCTCAGTCTGTTCTTGCATGTCTCTCCATAACGCTGTTCCCACTGGATCATCATTCAAGAAAGAAGAGGTGAGTGGTAAACGCTAAGCCTAAACTTTAGGCGCTGTGGGCGTGCACAGAGGGTGAGTTTGAATTAATTTTAGAAAATCTTATATGACTTCCCTGACTCAACAATTAGAAGTAACACATAAACGTGTCAGTCCTGATATATACTATACGCGATGAGTGGGGAGAGAAGTGATGAAAAAGAAAGAAAGTAAGGACTAAACATGAAGGAAACAATTTGGAGTGAGGTAGAAGAGAGGATCATATTTACGGACAATGGACGAAATGATTTCTCTTTTGATTCACAGCCTCACGTCTCCCATCGTGGTAAGTCAACAATTTTGAGTTGATTCACTGATCTGACTCACACTTTATGCCTGAGTTAAAAAGTGTTTCACATATATGTGCAGATGAAAGCTTTTTAAAGACTGTTTCCTTTATTAAGTTGTTCGATAAAGTTTCAGTGCAGGTATGAGTGACCTTTACCAAACAGTTTAACAGTTTTGATTTGCTGAGTCTTACAGCTAGCTGCTACAGCGCTGAGCTCGTCTAGAAACGAAACCAAAGACCTGAAGAGACAACACACTCAGGGGTTCTCCTCATGTTTCACATTATTGCAGATTAAAACACAAATAAAGAACTGGAAGATGGCTTTCTATTAGAAAAGGTGAGAGTTATGGAATTATGTGATTAACGATTTCAATTGTCATGTTTCATATTTCATCAGATCGGATTCTCTTTTTATTTGATGGTTGTGGAAACTACCTGAATTACTGTAAACATTAAACTTCGAACAGGTCGTTAAATCAGCGTCTTGTTATGGATGATTGAAACTATGTTCTTTTTGTTTTGGTAAGGACAGATCAGGAGGGACGTAAGTCCTAGAAGAAAAGTTCCTCATCCACACACTAACTAGTGTCTGATAAGACTAGTGGAACCAGCAGACACGGGATGGTGGGTTGGATTACTGAGCGGGTCATGACGTTCACATGAAGTCACTTATAAAGTCAGTGGGGTCACCAGTGTAGTTCATTCCTGAGCAGATACCATGTAAATATGGCTGCTCATACTGCAGACTGTTGTTTGTGGTATGAAGGATTTAAAGGCAGCTTGAATATTGAACATGAATTCACATGATTTCATAGGAATGCTCATCCAACTTTTGTCGCATGTTACTGTTATTGACATAAATGAATCCATTAAATGTATTGTTTCTTTTTTTTTTTTTGTGCTGTGTTTTCACTGCACAATAAACTCCACAACTCTCAAACATTTGGCTCTTTTCTAAGTCCACACACTCATCTAGTGACTATAGATCCAGTTATTGAATATTAACTGAGCAGTCAGTATTCTCAAGAGTAACTGGATGAAAAAGGAGACAGCAAAACCACCAAGTGGACTTCAGCGGGGGTTTTCAGCAACTGCCACAAATCAAATCAATTCAGATTTTATTTGTATAGCCCAAAGTCACAAAGCATTTTCCTCTGAGGGCTTCACAATCTGTACAGGGAGTGACACCCTCTGTCCTGAGCCCTCGGTTCGAGTGAGGAAAACTTGCACACAAAAACCTTTAACAGGGAAAAAAGGTGGAAGAAACCTCAGGAAGAGCCACAGAGAGGGATCCCTTCCCAGGACGGACAGCGTGCAATAGATGTCAGTGTACAAACAAATCACACACACATATTGTGACAATTACAATGACTGAAAAAATAAATGACAATGAATTAACAATGAATGATAAAATGACCAATGGAATTACAATGAATGATAAAATGACAATGAATTACAATGAATGATAAAATGAATTACAGCAGCAGTGGAACCTGTGATAGAGATAAGAGACACAGATGCTCAGCAGCAGCAAATCATCAACTAACATAAACTGTGATGGAGTGTGGCAGCAAACGAAGAGAGACTTTATTTTCTTAAATATCTTCATTTGTAACGTCCAATCGCTAAATGATTAAAATGACCCCTAATGACTTCAATCTGAACATGCCATGGACTTACCATGACTGATAAATGGACCAATGGAATTACAATGGCCTGATAAATGGACAATGAATTACAATGATGATCATCTGTTCTAACCTTTTAATTGACCAGTTTGATTTTTTATTTAACAGAGAAGCCGTAGTCCCTGACCTCGCCCATCACTCTCAGTGCTTGTTTTTGCTGCTGTGTCCTCAGCCTGTCACGGATTCATCATTTACAAAGAAGAAGAAAGGTGAGTGTAACTGCTAAGCCTAAAACTTAGAGCAGCTGTGGCTGCACAGAGGGGTGAAGTTTGAATTAATTTAAGAAGAATCATTATATGACTCCCTAACTCAACAATTGAGAAGTAAACAACATAACTGTGTCAGTCCTGATAATATGACTAACCATGATGAGGTGGGAGAGAGTGAGAAAAGAAAAAAAGAAAGTAAGGACTAAACAGAAGGAACAAAGTTTGAGTGAGTAAGAAGAGAGGACATATTTACTGACAACTGGATGAAATGATTCTCTTTTGATTTCACCTCACGTCCTCCATCTTGTAAGTCAAACTTTTATTTGATTTCAACTGATCTGACTCACACTTTATGCTGCAGATAAAAAGTGTTTCACATTATTGTGCAGATGAACTTTTTAAAGACTGTTTCTGGTTTAATGTTTCTAAAAGTTCAGTGCAGGATGATGAACTTACACAGTTTAACAGTTTTGTTTCTATTTACAGCGGCTGACACTGTGAGCTCTCTGAGAAATGAACCAGAGACGGAATGCAAACACATCAGGGAGTTTCCTCCAGTTCAATTTAATGAGAATTAAAAAACACAAACAAAACTGGAAGAGGCTCTATATGAAAAGTGAAGAAGTTATGAATTATGTGATTATCTGATTTTCAAATGTGTCTGTTCATATTTTCATCAATACTGATTCTCTTTTTATTTGATGGTTTGAGAATAACTACCTGAATTACTGTAAACATTAAACTCTGCATTACGGTCTTTTTAAATCACCTCTTGTGATGGATGATTGAAACTATGTTCTTTTGTTTGGTAAGACAGATCAGGGGACGTAATCCAATAAGGGTAAGTTTCTCATACCACACACTAACTAGTGTCTACTGATAAGACTAGTGGAACCAGACAGACAGTGATGGTGGTTGGATTACTGAGCGGGTCATGACGTTCACATGAAGTCACTTATAAAGTCAGTGGGGTCAGTCAGTGTAGTTCATCCTGAGCAGATACCATGTAAATATAAGGCTGGCTCATACTGCAGATGCTGTTTGTTTGGTGAATGAAGGATTTAAAGGCAGCTTGAATATTGAACATGAATTCACATGATTTCATAGGAATGCTCATCCAACTTTTGTCACATGTTACTGTGTATTAATGAACATAAATGAATCCAAATCAAATGTATTGTTCTTTCTTTTTGTGCTGATGTTTCACTGCACAATAAAATCCACAACTCTCAAGTCCACACACTCATCTGTGACTATAGATCCAGTTAAATGAATATTAACTGAGCAGTCAGTATTCTCACAGAGTAACGGGATGAAAAAGGAGACAGCAAAACCACCAAGTGGACTTCAGGGTGTGTTTCAGCAACTTGCCACAAATCAAATCAAATCAGATTTTGTATAGCCCAAAGTCACAAAGTCCATTTTCCTCTGAGGGCTTTACAATCTGTACAGGGAGTGACACCCTCTGTCCTTAGACCCTCGGTTCGAGTGAGGAAAAACTTGCCCACAAAAAACCTTTAACAGGAAAAAAAGGTGGAAGAAACCTCAGGAAGAGCCACAGAGGAGGGATCCCTCTCCCAGGACGGACAGACGTGCAATAGATGTCACGTGTACAGAACAAATCAACACAAACATATTGTACAATTACAATGACTGATAAAATGACAATGAATCACAATGAATGATAAAATGATTACAGTAGCAGATATGGTAGCAATAATGACAGTAGTAATATGTGTAGTGGACGATCACGATCCACGAGAACCTGCTGGACGACAGAGACAGAAACTCTGGGGAAGAAGTTTAGTTAGTGACATGCATTAATGAGACATGAATGTTTACAGATGGAGAGAGAGAGAGAGGGAGGGAGTGTCCCCTGGCAGTCTAATCCTATGGCAGCATAACTAAGGGATGACCTGAGCCAGCACTAACTATAAGCTCTATCAAAAAGGAAAGTCTTAAGTCTACTCTTAAAGGTGTTGACCGTGTCTGCCTCCTGAACCCAGAATGGTAGTTTGTTCCACAGAAGAGGAGCCTGATAGCTGAAAGCTCTGGCTCCCAATCTACTTTTGGAAACTATAGGAACCACAAGCAACCCAGCGTCCTGAGAGCGCAGTGTTCTAGAGGGGTAGTAAGGTATTATGAGCTCTTTTAGAAATGATGGTGCCTGACCATGAAGAGCTTTGTGAGTAAAGAGAAGAATTTTAGATTCTATTCTAGATTTAATAGGTAGCCAATGCAAGGAAGCCAAAATGGGAGAGATGTGATCTCTGATCTTGGTTCCTGTCAGAACACGTGCAGCAGCATTCTGAATTAACTGCAAAGTTCTAAGAGACTTATTGGAGCAGCCTGATAACAAAGAGTTACAATAGTCCAGCCTTGAAGTAACAAATGCGTGGACTAGTTTTTCTGCATCCGCTTGAGAGAAGATGCGTCTGATTTTGGTGATGTTACATAAGTGGAAGAATGCAGTCCTCGAAATTTGTTTTATGTGGACGTTAAAGGACAAATCCTGATCAAAGACAACTCCAAGATACTTTACAGTGGAGCTGGAGGCCAGGGTGATCCCATCTAAAGTAACTAAGTCTCTAGAAAGAGAGTTTCTGAGGTGTTTGAATCCAATTACAGGAACTTCTGTCACGCGGTGAGGTCAAGTTGGGTTTTTGTCCTGTCTTGTCATTTCCTGTTTTATTTTGAAAGATAACTCTCCTCTCGTTTCAGGTCACTTGCCCTTCCTCATGTGTCACCGGTCTGATTGTCTTCCCCGCCCTGATTGTTTCCACCTGTTCCCCATTACCCTGTGTATATATTGTCTGCGTCTCCCTTTGTCTTGTGCCAGAGTGTTTCGTTCTTTCATTCACCCCAGCCCGTCATTCCCACAGTCCTTGTTCATCCTTGCTTTACTACGTAACGAGTGTTGATGTTTTTGCCTCCACGTGAGTGATTTTTTGTTGTAAATTTCATAGAATTAGGTGATTGATTTCTGTTCAGTTAGATAGCGGTTAGCTTTTTGTCCTCCCCTGTGGAGTGATTTTTTTTTTTTGTTACCTTTTTCCTCTTTGCTTTCTCGTTTTTCCCTCTTCGGAGTGGTTTTTAGTTTTGTAGAGTTTATTCTAGAATAGTTTCTTTAGAGTAATTTTCATAGTCTTTTTGTGTCGCTCAGTGTGGATTATTCCTCAATAAAGTCCCATCCTATTGGTGAAATCTCTGCGTCTGAGTCCTCCTTTGAGTCCAAGCCTGACAACTTCAGTTTTGTCTGAATTTAACATCAAGAAATTGTAGGTCATCCAACTTTTTATATCCTTAAGGCATGCTTGGAGTTTAGTTAACTGATTGGTTTCATCAGGCTTGATCAATAAATATAATTAGGTGTCGTCAGCATAACAATGAAAATTGAGTGATTCCTAATAATGTTCCCTATAGGAAGCATATATAAACTAAATAGAAGTGGTCCTAGTACAGAACCTTGTGGGACTCCATGACAAACTTTGGTATGCATGGAGGATTCATCACTGACGTGAACAAACTGAGATCGATCTAAGAAATACGACTTAAACCAGCTTAGATGAAGGTCGATGGGAGAAAGTCTAAATACATAACAGGTTTTACAGCTGTTTCCAAACTTGCTGTATCAGAATGCTGTTCAATGCCTGTTGAGGACAAGAGGTGATGGATTTTGTCTCTAATAGTTATAATCTTATCATTAAAGAAGCTCATGAAGTCATTGCTACTTAGACCAAAAGGAATAGATGGTTCAGTAGAGCTGTGATTCTGTTAGCCTGGCTACAGTGCTGAAGAGAAACCTGGGGTTGTTCTTATTCTACTCTATTAATGAAGAGTAGTAGGCTGCTCTGGCATTACGGAGAGCCTTCCTGTATGTTTTGAGATTATCTTGCCAGACTAGACGAGATTCTTCCAGTTTAGTGGCACGCCATTTGTGTTCAGATTTACGTGCCTATTGCTTTAAGTTACGTCTACTGGCTATACCTTGGTGCTAACCTCCTTTGTTTGATTATTATAGTTTCTGCAAAAAGGCTTATAGTCTAGTAATATGAACTCAGACAAAGAGCTTTCGTGGGGAAAAAAAATGGAAAGACATTTTACAAAGTAAATTATGATTAATAATAATTATTAATTATTATTATTACAAATTATTATTTGTTACAGAATTAAGTACAATCAGCCAAAACCAAAACAGGAAAATATTAGAATTTAGTAAATTAACGTACTATGAATGGTCCAAATCTTTTGATTCAACAGAAATAAATAAGTCAGAGCACCAGCCAAATGTTTAAAAGCGGAAGATGTGATGGTGATCTTGATGTCAGAGAGGACTCAGTTATGACAACAATGCTGGCTGGGAAATCCCCTGACTGGAAAACATCTTCCTGCTTCTTTGTGATTCTGCTGCAGAGACGTTCATCGCAGTTACCAACTTAAAACAAAATCAGAAATGAACGGCACCTCAGTTTAGAGCCCACACGAATGTTTCACAGAGCTCAAGTCACCATCAAGTGTTCAGAGGAGACTGCAGGAATCAGGCCTTCATGGTCGAATGAGACTGGACTTTAACAGTATGACACTGTCTGATCCTTTCAACAGACAAGAGTCATCACTCCTCCTGTTGCTAGAGAGCTTTGTAACTTGAACATGAACAAATATCGTTTTGCTGAATCGACTGATTCTGTCTACTTTTGGGAGGACAGTCTCATCTTACACAGTGACAGAGTTTTGAACAAATGAGGCAGATCCAAAGACGTTCAGTCAAATATTTTCTTGCTCTTGCGTGAATCAAGTCAGAGGTTCATGTTGAAGGTTTTATCATTTTCTGTTTGAGTGATATGAAATCATCAATGTTGTGTGTACAGCTGATGTCATGTCTGTTGTAAGTTATTTTAAGTTACCCAGTCAGATCCAGATATGTGTACCTGCATCCAGATGAAGTCTAAAATAGAAACAGTGGACGGACTGCATGCTGGAGTCAGGCCAGCATGGCACATGATAAACTATGTGAAAAACAAGGAGGATCCAGAAGTCAGTCAGACATTTAATGAAAACATTCACCTCTTTAAACCAGGAAACAGTTTGAGACCGAAGATCACTCACCTGAACCAGCTCTGTGTTGTACCCACACGTCTCAAAACAAGATGAAAAAATTATTTTTGTTGCTTCTCTTCTGTCAAGTTTCATCATCAGGTAAGATCACATTTGAAATCTTTACTTTTAGATCTTTGTATTTTCCTTGTGCATGGCTCAACAACAAACTCTATTTTCACTTTAACCTCATCTTGATGAACCTGATGTGTTTGAACTGAATCTCACTGAAATACATGATGATGTGTATTTATACTGAATATATAAACCTTGTTTGTCCTGCAGTGAAACACACTCTGAAATATTTCGTCACTGCATCATCTGAAGTCAGAAACATCCCAGAGTTTGTGGCAACTCTCAAGGTTAAAGAAAACCTGATGTGTGTCTGTGACAGCAACAAAAAGGAAATAGAACCAAAAAATAACTGGATAAAAATGTTATTAGCACTTGATCCTCAGCGTTTTAAGCAGTACATTCATGAGTGTGTTGAGAATCAGCCAAACCTCTACAAAGCCCTGATTTATTATTTGAAGCAGGACTTAAACCAAAGTGGAGGTAAAGTATTTCTTCATGTTGTGTTTGACTTTTTCCTGCTAAAATGTTTCACTTCCTTTTATTGTTGTTGGTCAAACAGATTTAGCTTCTATTCTGAACATGTACTCATGTGCTCACATGTGCACTTTACAGACATCTGCAAGATATTTAGAGCTGAGACTGCAGGTGTCACACAGGTGTGACTTTGATTAAGAGACTGATGTGAATAGGATGCAAGAAGACATTCTCACTTTGAATACTGACATTGGAAGTCATCTGTCAATTCATAGAACATTAGCTACTGTCTTTCACTGGAAAGTTCATCTGTACATCAAACTTATTTACAGAGTGTTTCTGTCTCTGTCTCTCTCTCAGGTGTCCACATTTTACAGATGATGAGTGGTTGTGAGTGGGATGATGAGACTGGAGAGGTTCATGGTTTTATACAGTTTGGTTATGATGGAGAAGACTTCATATCATTTGACCCGAAGACATTAACATGGATCGCCCTGAAACCACAGGCTGTCATCACCAAACAGAGATGGGATGATGAAAAAACTAGAATAGAACAAAATATGAAGTTTCTCACACAGATTTGTCCTGACATACTGAAGAACATTTTGACCTATGGCAGCATCCTTCTGCGGAGAACAGGTAGGATCACATGACTGATGCAGTCTCATCTCCCTTACTAAAAACTATCTCTCTCTGTGTCTCTTTCAGGGTTATGCCTAGTCAGGCATGGTATTGGTTGAAGATGCAGTCACATCTCCCTTACTGAAAACTCTCCAAACCATCTCAGTCTGGCCTCTCTGACTTTATCTGCAAAACCTCTAACATGTGCTGTCCCTCTGATGTACTCATTCCTGATCCTATCCATCTTGGTTACTCCCAAAGAGAACCTCAGCATCTTCATCTCTGCTACCTCGAACTCTGCTTCCTGTCTTTTCCTTAGTGGCACTGTCTTTAGACCAAACAACATCGCTGGTCTCACCTTTCCTTTCATTTTAGCTGAAACTTCTATCACACATCACACCTGACACTTTTCTCCACCCGTTCCAACCTGCCTGCACATGCTTCTTCACCTCTTTTCCACACTCTCCATTGCTCTGGACTGTTGTCCCTAAATACTTAAAATGCTCCACCTTCTTTATCTCTTCTCCCTGTAACCTCACTCTTCCACTTGCGTCCCTCTCATTCACACACATGTACTCCGTCTTGCTGCGGAGAACCTTCATTCCTCTCCTTTCCAGGGCGAACCTCCACCTCTCTAGCTTCTCCTCCACCTGTTCCCTGCTCTCACTACAGATCACAATGTCATCTGCAAACATCATAGTCCATGGAGATTCCTGTCTAACCTCGTCTGTCAGCCTGTCCATCACCATAGCGAACAAGAAGGGGCTCAGAGCTGATCCCTGATGCAGTCCCACATCCACCTTGAACTCCTCTGTCACACCTACAGCACACCTCACCACTGTCTTACAGCCCTCATACATGTCCTGCACCGCTCTAACATACTTCTCTGTCACTCCAGACTTCTCATACAATACCATAGTTCCTCTCTGGGCACCCTGTCACAAGCTTTCTCCAGATCTACAAAGACACAGTGCAGCTCCCTCTGACCTTCTCTGTACTTCTCTATCAACATCCTCAAAGCAAATACTGCATCTGTAGTAGTCTTTTTTGGCATGAAACCATACTGCTGCTCACAAATGCTCACTTCTGCCCTTAGTCTAGCTTCTACTACTCTTTCCCATAACTTCATTGTATGGCTCATCAGCTTTATTCCTCTGTAGCTGCCACAACTCTGCACATCTCCCTTGTTCTTAAAAATGGGCACCATCACACTTCTCCTCCATTCCTCTAGCATCTTCTCACTATCTAAGATCCTGTTGAACAACCCAGTCAAAACATTTACTGCCATCTCTCCTGGACACTTCCATACCTCCACAGGTATATGATCAGGGCCGAGTGCCTTTCCACTCTTCATCCTCTTCAATGCCCTCCTCACTTCATCCTCACTAATCTTTGCTACTTCCTGGTCCACAACAGTCACCTCTTCTGCTCTTCGTTCTCTCTCATTTTCCTCATTCATCAACTCTTCAAAGTACTCTTTCCATCTTCCCATAACACTACTGGCACCTGTCAGTACACTTCCATCCCTATCCTTAATCATCCTAGAGTGCTGCACGTCCTTCCCATCTCTGTCTCTCTGCCTTGCCAACCTGTATAGATCAGTCTCTCCCTCCTTACTGTCCAACCTAGCATACAAGTCATCGTAAGCTCCTTGTTTGGCCTTTGCCACCTCAACTTTCACCTCATCTTGCATCTCCCTGTACTCCTGTCTACTCTCATCAGCCCTCTCAGTGTCCCACTACTTCTTAGCTAACCTCTTTCTCCGTACACACTCCTTCACCTCCTCATTCCACCACCAAGTCTCCTTATCTACTTTCCTTCCAGATGACACACCAAGTACACTCCTACCTGTCTCCCTGATCACATTAGCTGTAGTTGTCCAGTCGTTTGGAAGCACCTCCTGATCACCCAGAGCCTGTGTCAACTCCTTCCTAAAAGTCATGCAACACTCTTCCTTTTTCAGCTTCTACCATTTCGTCCTCTGCTCTGCCTTTGCCCTCTTCATCTACCATATCACCAGTGTCATCCTACACACCACCATCCTATGCTGTCTGGCTACACTCTCACCTACCACTACTTTGCAGTCATTGATCTCCTTCAGATTACACACAAGATGTAGTCTACCTGTGTGCTCCTACCTCCACTCTTATAGGTCACCCTATGTTCCTGCCTCTTCTGAATGAAAGTATTCACTACAGCCATTTCTATCCTTTTTGCAAACTCAACCACCATCTGTCCTTCTGCGTTTCCTCTCCTGGATACCAAACCTGCCCATCACCTCCTCATCATCTCTGTTTCCTGCACCAACATGTCCATTAAAGTCTGCACCAATGACGACTCTCTCACTTCTAGGGATGCTCTGCATCACTTCATCAAGGTCCAACCAGAATTTCTCCTTCTCCTCCAGCTCACATCCTACCTGTGGAGCATACCCACTAACAACATTGAACATCACACCTTCGATTTCTAGCTTCAGACTCATCACTCTATCTGACACTCTTTTTACCTCCAGGACACTCCTAACAAACTCCTCCTTCAAGATAACTCCTACTCCATTTCTCTTCCTATCTACACCATGATAGAACAACTTGAACCCTGCTCCTAAGCTTCTAGCCTTGCTACCTTTCCACCTGGTCTCCTGGACACACAGTATGTCTACTTTCCTCCTCTGTATCATGTCAAACAACTCTCTACCTTTTCCTGTCATAGTTCCAACATTCAAAGTCCCTACTCTCAGTCCTAGACTCTTGGCTTTTCTCTGCTCCCTCTTCCTACGAACACGCCTTCCTCCTCTCCTTCTTCGACCAACAGTAGTCCAATTTCCACCCGCACCCTGTAGGTGAACAGCACCGATGGTGGTCGTTGTTAACCCGGGCCTCGACCGATCTGGTATGGAAGTCATAGATTCGATTTGCATGTTTGATTTGGCAAGTTTTACGTCGGATGCCCTTCCTGACTCTGTATTTATCTGGGCTTGGGACCGGCACAATAAGACACTGGCTTGTGTCCCCTTGTGGCTACATTACATATCATTATTGCTGCCATATCTCCATTACAATTTATAGTTGCTGCTGATGTGCATCTGTGTCTCTCTATCTCTATCACAGGTTCCACTGCTACTGTAATCATTTTATCATTCATTGTAATTCATTGTCATTTTATCAGTCATTGTAATTGTACAATATGTTTGTGTTGATTTGTTCTGTACACGTGACATCTATTGCATGTTTGTCCGTCCTGGGAGAGGGATCCCTCCTCTGTGGCTCTTCCTGAGGTTTCTTCCACCTTTTTTCCCTGTTAAAGGTTTTTGTCTTACAAATTAGAAATCGTGGCTTTGAAGAAGTTTTGGAATCGCTCTGAAAAACACTGTATAATGTGCCACTCAACTGCTGAGGATCGTCTTCTGCTAATTTTTTCATCCAGTCCTGTTTTTAGTTCTATCTTCTTTGTGTTGCTGTCACAAATAAGCTACCAAAATGTCCATCAATCATTAGAGTTGCCACATACTCTGGGAAGTTGTGACTCCAGAAGATCCCAGTCAAGAAATATTTCAGGGGAGTGGTTCACTGCAGGACAAACAGGTTTATATATTTCAGTAACACACATCATCATGTATTTTCAGTGAGATTCAGTTTCAAAGGTCAAAGTAACTAAAACTAGAGTTGTTGTTTGATCCATGCACAAGGAAAATACAAAGACTAAAAGTAAAGATTTAAAATGTGATCTTACCTGATGATGAAACTTGACAGAAGAGAAGCAACAAAATATTTTTTCATTTGTTTGATGAAGACGAGTGGGTACAACACAGCATGGTCAGGTGAGTGATCTTCGGTCTCAAAACTGTTTCCTTTTTAAAGAGGTGAATGTTTTTCATAAATTGTCGGACTGACTTTCTGGATCCTCCCTGTTTCTCACATAGTTTATTCATGTGCCAGGTGGCCTGACTCCAGCATGCAGTCGTCCACTGTTTCTATTTTGACCTCATCTGAAAGTAACTTACTTACAGTCGACATGAGTGTCAGCTGTACACCAACATTGATGATTTCATATCACTAAACAGAAATGATAAACCTTCCAACATGAAAACCTCTGACTTGATCTCACGCAAGAGCAAGAAGAAAATATTTGCTGGTTCCTTGTGGTTCCTATAGTTTTTTCCAAAAGTAGATTGGGAGCCAGAGCTTTCAGCTATCGGGCTCCTCTTCTGTGGAACAAAACTACCATTCTGGGTTAGGAGGCAGACACTGTCACACCTTTAAGAGTAGACTGTAAGACTTCCTTTTTTGATAGAGCTTATAGTTAGGGCTCTAGTGTTCCTCACTCGAACCGAGGGTCTAAGGCAGAGTGGTGTCACTCCCTGTACAGATTGTAAAGCCCTGCAGAGAAAAATGTACTTTGTGACTTTGGGCTATACAAATAAAATCTGATTTGATTTGTCTTATCTTCTGCTAAAGTCTAAAGCCCATCAGGTCATGTGACACACTGAGGTGGATATGATACAGTTCCTCGCCTTATCAAAATCAGTGAATATGAAATGCTTTACAAAAAGTCATATGTTTGCAGGAACACAGCGATCGTTTGTCAGATAATGATACTTTTGAAACTCTTTCTTTTATAATCCCTGAACTATGGATGTTTAAAGATCTGGCTCATTTGTACCTCAGTAAATTTCCCCTTGTACACTGTGACAAAGAGCATGATACAAGTGACCAGATCGACAGTCACTCTATTAGTTTATTCTTTTAATTTTGTACGTCATTCTCAAAGTAAAAAAAACATAAACCTGCTTGACTGCTTTTATTTTTAATCCACCATCACTTCCTCGTAGAGCTCCAACACCAATGATTAGAAAGATTGGCAAAAAATCACATCAACACATCTAAAGTGACACTGATCATATAACTGAATCTATAGTCACAGGTGATGTAGTGTGGAACTTAGAAAAAGAGCCAAATGTTGAGAAGGTTGTGGATTTTATTGTGCAGTGAAACATCAGCACAAAAAGAAGAGAACAATACATTTAATTTGGATTCATTTATGTTCATTAATACACAGTAACATGCGACAAAAGTTGGATAGCATTCCTATGAAATCATGTGAATTCATGTTCATATTAAGCTGCCTTTAAATCCTTCATTCACCAAACAAACAGCATCTGCAGTATGAAGCCAGCCTTATATTTACATGGTATCTGCTCCGGATGAACTACACTGACTGACCCCACTGACTTTATAAGTGACTTCATGTGAACGTCATGACCCGCTCAGTAATCCAACCACAATAATGCAATTCTAACAATGGGTGTAATTTTCTGTGCACACTGCTATATACAAACAATCCAAGGGCTACCGCTTGGGTTGTGTTTGCCATGTCACAGAACCAAGCAACTAAAAAAAGCAATGATGAAGCCCTGAAGCAAAAGAATGGCAGGAGAGGCCTGACTTGGAATATGAGTCGCTGCTGGAAAATGAGACTTGGGACGTTGTGGATTTACAAGAGATCAACAGGCCATAGGATCAAATGGGTGTTCAAAGTCAAGCATCATGGTGACAGAAAAGTGGAAAAGGTGTAACAAGTGCAGACTTGTCGCCAAGGGGTACTCACAGAAGTGGTGCTGACTACAGTATGATGAGACTCTTTCACCTGTGTACGGATTCAGCACAATTCGTACATTGCTGGTCCTTTGTGTCCACATAATCTAATGTGCATCAAATGGCTGTAGTAACTGCAATTCCTCAATGACATCTGGAATAGGAAATCCACATGGAGCAGCCAGAGGGTTACATCAAACCAGGTCAGGAACACTTAGTGGCAAACTGATGGGCTTGACACTGTCCCCTCGCTGCTGGAACAAGACTTTCACACAGTTCATGAAGGACATCGGCTTTAACAGAGCACATCAGCCCTTGTGAGTTTGTGAGATCTCAACGAGTAGAGAGGTTAGAGAATATAGCTGTTTATGTGATTATCTGATTTTGATCGCAGAGTCAACAGAAAGCATGAAGGAACGCAAACTTGCTCTCAAGACTGCTACAATGAAGGACATGGGTGAGCTGCCTATATCCTAGGCGTCTCTCTGTGTTCAAGACAATGCAAAAAAAAGTGTGTTTCTTCATCAAAAGCATTACATTGAGGCCATTCTTCAGAAATATGGATGGATAAGAAAATCCCCTTGCAACCTCAGCACTATACTGGCCTCACGACCAGACATAGCACAAGCAGTGAGAGATGCGTCAAGTTCAGTGCAAATCCAAACACTTGCACATCTGACGGCTGTGAAGAGAATTCTTCGATACCTGAGCGTAAGTTGAATCTTGCCTAAAGTATGAACGTCAAGTCTTGGAACTTGATCGGTTCTCTCAGATGCTGACTGGGCTGGTGACCAAGATTGACCGCTGATCATCTTGTGATGGTGTTCTTGTGAGCAGTGATTTGGGCTCAGCAAGAAACAAGCAACGTTCACTTTCAACAGAAGCCAAGTATGTTGCACTGAGCCCGAACGGCTCAGGATGTACCTGCTTTAAACGACTACTGAATGATCTGGGATTGGATGCTATGCCCCGTCGTGATCCTGGAGGACAACCAAGAAGCCATTGCAGTGTGAAGAATCCAGTTGATCATTCATAGGACTAGGGCACATAGAACAGATTCGCTACTAATACTCCGTGAATGTGTGCAGGCAATGGGGCAAAATACAGTATTGAACAACAAATGAATGAAGGCAATATCTTGACCAAGCCACTAACAAGACAAAATTTGGAGTATCTCAGGAGTGAGATGGGGCTTTTGCACTATTTAATTTAGTTTAACAGGCCTATTGTTTAGTTGTTTGAACATGTTAAGAAAACTGCAAGCAAGGTACAAAAGAGTAACAATGATCTTGTTAGTGTAATATAGTTATTGGTTAGACTTATTTGTGTGTAGTTGATTCATTGCTCTTTTGATCGAGAGGGAATGGGTGTAGTTCGGTGAATACTGCCATCTAGTGTGTGGTCTGTTCATCTGTCTTATGGTTCTTTTGTTCTGAATAAAAAACGTGAAATTCAACAATTTTCATAGTCTTATCAGTAGACACTAGTTAGTTGTGTGGTTATGAGGAACTTTTTCAATGAATTATGTCCCTGATCTTTACCAAACAAAGAACATAGTTTCAATGATCCATCAAAGAGCTGAATTTAAAGACCTGTATGCAGATTTACAGTTTACAGTGTGTTTGTCATTCAGATTCAGATTCTCAGAGAGCTCAGAGCTGTCAGCAGCTGTAAGTGAGAAACAAAACTGTTAAACTGTGTAAAGTTCACTCATCCTGCAGAACTTTTAGAAACATTAAATACAGGAAACAGTCTTTAAAAAGTTCATCTGCACAATAATGTAAACACTTTTTAATCTGCAGCATAAAGTGTGAGTCAATCAGTTGAAATCAAATAAAAGTTTGACTTACAGATGGAGGACGTGAGGCTGAAATCAAAAGAGAAATCATTTCAGTTCCAGTTGTCAGTAAATATGATCCTTTCTTCTACTCACTCAAACTTCTTTTCCTTCTGTTTAGTCCTACTTTCTTTCTTTTCTCATCACTTCTCTCCCACATCATCATGGTATAGTCCATTATCATGACTGACACAGTTACTGTGTTCATCAATCAGAGACTAAAATCCAAATACCTACTTTCCACTTTTTCTGCTTCTCACCTTCTTCTTCTTGTAAATGATGAATCCAGTGACAGCGATGAGGAGACAGCAGAAAAACAAGCACTGCAGCAGTGATGGGAACGTCATGTGACTCGGCTCCTCTGTTAAATAAAAAATCAAACTGGTCCAGATCAAGCAGTTAGAACAGAAGTAAATCCATTAAGGATTATTCATACGTAATATTTCTATGACTTTTTCACACTGAATTCAAACAAACAACATGCAGTCCCATTCAGCACCCTCTAATCCCAGTCTTTCCCCAGTTGGTCCTGATCTCTGCTTTGTCCAGTCTGGTGACGATGTCGTCCTCTACACCAGAGAGATGAAACACACAGTCGTACCTCCTCCAGTCTTCAGGTGTGACTGATGAAGGTTCAGGTCGACGTCATCTGGAAGGTTCCATCATGGTTGGGGAGGATTTCTCGTGCTCCACGTCCTCATGAAACTCCTTCATCTTTCCTCCAGAACATCATGGCTCTGTCCGGGTAGAAACCTGTAGCATGGCAGGTGACTGGAGAGGAGGAGTCTTCTGGAGGGAGAGACACTGAGGGAAGCTCTGCAGACAGAGAAAGATCACAGTGTCAATGTTCAGCATCCAGAAATGTCAGTCTTATGATGTTTAGACTAACTCAAATCTGACCACTACAAAACAAAGAGCCAAAAACAAGTTCATATCAGACTGACTGGAGTGATGATACAATGACACTTCAGGTCATGTGATCCTACCTGTTCTCAGCAGAAGCTGCTGCCATATGACCAAATATTTCTTCAGCCACTCAGGATAAACTGTGTGAGGTAATCACATTGAATTTGTTCTTTCAGCTTTTCAGCCATCCATCTCTGTTTGATGTGAAGCCTGTGGTTTAGGGGATCATGTCAATGTCTTCAGGTCCAATGATATGAAGTCTCTCCATCATAACCATATTGATTAAAACCATGAACCTCTCCAGTCTCATCATCCCACTCACAACCAGTCACCCTCGTAAAATGTGGACACCTGAGAGAGAGACAGAGACAGAAACACTCTGTAAATAAGTTTGATGTACAGATGAACTTTCCAGTGAAAGGACAGTAGCTAATGTTCTCTGAATTGACAGATGACTTCCACTGTCTAGTATCAAAGTGAGAATGTCTTCTTGCATTCTATTCACATCAGTTCTTAATCAAGTCACACCTGTGTGACACCTGCAGTCTCAGCTCTAAATATCTTGCAGATGTCTGTAAAGTGACACTGTGAGCACATGAGTACATGTTCAGAATAGAAGCTAAATCTGTTTGACCACAACAATAAAAGAGTGAAACATTTTAGCAGGAAAAAGTCAAACACACATGAAGAATACTTTACCTCCACTTTGGTTGAAGCGCTGCTTCAAATTAAATCGTGCTTTGAAAACAAGTGGCATGGATCGCTGAAACATGTTATGTGTACCACCAACGCTGAGGATTTCTTCTAATGCATTTTTCATCCCGTTCCTGTTAGTTCATCTTCTTTGTGTTGCTGTCACAGATAACCTACAAATGTCATAAGACTGCAGTTCCACAAATCTGGGAAGTTTGTGACTCCAGAAGATCAGTTGTGAAATATTTCAGAGAGGTTTTCACTGCAGGACAAACAAGGTTTATATATTCAGTATAAATACACATCATCTCATGTATTTCAGTGTAGATTCAGTTCAAGGTCAAGTGAAATAGTTGTTGTTGAGCCATGCAAGGAAATACAAAGATCTAAAAGTAAGATTCAAATGTGATCTTACTGATGATGAAACTTGACAGAAGAGAAGCAACAAAAATAATTTTTTTATCTTGTTTTGATGAAGACGTGTCGTGAAAAGACCGAGCTGCTTCCTCTGTTCTGTTCCAGACCAGTGCTCTGAAGGAAAGGTGTGTGTGTCATGATACTGTAGTTTGTGTTCAACGGCATTGATGATAAGATAGCAGAGGAGGAGCCAATGGATGCCTCCAAACAGGTGAAGAGCAGTAACAGAGGTCTGTATTCATAAAGTATTGTAACATTATTATATTCGACCCAACCACCAAATACAAACCAGAGAGGGTTTTTACGAGGCAGCTCTGCTTACATGAACAATGTTACTGTGATGTTAGTCTGAGAAAAGTCTGTTTGCTTTTGAATCATTTTGGCTCTCGCCAACACAAATCAAATAATCATTGCATGTTGAGAGTCGCTTTGATGGAAATATTTTGAATCAGAGACTTCTTGAAGAGAAGAGTCTGGAGGAGCACAGGGAGCTCATGACCCAACTGCTGGAGAGGCAGCCAGGGCCTCTGATGAAGCATCAGTGCAGGCATGGTGCACCACCTTTTTCTGCAGTGCAGGGCATATCATGGTTACTTGGAGGAACTGTAGGAACATGCCGAACAGACCAGGAGAGGAAACGCAGTGTCCAGGACTCTGCGACTGTGTGAGCCGCTACCACATGTCTCCCAGCAGTACTTCATGAAGGGTCGTACACATTCACAGAGCAGTACTGGGAGAAGATGACGATGTTAGGCATGTCACCCCCCTGCTGCTGTGTTTGGGGATCCATGACAAAAGTCCTCTCTCACATCAAGATCACCATCACATCTTCCACTTTTTAACATTGGCTGGTGCTCTGATTTTTTATTGTCTGTTAATCATAGTATGGAATCGAACTATTTCTGTAACTAATGACAAACAACATAATAATAAAGTTGTTTTTTCGAGTATCCCAGGAGTGAAGGACTGGCGTTGCACTATTTAATTTAGTTTATAACAGGCCTATTGTTTGTGTTGAACATGTTAAGAAACTGCAAGCAAGGTAAAATAGAGTTAAATGTATCTTGTTAGTGTAATAGAGTTATTGTTTAGACATTATTTGTGTAGTTGAGTCATTGCTCTTTTGTTTGGGGGGACATGGTGTATGATCTGTGGCTATAACTGCCATCTAGTGGTGTGTTTGTTCATCTGTCTTATGTTCTTTTGTTCTGAATAAAAAAACATGAAATTCAACAATTTTCACAAGTCTTAGTCAGTAACACACTAGTTAGTGTGTGGTTAGACGAACTTTTCATTAATTATGTCCCATGATCTGTATTACCAAACAAAAGAACAATAGTTTCAATGATCGCTCCAAGAGCGATTTAAAGACCTGTAATCAGAGTTTACATGGTTTACAGTGGTTTGTCATTCAGATTCCAGATCTCACAGCAAGTCAGAGTGGCCAGCATGCTGTATAGATGAGAAACAACTGTTAACTGTGTAAAGATTCACTCTCTCCTGCACATGAACTTTTAGGACAATTAAATACAGGAAACAGTCTGTAATTTTAAAAGCTGCATCTGCACATAAGTGAAACACTTTTTAATCTGGCAGGCATAAGTGGTGAGTCGATCAGTTGAATCCACCCAAAAGTTTGACGTACAGATGGGGACGTGAGGCTGAAATCAAAAGGCAAATAATGTTCATTCAGTTGTCAGTAAATATGATGCCTCTCTTCTACTCACTCAAACTTGCGGTCTTCCTTGGTTTAGTCCTTACTTTCTTTCTTTTCTTCATCACTTCTCTCCCGACATCATCAGGAGTAGAGTCCATATTAATCAGACTGACACAGTTAACTGTTTGTTACTTCTAATCTGTATGAGTTAAGGAAGTAAATAAGAATCTTCTTAATGTAATTCATCACTCGTTCACCCCTCTGTGCAGCCCACATGGCTGCTTAAAGTTCTAGGATCTGAGCAGTTACCTCAACTTTCTTCCTTCTTGTTAATGATGAATCCAGTTGGACAGCGAAGGAGGACGCAGCTCAAAGACAAGCCACGCAGCAGTGATGGGACGTAGCATTGGGACCGCTCTCCTTGTGTAAATAAAAGAAATACAAACTGGGTCCAGATCAAGCAGGTTCCAGGACACAGAAGTAACATCCATGTAAGGATTTATCATACGTAATATTTCTCATGACTTTTTTCTACAGCTGAAATTCAAACAACACATACATTCAGCAACCCTCTAATCCCAGTCTTTATCCCCAGTTGGTCCTGATCTACTGCTTTGCTCCAGTTCTGTGACGATTCGCCTCCTCTACACCGAGAGAGTGTAAAACACACAGTCTACCTCCTCCAGTCTTCAGCCTTGACTGATGCAGGTTCATGGGGTCGACGCTCATCTGGAAGTTCCATCATGGTGGGGCGAGGATCTCCTCCGTGCTCACGATCCTCATGAAACTTCCTCTCCCTCTTCTCTCAGAACCATGGCTTTGTCAGGGCGTAGAACCGTGTAGATGCAGTGATGGAGAGGGGGAGTCCTCTGGAAGAGGAGACACGAGGGAAGCTCTGCGAGACAGAGAAAGATCACAGTGTGCAAATGTTCAGCATCTAAAATGTAAGTCTGTACTGATTGTTTAGGACTAACTCAAATCTGACCACTAACAAAACAAGAGAACAAAAACAAGTTCATCTCAGACTGACTGGATGATGTTAACAATGACACTTCCGGTCATGTGATCCTCCTGTTCTCAGCAGAAAGATGCTGCCATAGACCAAAATACTTCTCAGCCACTCAGGAAAAAATCTGGTGTGAGGGTAATTCCACAAACCGAATTCTGTTAAAGCTTTGTCAGCATACCATCTCTGTTTGATGGTGGACAGCTCTGTGGGTTTTCAGAGCGACCGTTAGGTCTCGGGTCAAATGAGAGGAAGTCTTCTCATTATATCCATATTGTATTAAAACCATGAACCTCTCCAGTCTCATCACCCACACTCACAACCAGTCACCCTCTGTAAAATAAATCGTGGACACCTGAGAGTAGACCGACACGCAAACAGAAACACTTCTGTCAATAGTTTGGATGTAAGACTTGACACCTTTCCAGTGAAAGACAGTAGCTATTTCTATGACATTGGACAATGACTTCCAATGTCCAGTAATCAACAGGTGAGAATTTCTTCTTGCATATCATATTTCCATCAGTCTCGCATTATCAAAGTCCACACCTGTGGACACCTGCAGTCTCAGCTCTAAAATATCTTGTCCGATGTCTGTAAAGTGCACATAGTGCGAGCCTGAGTACATGTTCAGAATAGAAGCTAAA
>NC_040023.1:10983599-11004273 GCF_000972845.2 Larimichthys crocea
ATTTGAAGCAGCGCTTCAACCAAAGTGGAGGTAAAGTATTTCTTCATGTTGTGTTTGACTTTTTCCTGCTAAAATGTTTCACTTCCTTTTATTGTTGTTGGTCAAACAGATTTAGCTTCTATTCTGAACATGTACTCATGTGCTCACATGTGCACTTTACAGACATCTGCAAGATATTTAGAGCTGAGACTGCAGGTGTCACACAGGTGTGACTTTGATTAAGAGACTGATGTGAATAGAATGCAAGAAGACATTCTCACTTTGAATACTGACATTGGAAGTCATCTGTCAATTCATAGAACATTAGCTACTGTCTTTCACTGGAAAGTTCATCTGTACATCAAACTTATTTACAGAGTGTTTCTGTCTCTGTCTCTCTCTCAGGTGTCCACATTTTACAGAGGGTGACTGGTTGTGAGTGGGATGATGAGACTGGAGAGGTTCATGGTTTTAATCAATATGGTTATGATGGAGAAGACTTCCTATCATTGGACCTGAAGACATTGACATGGATCGCTCCTAAACCACAGGCTGTCACTATCAAACAAAGATGGGATGCTGACAAAGCTAGAATAGAATTCAATGTGATTTACCTCACACAGGTTTATCCTGAGTGGCTGAAGAAATATTTGGACTATGGCAGCAGCTCTCTGCTGAGAACAGGTAGGGTCACATGACCTGAAGTGTCATTGTATCATCACTCCAGTCAGTCTGATATGAACTTGTTTTTGGCTCTTTGTTTTGTAGTGGTCAGATTTGAGTTAGTCCTAAACAATCAGTACAGACTGACATTTCTGGATGCTGAACATTGACACTGTGATCTTTCTCTGTCTGCAGAGCTTCCCTCAGTGTCTCTCCTCCAGAAGACTCCCTCCTCTCCAGTCACCTGCCATGCTACAGGTTTCTACCCTGACAGAGCCATGATGTTCTGGAGGAAAGATGGAGAGGAGTTTCATGAGGACGTGGAGCACGGAGAGATCCTCCCCAACCATGATGGAACCTTCCAGATGAGCGTCGACCTGAACCTTTCATCAGTCACACCTGAAGACTGGAGGAGGTACGACTGTGTGTTTCATCTCTCTGGTGTAGAGGACGACATCGTCACCAGACTGGACAAAGCAGAGATCAGGACCAACTGGGGTAAGACTGGGATTAGAGGGTGCTGAATGGGACTGCATGTTGTTTGTTTGAATTCAGCTGTGAAAAAAGTCATAGAAATATTACGTATGAATAAATCCTTAGATGGATGTACTTCTGTTCTAACCTGCTTTATCTGGACCAGTTTGATTTTTTTATTTAACAGAGGAGCCGAGTCACATGACCGTCCCCATCACTGCTGCAGTGCTTGTTCTTGCTGTCGTCCTCATCGCTGTCACTGGATTCATCATTTACAAGAAGAAGAAAGGTGAGTGTAACTGCTAAGCCTAAAACTTTAAGCAGCTGTGGGCTGCACAGAGGGGTGAAGAGTGATTGGATTAATTTAAGATGAATCATTATTTGACTTCCCTGAACTCAACAATTAGAAGTAACAGCAGTAACTGTGTCAGTCATGATAATATGACTATACCATGATGATGTGGGAGAGAAGTGATGAGAAAAGAAAGAAAGTAAGGACTAAACAGAAGGAACAGAAGTTTGAGTGAGTAGAAGAGAGGATCATATTTACTGACAACTGGAACTGAAATGATTTCTCTTTTGATTTCAGCCTCACGTCCTCCATCTTGTAAGTCTAACTTTTATTTGATTTCATCTGATCTGACTCACACTTTATGCTGCAGATTAAAAAGTGTTTCACATTATTGTGCAGATGAACTTTTTAAAAACTGTTTCCTGTATTTAATGTTTCTAAAAGTTCAGTGCAGGATGAGTGAACTTTACACAGTTTAACAGTTTGTTTCTCATCTTACAGCTGCTGACAGCTCTGAGCTCTGTGAGAATCTGAATCCAGAGACATGAATGACAAACACACTCAGCGTGTTTCCTCATGTTTCACATTATGCAGATTTAAAACAAAAACAAAACTGGAAGATAGTTTTCTATTATAAAAGCGAAGAAGTTATGATTTATGTGCTTTTATGTGCTTGTAAAAACTCTGGTGAGGTTCTTCTCTATTTTTGTTCGTTAAAGCGGCCCATATGAGGTCAAAGTGAAACTGAATGATCGCAACTACATTGTTAATACACCTGATCGTAGAAGGCGGAGTAGGCTATGTCATATCAACATGTTAAAGCCATACCTGGGGAGGAAATGTGTTCCTTTGCCTCCACCTGAGGAGAACGTTAAAGTCCTGTCGCTGTCCAGAACTGTTTCCACTGATGTGCAGCCCTTTGAGGGTGATGTCATTGGTCCATCCACTGCTGTTGTTCAGGGATGGCTTAAAAATTCAAAAATGTTGTCAAAACTTGATGAGAGTTTTTCTTATTTGGATGAGTCAAAACGTGGGGATGTGATAAAGTTAATTAGATCTCATGTTTCTTTGTTTTCGGATATACCAACGCGTACACATGGGGGATCATCCTCCGATAAAGCAGCATGCTTACCGCGTGAATCCTGATAAGCGTCGCCGGTTGCAAGAACAGGTTGATTATATGGTGGACAATGGTATTGCTGAACCGAGTTGTAGCTCCTGGAGTTCACCATGCCTTCTAGCTGGTAAATCTGATGGCTCTGATCGGTTCTGCACGGATTTTCGCAAATTCAATGGGGTCACTAAACTAAAAAGGGTTATTGGCAAGTGCCGCTTACCCCTCGGGCCAGAGAAGTCTCTGCATTTGAAATTCCGACGCCTTCTTGCAGTATACTGTGATGCCATTTGGGGTGCGTAATGCTCCCACTACATTTCAGCGCCTGGTCAGTACTGTTCTGTGTGGAGTAACTGGTTGTGAGGCTTATCTCGATGACATGGTGGTGTATTCAAGCACATGGGAAGAACACATTGAGCAATTGCATGCCGTTTCTGATAGACCTAAAGCTGCCAATTTGACGCTCAATCTTGCTAAATGTGAATTTGGTCAAGCTGTAGTCACCTATTTGGGGGAAATTGTGGGTCGTGGGCAGGTTAAACCAATTCAATCCAAAGTTGAGGCCATTCTGTCATTTCATGCTCCGTCCTCCAGATGCGAGTTGCACCGCTTTTTGGGGATGGTGGGGTATTATCGCAGTTTTTGTAGGAACTTCTCGGCTGTCGCGGCTCCCATCACTGGCCTCCTTAGCCCAAAAAGGTGTTATCATTGGTCCGTGAGCTGCCAGCATGCGTTTGACTGTATGAAAGCCTTGATGACTCATGCTCAGTAAGCTGTCTGTGGATGCAAGTGATGCAGGGGCGGGGGCAGTCTTACTTCAGCAGGGAGATAATGGTGTGGAGCACCCAGTTTCTTATTTCTCAAAGAAATGTAACCATCATCAGCGGGTGTATTCCACCATGGAGAAAGAGGCCCTGTCTCTTTGTTGGCACTGAAACATTTTGAGGTTTATGTGGGCTCTACTGCTGCATCGACACCGAAGTGTTTACGGACTACAACCCACTTGTTTTTGTTTATCAGATAAAAAACTCTAATCAAAGATTGATGCGTTGGGCACTGTTTCTGCAGTCTTTTAATATTGTTGTTCATCACATTAAAGGCACTAGAAATGTCCTGGCCGACACCCTGTCGCGTAGTTTTGGTGATGTGTGAATAATCTGCCCCATTATTAACCATCTTAGGGTGGGGGTGTTCTGTGTGGCCAGGTAGTGGGAGTGTCCCACACCTGGGGGTGTTTTCTTTTTGGGGCTGCTGTTCTCCGTCCTGTCCTCCCTCGTTACTCCTTCCTCCACAGGTGGAAGTCAGTTTGGTAATCAGGGAGGGGTCAAAGAGGAGGAGGAGGGAGGCTTCTTTTAGTTTGTTATATTAGTTTGAGTTGAAGACCTCTGGTAGTCCAGTTTTTCGTTTTGTGTTAGGGTAGGCCTGTTTTTCCCTAGTTAGTGGGGAAGTGCAGCATGTGACGGCCCACAACGTGGCTGGCCCCGTGTTTCCCTCTTTTGTTTCTTTTGGCCAGGGTCTCCATCTCTTTTTGGTTCGTTACTTTATGGGTTAAATGTTTTTCCTTATTTCTTCTCTTAGTGGCAACTTTTTAATAAAGAATCTTTTCTTTTGCAAACCTTGAAACTTGTGTGGCGTCCTTTTTATATCTTATGGTCTCATTGAGCCAGCATCAAGTTAAATATTAATTTAATTTTATGAGGCCGTAACAATGTTGGAGCTCTACGAGGAAGTGATGTGAATAAAAAATAAAAGCAGTAAAGCAGGGTTTTTTTTTTTTTTTACTTTGGGACTGACATGCAAATTAAAAGAACAGGGAGTAGAATAAACTAATAGAGTTGACTGTGTGTATCTTGGTCACTGTAACTGCTCTTTGTCACAGTGTACAAGGGGAAATTTATTGAGGTACAAATGAGCCAGATCTTTAAAATCCATAGTTCAGGGATTATAAAGAAAAGATTTCAAAGTAATCATTATCTGACAAACGACTGCTGTGTTCCTGCAAACATTATGCCTTTTTGAAAAGCATTTTATATTCACTGATTTTGATAAGGTGAGGAACTGTATCATATCCACTCAGTGTGTCACATGACCTGATGGCTTTTAGCCTTTACCAGCAGATAAATCAAATCAAATCAGATTTTATTTGTACAGCCCAAAGTCACAAAGTCCATTTTCCTCTGAGGGCTATACAATCTGTACAGGGAGTGACACCCTCTGTCCTTAGACCCTCGGTTTGAGTGAGGAAAAACTTGCCCACAAAAACCTTTAACAGGGAAAAAAGGTGGAAGACACCTCAGGAAGAGCCACAGAGGAGGGATCCCTCTCCCAGGACAGACAGACGTGCAATGGATGTCACGTGTACAGAACAAATCAACACAAACATATTGTACAATTACAATGACTGATAAAATGACAATGAATTACAATGACTGATAAAATGACAATGAATTACAATGACTGATAAAATGATTACAGTAGCAGTGGAACCTGTGATAGAGATAGAGAGACACAGATGCTCAGCAGCAGCAAATCATCAACTAACTATAAACTGTGATGGAGATATGGCAGCAAAAGGAAGAGAGACTGTTTATTTTCTTAAATTATCTTCATTTGTAACGTCCAATCGCTAAAGTCTTAATTTTCCCATTGCAATTAAACGCACCAAGTCTCAGCAGCCAATCAGAGGCTACGCAAGCCACGCTCAGCCTGTCGTCTCGAAGCGAAGTGAAAAGCGCGCGGTTTTCCCGCTCCCTTCAGAAAAGCGCGGGAAGCTGCATGTTAAGAGAGGAGAGGAAACAGGAGGAGAACCCGGAGTTTACCTGTGGAAAGGAGGAAAAGAGTCGGAGCACTCACCCACTGGAGTCCGGAGCTCAGGGACCAAGTTGCGTCGGTAAGACGAGTCAATTATCCGATGGAAAAACAGCTTGTTGAGCTTAATGCTGTAGCTAACAGGCTAACCACTTACCTTTCACCTGGAGAGCTGCTATGAAGTCTGACACCTGCTGCTTCACCTGGATACACAGCAACGGGAGAAATGTGCATTTAGCTGCTCTGCTGCTATTCTACCCTTGTTTATCCGAGTGCTAAAGAAAGCATTGGTGACATTAAGGTTATGAGAGTGAACTGAAGAGAATAATGCTGCAACATTTCTGAACATGTTTACATTGTGGTTATCATTTCATGCTGATGTGAATATATTTAAAGGGGAAGTGTTTACATTTTCCTAATGCCAATTTAAAGGGAAAAATTAATAATTTCATATGTTGTGATGAATGTAACAATATTTCATTTGTTATATGTAGTTTATTGAAGGCATCTATGTTACTTTAACTGAGCTTAAAGTTACTGGAGGGTAATTTTTGGTGCATTTCTCTTTCATGAATAGGCCTATATAGTGTAAGAGTAAATTGAGCACACTTCTTTAATATACTTTACTCAGATGTGCACTGTTATTTTAATTGCACATGATTCTGATAAATTATATTTTGAATGCTAATGGTTACTTACCGTATGTATTATTGAAACCCTGTTCACATGAACAGCAGGTAAATGTGTGAGCACTTTAATGTTTAGTTCTCATAAATGATACACTTAAGACTGAATGTTGTACAACTAAAACAGAGATTTGAATAGATGAAGATTCATGTTGGAATTAGATGTTTACATCTTTTCACATAATATCCCTAATGATGCATCTGAGGACAAACAGTGTTGAATGTAAATTTTCTGACCCTTTCTATAGGTCAGGGTTTTTTGGAGGACTGAATGTGGTTCAGGACACACTTCCTGCTGAAACTGATGGCGAGCCAAGTATCCTGAAGAAAGTCCAGCACCGAGGAGATCCACGTACACACCCATTCACACAAACATTACACACTTACATTACACTACAAGGATCCTGGGAATCAGGTGAACTGCAGTAACTCAACAACAGATAAACCTGAAAAAAGTTTTTATTTTGTTTAAGGGCCCCAACGGACACTTTATTTTTCTAAATGTTTGGGTAATTTCGGATTCTGTACAAACCAGACAAGTTACCTTGTCCACTGTTAAAAATTATGAGTGGCTACTCAACTGTTATTTTCGTGTCGGTCTTCTTATTGTTGCTCAGTAAAGTGGCTCCTGTCGAATTTAGTGTCGTCTGATTCTGGTCCAGCTTCCATTATTAATCTAATTAGTTATTATACTGTAATTCACTTTTCTATCTTTAAAATTGGTTACACGTCACATGTCAACAGTCTGACTGTCAGTTCAGCATCAAAATAATCAGCCTATCGTAGCTTTGCTTGCTGGAAAGAGAGTGGACAGGCGCGTTGAACACAAACTACAGTATCATGAACAGACACACCTCCCTTCATGAGCACTGGTCAGTAAACAGAACAGAGGAAGCAGCTCGGTCTTTTCACGACACGTCTTCATCAAAACAAGATGATTTGTTACTTCTCTTCTGTCAAGTTTCATCATCAGGTAAGATCACATTTGAAATCTTTACTTTTAGATCTTTGTATTTTCCTTGTGCATGGCTCAACAACAAACTCTGGTTTAGTTTCACTTTGACCTTTGAACTGAATCTCACTGAAATACATGATGATGTGTATTTATACTGAATATATAAACCTTGTTTGTCCTGCAGTGAAACACTCCCTGAAGTATTTTCACAACTGGATCTTCTGGAGTCACAAACTTGTGGCAAGTGCAGTCTTTAATGACATCAACAAAAAGAAGATAGAACTAAAACAGGACTGGATGGAAAAAAATAACAGAAGACAATCCTCATCATTTGGAGTACTACACTATAGAGTGTTTTCATAGAGATCCAATCCTCTTGAAAACCACGATTTCTAATTTGAAGCAGCGCTTCAACCAAAGTGGAGGTAAAGTATTTCTTCATGTGTTTGACTTTTTCCTGCTAAAATGTGGGAGCGTGTTGTGAGCATACTTCACCCACATGACGTACTTGCTCCAGGATGCAGGACTCTGGGAAGCCAGGCAGCGGAGTCCCTTCTCCAGCTCCTGGTTTAACCGCTTCGTCTGCCCATTGGTTTGAGGATAGTGACTGAGGTCAGACTAACTGTGGCACCTATGAGTTGGCAGAAAGCCCTCCAGAACTGAGCCACAAAACTGCGGACCCCGGTCTGACAGGACATTCCTGGGAAATCCAAAAACTCGACAAACATGAGACATAAGCACCTCTGCCGTTTCTTTGGTGAAAGGAATGCTTGGTAATGGTATGAACCAAACCATCTTGGAGAAACAGTCTACTACTGTAAGTACAACAGTGTTGCCCTCTGAGGGTGGTAAACCAGTCACAAAGTCGAGGGAAATGTCAAACCAGGGCACCTGCATACAGGTCTTTAAATCAGCTCTTGTGATGGATCATTGAAACTATGTTATTTTGTTTGGTAAGACAGATCAGGGGATGTAATTCATGAAAAGTTCCTCATACCACACACTTACTAGTGTCTACTGATAATAGTGGAAACTGTTGAATTTCATGTTTTTTATTCAGAACAAAGAACCATAAGACAGATGAACAGACACACCACTAGATGGCAGTATAGCACAGAACGTACACCCATTCCCACTCAATCAAAAGAGCAATGATCAACTACACAAATAATGTCTAAACAATAACTCTTATTACACTAACAAGATGCATTGTTTACTCCTTTTTACCTTGCTTGCAGTTTTCTTAACATGTTCAACACTAAACAATAGGCCTGTTAAACTAAATTAAATAGTGCAAAGCCCAATCTCACTCCTGAGATACTCAAAAAAAAAACTTTATTATGTCGTTTGTCATTAGTTACAGAAATAAGTTTGATCCATATCTTTTGATGAAACAGAAATAAAAAAAATCAGAGCACCAGCCAAATGTTAAAAAGTGGAAGATGTGATGGTGATCTTGATGTGAGAGAGGACTTTTGTCATGGATCCTCCAAACACAGCAGCAGGGGGTGACATGCCTAACATCGTCATCTTCTCCCAGTACTGCCTGTGAATGTGTACGACCCCTTCATGAAGTACTGCTGGGAGACATGTGGTAAGAGGCTCACACAGTCAGCAGAGTCCTGGACACTGCGTTTCCTCTCCTGGTGATGAAGCAGCAGAGTGTTCAGTCGGAGGCTCCTGCTACAGGAAGTCACTCCTGTCCACTGCCATCACACTCTATAATGACTCCCCTCTGTGCAGAGAGAGGACACTCACTCTGTGACAGTTCATGTTTTGGATATGGACATTAATACATAACTAGCACTGACTCATTCTCTGAATAAGAATGCACATTAATTACACCACTTATCAGTTATATTCATATTTTCTTTTATTTTTGTATCTTTCACTTTTGTATATTTTGCATGACAGACAACTGAAATGAAACAAGTATCAGTGATTCCTATCAAGTATTTGGCACACTGACAAATGACTGTAACAGAACTCTGTAAAGGTGAGAAACAGGTTTGACAATCATCCATCTCTGTTCATAACACACACACCTCCCTTCATGATCACTGATCAGGAAACAGAACAGAGGAAGCAGCTCGGTCTTTCCACGACACGTCTTCATCAAAACAAGATGAAAAAATTATTTTTGTTGCTTCTCTTCTGTCAAGTTTCATCATCAGGTAAGATCACATTTGAAATCTTTACTTTTAGATCTTTGTATTTTCCTTGTGCATGGCTCAACAACAAACTCTAGTTTAGTTTCACTTTCACTTCAGTTTGAAACCGTTTGAACTGAATCTCACTGAAATACATGATGATGTGTATTTATACTGAATATATAAACCTTGTTTGTCCTGCAGTGAAACACTCTCTGAAATATTTTACAACTGCATCTTCTGGAGTCACAAACCTCCCAGAGTTTGTGGGAACTACAGTCTTTAATGACATTCTGATAGGTTACTGTGACAGCAACACAAAGAAGATAGAAATAAAACATGACTGGACAAAAAAAATATCAGAAGAAAATCCTGAGCAGTTGGAGTGGTACGCTATAACATGTTTTCGGAGTGATCCAAACTTCTTCAATGCCACGATAAATACTTTGAAGCAGCGCTTCAACCAAAGTGGAGGTAAAGTATTTCTTCATGTTGTGTTTGACTTTTTCCTGCTAAAATGTTTCACTTCCTTTTATTGTTGTTGGTCAAACAGATTTAGCTTCTATTCTGAACATGTACTCATGTGCTCACATGTGCACTTTAAGGACATCTGCAAGATATTTAGAGCTGAGACTGCAGGTGTCACACAGGTGTGACTTTGATTAAGAGACTGATGTGAATAGAATGCAAGAAGACATTCTCACTTACTGACATTGGAAGTCATCTGTCAATTCATAGAACATTAGCTACTGTCTTTCACTGGAAAGTTCATCTGTACATCAAACTTATTTACAGAGTGTTTCTGTCTCTGTCTCTCTCTCAGGTGTCCACATTTTACAGAGGGTGACTGGTTGTGAGTGGGATGATGAGACTGGAGAGGTTCATGGTTTCATGCAGTATGGATATGATGGAGAAGACTTCGTATCATTTGACCTGAAGAATTTGACATGGATCGCTCTGAACCCACAGGCTTCCATCATGAAAAAGAAATGGGATGCTGACAAAGCCGGAATACACTTAATTGTGAATGTCCTCACACAGATTTGTCCTGGGGGGCTGGAGATGTGTTTGACCTATGGCAACAGCTCTCTGCTGAGAACAGGTAGGATCACATGACCTGAAGTGTCATTGTATCATCACTCCAGTCAGTCTGATATGAACTTGTTTTTGTCTCTTTGTTTTGTAGTGGTCAGATTTGAGTTAGTCCTAAACAATCAGTACAGACTGACATTTCTGGATGCTGAACATTGACACTGTGATCTTTCTCTGTCTGCAGAGCTTCCCTCAGTGTCTCTCCTCCAGAAGCACTGTAAACATGTAAAACTCTGCATACAGGTCTTTAAATCAGCTCTTGTGATGGATATTGAAACTATGTTTCTTTGTTTGGTAAGACAGATCAGGGACTAATTATGAAAGTTCCTCATACCACACACTAAACTAGTGTGTACCACAGGCTGTCACTATCAAACAAAGATGGGATGCTGACAAAGCTAGAATAGAATTCAATGTGATTTACCTCACACAGGTTTATCCTGAGTGGCTGAAGAAATATTTGGACTATGGCAGCAGCTCTCTGCTGAGAACAGGTAGGGTCACATGACCTGAAGTGTCATTGTATCATCACTCCAGTCAGTCTGATATGAACTTGTTTTTGGCTCTTTGTTTTGTAGTGGTCAGATTTGAGTTAGTCCTAAACAATCAGTACAGACTGACATTTCTGGATGCTGAACATTGACACTGTGATCTTTCTCTGTGTGCAGAGCTTCCCTCAGTGTCTCTCCTCCAGAAGACTCCCTCCTCTCCAGTCACCTGCCATGCTACAGGTTTCTACCCTGACAGAGCCATGATGTTCTGGAGGAAAGATGGAGAGGAGTTTCATGAGGACGTGGACCATGGAGAGATCCTCCCCAACCATGATGGAACCTTCCAGATGAGCATCGACCTGAACCTTTCATCAGTCACACCTGAAGACTGGAGGAGGTACGACTGTGTGTTTCATCTCTCTGGTGTAGAGGACGACATCGTCACCAGACTGGACAAAGCAGAGATCAGGACCAACTGGGGTAAGACTGGGATTAGAGGGTGCTGAATGGGACTGCATGTTGTTTGTTTGAATTCAGCTGTGAAAAAAGTCATAGAAATATTACGTATGAATAAATTCTTAGATGGATGTACTTCTGTTCTAACCTGCTTCATCTGGACCAGTTTGATTTTTTTATTAAACAGAGGAGCCGAGTCACATGACCGTCCCCATCACTGCTGCAGTGCTTGTTCTTGCTGTCGTCCTCATCGCTGTCACTGGATTCATCATTTACAAGAAGAAGAAAGGTGAGTGTAACTGCTAAGCCTAAAACTTTAAGCAGCTGTGGGCTGCACAGAGGGGTGAAGAGTGATTGAATTAATTTAAGATGAATCATTATTTGACTTCCCTGAACTCAACAATTAGAAGAAACAACAGTAACTGTGTCCGTCATGATAATATGACTATACCATGATGATGTGGGAGAGAAGTGATGAGAAAAGAAAGAAAGTAAGGACTAAACAGAAGGAACAGAAGTTTGAGTGAGTAGAAGAGAGGATCATATTTACTGACAACTGGAACTGAAATGATTTCTCTTTTGATTTCAGCCTCACGTCCTCCATCTTGTAAGTCAAACTTTTATTTGATTTCAACTGATCTGACTCACACTTTATGCTGCAGATTAAAAAGTGTTTCACGTTATTGTGCAGATGAACTTTTTAAAGACTGTTTCCTGTATTTAATGTTTCTAAAAGTTCAGTGCAGGATGAGTGAACTTTACACAGTTTAACAGTTTGTTTCTCATCTTACAGCTGCTGACAACAACATTGAGCTCTCTGAGAAACTGAATCCAGAGACCTGAATGACAAACACACTCAGGGAGTTTCCTCATGTGTCATGTGACATATTTACAGGACAAATCTATGGGGTGCTGTTTGTAAAGCGGCTCACACTGAAAATAACAGCAACATTTTGTCACATTTAGCTTCAAACAATGGTTAAAAAATGGGTGTGAATTTTTGAGAGTCACTTTTTTGCACATTTACAACAATATTTGTCAACTTTTCATGATATTTTAAATGTTTAAATCTAAATGTTAAATCTAAATCTAAAAGTTAGATATAATGTTAAATGTAAATGTTAAATGTAAATGTTAAATCTAAATTTAAATATTAATTCTAAATGTTTCGGGTGAAACTAAATATTACTTATTATTATTTTGATTATTATTTATTACTTATGACTCGTAGCCACTATAGCCAGCCACGAGGGGGCTCTCTTTGACTGATCAGGTCATAAGTCCTGCACCCTTCATAAAAGTGACACTAAAAACTCAAAGTACTCTTCAAATAAAGTTTCTCCAAACATGTTTGTTATTTTAGGTAGTTATTATCACAATAATCCATGTCCAAGAGTCCATTTCCCCGGATAAGATGGGTTCTATTCGTTATTTGCCACTACAAACACTGACCTCCTTGAGCTTTAATTTTGGTATTTCTAGTTATCAGCATTTGAATTTGCATATTAGTTAAATATTTTGTTTCACCTGAAACATTTAGATTTAACAATTAGATTAGATTCAACATTTAGATTTAGATTTAACATTTAGATTTAACATTTAACAATTAGATTTAGATTTGACATTTTGATTTAGATTTTACATTTAGATTTAACATTTAGAGTTAGATTTAAGATTTAGATTTAAGATTTAGAGTTAAATTTAAGATTTAGATTTAAGATTTAGAGTTAAATTTAGATTTAACATTTAGATCTAACATTTAGATTTATATATAACATTTAGATCTAAGATTTAGATTTAACATTTAGATTTAAATATTTAAAATATCTCTAAGTTAACAAATATTGTTGTAAATGGGCAAAAAAGTGACTCTCAAAAATTCACACCAGTTTTTTAAAGATTGTTTGAAGCTAAATGTGACAAAATGTTGGTGTTATTTTGAGCGTGAGCCGCTTTACAAACGGCACCCCATACAAATCAGACATTGCAGTGACCTGTGTTTTTACACATAAAATAAAAAGCATGCACAGAAAATCAAGAAAGATAACTGAGATTTACATTTTCAGAAACTAACAAACCACTGGAACATGATTTTATTTCATACATTATTACTGAATACTATTTTTTATATTTCAATAATTGTTTTCCTTTGTTATTTTATGATTCTTTGACATTGATGAAATATTTTCTCTTAAAGTTTCTAACCATGTTAAAATAGTGTATTGTGTTTGACACATTTTGAATATTTTATGATTTTAAAACAACTTAAAATCACCTCTTGTGACAGACAGTGATGGTGGTCGGATTACTGAGCGGGTCATCACATTCACAGGAAGTTGTCTGTCAAGTCAGTTAGGCCTGCAGATGTAGTTCATCCTGAGCAGATACAATGTGGATATAAGGCCAGGTCATACCTCTGTACCCACTGATACCCACTGTGTTAGTATTGTAGTATTGATGGACATGAATGAATGTCAGAAAATCTAATAAAATCTAACCCAATCAATCTTTAACGTGTACTTGTTGTTTGCATGTTGTTTGTCATGAAATGTCCCATGTCAGAAGAAGAGCTGCCTCGTTTTCCTTCTGTGTCCATGAAACAAACATTCATTGTCATTAATGAGAATTTGGCGTCCCCTGGTGGTGCAAAGGTAAACGGTGTGACAGCCTCTTTCTCTCTCCAGAGTTTCAGTGTCTCTCCAAAACTCTGCAGTGGATCCTGGGTTCCTAAGAATGTGTTTATTATCAGGATGTTGACTTAAAACTACAAATCTTCTGCTGTGTGTGCAGAATCTGAGCCATGGAAACACTTTCCTTCTTCTTTCTAATAAAAGCTTTTGTGTTGTTCCTCTTTCTTTTACTTTCTGTATCCTGAACTTTTTGACTGATTCGGGGAAATTCAGCAGCCTCACAGTCACGGTTATTTTTGGTCCTCAGATGTCAGTTTGAGCCTGAAAAGGACATCAGACTCAAACTAACAAGTTTCATTCAGGTGAGAATATTTATAGATTTTCATGCTTTCTATGAATATACGGTATGTATGATGAGTGTTGGAGCAGCAGTCACCGTCTCTGTAGCAGTGATAGAGACTGTCCTTTCTTTTTCTCTCTTCTCGGTGAGTGAATAGAGGAGACACTTCAGCCAAATACAGAGTTCCTCATTTAGACTTTTTAGAAGACTCATCTGAGCTGCGTCTAAAAGTTAAAAACATGAAGACCTTCATCATCTTGTCCCTCTTGATCCACTTTGCATTTCCAGGTAAGATCTCGTTGTATATCTTTATATAACACCGGGGCTGAAACTAATGTGGTTGCTTGTGTGACCCTCCATGTGCAGTTCAGATTGTCTTAATTAAAGGTTCCACACAGTCACTTAAATTATATTTATTAATAATGGTTTAATGAGTTGATGTTTTGAACTTGAGCTCGAACCACAGAGGCAGCATGACAAGTGTACATTTGCCACATCTTGTCAGTGTTCTGTCTGCAGACGTATCTCGGGAATGCATTGATAAACATTAATCAGGATATTCGTCATTTGATGAACAGAAACAGAATAAGTGAAATAAATCTAGTTTTATTTTGTCCAGCATCACATGGAGATCTAGACTTCTGCTTTTTCTCACTACTTGTGCTTTCTATGAAATAAAAACCACCACTGCTGTTGGCTTTATTTACAGTAACACTGCAAAATGATAGATAGATAGATAGATAGATAGATAGATAGATAGATAGATAGATAGATAGATCATACCCTTTATGATGTTATTAGTCTGAGTATGGCAGAACAACCACTTCAAATATACATGAATATGCAGTTCCTCTAACGTCCACCTGAGGCTGGCTCCAGAAGTGAGTTAGTCTCCATAAGTCCCCATGTCCAAATGTCCAACTTCACAGCAGAAATAAACATGTTTACAGCCTGGTACTAAAAACAGTTTTGGTCTCTGTAGCTAATTTCCCCGTTCATGACAACTGTACTGAGGGTGAATTTATATACAACTCACCTGTTCACATTATATTAAGGCTTAAAGTTATGCAGGATTAAGAGCTTGGACGCTTTGATTGACAGGTGGCTTGTTTGAGCAACCAGGCTTCATTCAGCTCAGCACTGCATGTCTTTACCCATGTTTAGATTAACCAGGCCATGATTGAGACAACCAGAGCCGCCACACTGAGCTTAACCTGCGGCTGACGTCACAGATACGATGTCCATGTTTTATACAGTCTGTGCATTCAACACGCCTGTTAACAGCATGTTGAATGCATGTGCTGTATATTTGAACTGGTTGGCTTCCCACAGGAGGATGCTGCAGACTTGAAAAGTCAGATTTATCTGTATTTGCACTGAATGTATGAACCGTGTTTGTCCTGCAGTGAAACACTCCCTGGACTATTACTATACTGCGTCTTCCGGAGTCACAAAGTTCCCAGACTTTATTGGAACTCTGGTGCTTGATGGCAGCCTGGCTGTTTACTGTGACAGCAACAAACAGACAGTAGAAGCCAAACAGGACTGGATGAAAAGATTCTTTGACGACAACCCTAAGCACTTGGACTTATACACCGGGCAGTGTGTGGCTGAAATAGACTACTTCAAAGCCACGATTGAAACTTTAAAGGAGCGCTTCAACCAAACTGGAGGTATGTACTGTGTTAGATTTCACTTTCTGCTGCTGCTCTGCATCAGAGCTGTAAAGTCACCATCAAGATGATGAGATAATAAAGTTGGGAAAAGGTTGTGGTCACACTGTGACTCAGCGTTTATTGGACTTGGATGCATTTTGAGGGAATGTTTAGAAAGATGCAACAAAAGTCTTTAGCTGGTCTCCAAGTTACTTTGTGAATATTTGACAGTCGTCCATGAATTTATTTGTGAAATATGAAGCAGAAATGTGTTTTTTTCCCCCTGTGCACCGATTATCTTCTCTTGAATCATTAGCAGGAAACAGGCCTGAGACAACACTGTGTGCACTACACTTTTAGGATCATCTGTCCATCATTTATTGTACTTTCCGTCTCTCTCTCAGGCGTCCACATTCTGCAGAGGCTGAACGGCTGCGAGTGGGATGAAGAGACTGACGAGATTCGTGGTTTTAATCGGTACGGTTATGACGGAGAAGACCTCATAGCTTTTGACCTAGAGAAACTGACGTGGATCGCCCTGAACCCGCAGGCTGACACCATCAAAGCGAAATGGGACGCTGACAAACCAAAGATAAAATACAATAAGAACTACCTCACTGAGATTTTCCCTGACTAGTTGAAGAAGTATTTGGTCTATGGCAACAGCTCTCTGCTGAGAACAGGTAGGATCACACGACCTGATGTAGGTCCAATCAGTCTGACATTAACTTGTATTTTACTTGTTTCTTGTCTCCTCTTCTCTCTGTCTGCAGAGCTTCCCTCAGTGTCTCTCCTCCAGAAGACTCCCTCCTCTCCAGTCACCTGCCATGCTACAGGTTTCTACCCTGACAGAGCCATGATGTTCTGGAGGAAAGATGGAGAGGAGTTTCATGAGGACGTGGACCACGGAGAGATCCTCCCCAACCATGATGGAACCTTCCAGATGAGTGTCGACCTGAACCTTTCGTCAGTCACAGCTGAAGACTGGAGGAGGTACGACTGTGTGTTTCATCTCTCTGGTGTAGAGGACGACATCGTCACCAGACTGGACAAAGCAGAGATCAGGACCAACTCAGGTGAGACTGGGACCTGTAACACGTGTAGACGAGTTGTTAGGATCCTTAACCTTGAGCTGACGGCATGAATGTGGTTTCTATCAGTTACAATAACATTGTAGTCACTGAAGAAGATGCAGAGTTTCCTGATGGACAGTAAAATAAACTGCTGCAAACTGTAACTGCTGTTAGTTAGTTTGTTAGCAGGCCTGTCTGGACTGTGAGCTCGGAGCACTGGGGCAGTGTCAGTGTTTGGATCATAGAAAGCCGAGGTGGCGTCAAGCCAGAACCAACGCTGGCCGGTCTTGTTATTGGAGTTGTTGTCGGACTGCTGCTGGTGACGCTCTGCATCGCAGGACTCTTCGTCTGGAGAAGGCTCACTCCTCGTGAGTGAATCTATTTTAGATTTAACTGTGACCCTCTACAGGGCCTCCACCGTGTTCTTTTGGCAGTATGCCACAATAAGTCCAGGCCCTGAACAGATGTACGGCACACACTCAGTTAGAGTTGCTCTCCTACTTTTATATTGGAAGCAGAAATATGTGAAATTTGTTCAAATCATGCTTTCCCTGTCTCTTAAACTTTTAATACTGTCATCTCTCATCTGTATTTCAGGACTCAAACCTGCAGAGAGTAAGTTTTCCTTCATGAAAAATAAAATATATTCATTTTATTGTCATTCATGTCCAGTTCATCATACATAACTTAATGTTCTCTTCCAGCTTCAGACTCTTTGTCTTTGTCATCGGAAAGAAACCAACTCCCAACTGATCACGGTAAGTCTGTCACATGCTGCTCATGTAACACTAGTATTGTTGTTATTGTATTTTTAACCTATATTTCACATGCAGATGATGTTTATGATGCGTTCTCAGGAAGCAGATGAGTTTTATTGTATTACTCCATAAACACATCTCACACAACGTCTCTACTCGTCCCTAAACTTCATAGTGTGGAGTTAGTCTGGGTTCAGCCATGACATTATGACCACTGAAGGGTGAAGTGAATAACACTGATTATCTCTTTGTCAGTGGGTATATTATATTAGGCAGCAAGTGTACGAAGCAGGAAAAATAGTATACATAAACACCTTCAGAGGTCAAATGGAGTCCATCAGGACTTCACAGGACCTTCACAATATTCTGCAGGTGGTCATAATGTTGTGGCTGACTGGTCTTCTCTAGTCATATATTCTTATGTACTTAAGTTATAGTGTTATGATGTTTCCCTGCTCACAGACTCATAGACCTAAACATAAACATACTCCTATACAAATGTATCCTAACATATATTCATACACAGCCTATATAAGTATAATCATACTTTTCACTCTTATACTCGTTATTTTAAAGTATATTGTTAAGCAATCCTTTTGCAGACTGACTGTCAGGAATAACTTTGTCTGTCTGTGTCAGCCTGTCTGGGACTTTTCACAGGAAATGAAATGAGTCACACAAACAGTAGTGAGCTCTCTCTGGAGCTGTTTAGTCTTGGTCTTGATTTCACTGGCTGCAGCTTTTTACACTGACTCTGTGTCACTCCTTGTAGATTTTGGTGTTAACTACTGGTCAAAGTGACAAAATGTAACTTCAGCAGAATGCAGCTTCTCCGTCTGAGTCAGTCTGTGCTGCAAAATAAAGACAGCAAGAAGGTTCATTAGCTCTGTGTCAGACTGTTTGAGAGAGAGAGAACTCAACTTTTCATTTATTATTCTGTCTCGACAGGCTCCCAGTGAAGATCAGAAGTGGACTACAATGATGTCTCACATTGTCGCAGTATGGAAGTGCTGGGCCTCTATCCACATATCTTCATACTCTTTGAAATTCATCAATAATTCCTTATATATGAAGTTTTTTTTTTTTATGTTAATGGTCTCGTTAAGCACATAATGACTTGTGTCGTATTGATGAACATACTTTGCATAATGTTGAACTGTCCTTTGAATGTTCAGTGTGGGGTTTAGTGGCATCACGCTGCAGATGACCTCTGGCCTCACCGAGCATGCGGCAGAAACATGTGAGAAGCCAGTTTTTGGTACCTCTGCTTCAGGTAATGATGTCATATTATAACCTATAGAGTTGAATTAAATAGATTTAACATGTCACAAAGTTACACGTTAATCAACATACTTTTTTGTTTTAATACTTAATACTTTGTTCTCTGTCTGATGAATGTGTTTCACTTTGTTCACTTTGTGTTAAATATACTTATATATAATATATATATTTGCTCAGTTATGCCTCGTGGCTGGGTTGTGTTTATATTTGTGTTCTGCATTGACTGCACGGTGCTCTTCATAGTTTATGACCTTCGTTATGTGTGTGTGGTGTCCTGTAAGTCCATGTGGGCTGGGCATCTTTGATGCATGACACTTGAAACATTTTATTTGGAGGTGGCCGGTTCAAGTGCTGCAGTCAGCATGGACCACAGTATTTTGATTTCCATAGTTTTAATATAAATGAACTAACTTTTTTTTTTTTTTACTCTTTTTTGTTTATGTTTATGCAGCTGTTCTGTTGAATTAAAACATGTTTGCTGTCTGTTTCTGTCTTTATATATCTGTGAAGCAGATGTGTATATATGTAGCAGATATGTGCTACATACATACATACATAGTTTGAACATAACCCGTTGACACATTGTGGTCAGTAGTTGGCGCATGCAGGTTGGTTTGCTGCTCTGCAGGCAGGACGAAGAAGATAGTGATGGGAAGTTCGGTTCTCTTTAGTGAGCCGGATCATTTGACTCAGCTAACCATGAAGAGCCGACTCTTTCGGCTCCCAAACGACTCTTTTTTTTTTACAGCTCATACCTTAAATAATTCAGCTCTGTTTTTTTATGTGTGTACACATACTTATTTGTATGTGTACACATATATATCACTTAAATCATGCAACACATCTTTTGTACTGAAGTATTCAAAGGTAAAAATCCGGCTCCAGTCCTTCACCTGAAAGAGTCGGATCTCTGAAGCGGCTCGTTCGCGGACGGCCCATCAAGGAAGACGCGTCAGGAGGCGGCTGCAGTGTGTGTGTGTGTGTGTGTGTGTGTGTGTGTGTGTGTGTGTGTGTGTGTGTGTGTGTGTGTGTTCATTGAGACGCTTCTCTGAGGATGCGAGAGCAGAACATGAACATGAAGTCAGCCTGACGCTCTGAACACGCGTGTCCGTGAAACAAGATGAACTTCCTCCTGGTCCTGCTCGTGTGTCACGTTTCTTCTGCAGGTGAGTCCAAACTTTGGACTTTTGGTGCGTTTTCTTCATGCGTCATGCGGGACAGAGCCGTTACTTTCGATTCATTTTCTCTCTCTGTGTGTGTGTGTGTGTGTGTGTGTGTGTGTGTGTGTGTGTGTTCGCCCTGCAGCCAAACACACCCTCAAGTACTTCTACACCGCGACCACCGGCGTGCCAAACGTGCCCGGGTTCACGGGCATTCTGGAGGTGAACGGGAAACTGGCTGTTTACTGCGACAGCAACACCAGGACCATCGAGGCCAAGCAGGACTGGATGCAGGACTACTTCAACAGATACCCCGAGCACCTGGACTTCTACACCGGCCAGTGTGTGGCGGAGATAGACTACTTCAAGGCCACCATTGACACTCTGACCCAGCGCTTCAACCGGACGGGAGGTGTGTGTGTATCCTGATGACCTGTTACCTCACACACACACACACACTGATGGAAAACCAGCAGATGTGTGCCACTGCTGAACATCTGTCTGAACAGCTGTTTGTCACACTTCATATGACTGTGTAATATTCAAGGATTCAAGGAGTTTTATTGTCATTACAGCACATGTAAACATAGGATGAAACGAAACTGGTTTCCCCTGGT